>NC_041387.1:235648660-235680661 GCF_002162155.2 Triticum dicoccoides | reverse complement strand
GAAGGGCGGTTGAATCGAATTTGGGGGGAATTTTTGTGTGGGGGGGGGGAGGATTTTTGCGCGGTGGGCGGGGGGAGTTTGGCGCATGATCGGTTTCTCCAAGTGTTGTCCCACATGTCAGTGAAGAGGCAAGTCGAAGCGCGTTCCGTTTGTGTGAGCCATGTGCAGGACCAAACGTGTGTGGGGTGCAATGCGACCGCGACAGGAGTGCTGTGAGTGTACCACCTTTTTTCCTTTTAAACTAGGTGCTTCGCTCCCTCAAAAAAATGTTGCTTCGCGCGATCCATCGATACTACTACTAGTAATCCGGTAATCCCGACTAAAACGGCACAGCCGGGTCTTTTCCCGCACGATATGCTGGGAGGTTGGCTTAGTTGGGTTTTTTAGTTTTGTCTCGGTTCAATAAAAAGAAGAATTGGTGATGATGGTGTGCCTGTCATCCTGCAATATAGGTCGTCCGATCTATACCTAACGGATGGGAAGGAAACTCTGACAATTTACCCACACTCCTCTCCACATTTGCAGATAAGGTTTTCCCTCGTTCATCCTTTTCTCCCACAAGATCTTGATCTTCCGTGCAATGCACGGGCATCTTGATAGTACTCTACAATATGTATATTATTGTGAAAGTTCATATACACCGGCAGAGATTAATGCAAACACAGCAGATTTTCATTACATTTCGAACATTTATAGGATAGAAAAATAAAAGAAACCCGGCCCTTAACCTATTCTACAGCGGCGACCGACGTCCTCCATCTGTGATCTCTATCTATGGGGGCGGGGTTCAAGACCCGTGAAGTGAAGGTGCGGTCTCCGACGAGGAAGAGTAGAACACGGGATACGGACCGGCCAGTTGGCACACCATGTCCTGCCGCCTCCCATGCCCTACTCATCCTCGGAGGAGTCCCCGACCTCGGCGGTGTCAGACATTAGACGGCGGCAAGTAGGACGCGTGGCTAACGGTGCTCCCGTCGTTGGCCGCCAGCGTGGCCACCGCTTGTGCGGTCGCGTCCGCGTCCGGCTACGCCGGTATTGCGTCGCGAGAGACGACTTGAGCAAGGGCGGTGACCTCGAGCTTCATCCCCGAAGACAAGCTCTCCCGCAGAGCGTTCGCACTTGCAGTCATGGCAGATGTGGTGCAGGTAGGAGGACGATGCGCTATGGTGTGGAGGTTAGCTGGGCGTTGCCGCTTTAAATAGCGCATTTCGGTGAGGCCAAGCGTCCAGGTGCGTCATTAAGTCACCGGAGTTGGTTCCTCGTGCACCGAGCCTCTTAACAACGACATATGAACAGACGGCATGAATGCGGGCAGCTGGCGCCGGCTGGGAATGCACCGCGCGACGGCGCGAGGGATGAGGGCTTTGGTGTGCCAGGGTAGTCAGCTACGGTCATGGCAACGTTGGAGATGCCCTTTGCACAAATGCGATCCCCGCATGTCATTGAAAAAGCAAGACGACCCGGCATGGTCTCTAGTCCAGAGGATGCAGTTGACCGCCCTACACCACTCCGCGGACGCGTCGCGGCGCCCCATGCATCCTCGATGAGTCGGGTGTTGGGGTGTGTTTGGATTGTGGCCAAAGTGCACCTTACCAAAATTTTGGTCATGACCCAAAGATTGGTCTTTGTTTGGATGGTTGCCATTTTTTTGGCATGCCAATGAACTCTAGCCAACTCTAGTTCATTTTTCTTGTCAATGTCGGCCAAATCATGGGCAACCAATACCTCAATCAAAATTTTGGTCATGACCAAAATATTGGTCTTTGTTTGGATGGTTGCCATTTCTTTGGCATGCCAATGAACTCTAGCCAACTCTAGTTCATTTTTCTTGCCAATGTCGGCCAAATCATGGGAAACCAATACCTCAACCAAAATTTTGGCTACCCAATGCTTTGATGGGGCAACCTTGGGCACAAACCAAACATACTGTTGGTCGTGCCATAGCACTAACGCCACCCTTGGCACACTGAAACCGACCGTGTCTATCGACGATATGAGCGTGTCACTCACTGCAGTCGCTGTGTCCAGAGGTGGTGCTGGAGCTGCGCCCCATTGTTGGCCCCAACGACCCACATGAACGGTTGTCGGTGGCGAGGAGGTCGTGGGCCAGCTCCTCCATTGGACTAGTCTACACTACGTCGTCCTGGCGGGTGTGCCCCACATGTCGGTTTCCCTGTTTTCCCGGCCATATTCGAGCGTCAGTGCTCCGTGTTGCTCATTAGGCCTTTCACTATGTAGGCCAAGCGAGACAACTTATTGTTTATTTGAGCCGTTCAAGTGTAATCATGTGGCGTTTGCTTATTTCTCATTCCTCTCCAACCCTCTTCTCCATCGATCATGTCGCCCTCCAGTCGAGTCCATCCTCCCGCATGCTTCATTTGAACATTCTGCCGAGTATAATTCGCATGTACCCACCCTAGTCCTCTTTCAATAGATCTCCAGACCCCGAGATGAAATCGAGAGGGAACGAGTGGGGGCACGTGATACCTAAGGCGGATTCAAAATTTTGAACCGGTGATCATAGCATCCGCAAATCATATATAAAGGGTATTCAATGTTCGTTTCATTTTTGAACGTACAATATACTCCCTCCTATCCTTTCTACTTTACATATAAGTTTTATGTGTAGTCAAAGTATCTCTACTATGATAAAAAAGGTATCAACATTCAACAACGCCCAATCAATATTGTTAGATTCGTACGTACTCCTAGATTTGTACTCGAGATGGTTTCCAATTTCACTATTGACAAGATTAATAGTACTCCTTTCACATAGGTGAGTAAGTCATCTTAGGCTGTGCACCGTGACCAAGGAGGAGGGGAAAACGAGAGACATTACTGCTTATTTGCTAATTAATAGTATTGCATGCAATGAACTAACCACTGCATGTCATGTTTGACAGTCTCAGATCATTAAAAGCATGCACACCCTCATCTCTTATTGGTTGATATGTCAAGAAACAAGAAACGAGGTAGAAGTTAATGCACTGCACCTACGTGTTTTGGGATTATTTGGTTTTCGGAAGATGACTTATACACCTAGACGGAGGGAGTACATGAGATGTATAATGTGAAAATTATATCAATGGGAACTCCTTTCACATACGAAATTGACGTATGCTTTGTGTAAGTTGCATGTCATATATTATTACTCTAACATTTGGTCAAAGTTAGCCTCGAAAAACGCATTAGACCCTGTATGCTTTGTGCAAGTTGCATGTCATATATTATTACTCTAACATTTGTGTAAGTTGCATGTCATATATTATTACTCTAACATTTGGTCAAAGTAGTATAGTGGAAGTGGATCCTCTAACGTAGGTATCCCCGCCTTACCCTCCCGTTCGGTCACTTACTGGCAGACCACATGCTTGCTAGACCCCGCATGTCAGTTACTCAATGGGTTCGGCCACATCAGGGGATCCTCATGCATAGTATACTCCCTCTGTTTTTATTTACTCTTCATAAAACGAAGGGAGTGGTGGTATAATAAATGACGCGGGCGGGGGAGGGGGAGGGACGTCGGTTTGCTCTCAACTGAGGTCCCACAAGCGAGCGAAAACGCAAGACGAAGCACGTTCCATTCGGTGAGCGACGTGGAGGGTTCAGCATGCCGGGATGCAACGTGAACGTGACAAGAGTGATGTACAGTGAAAACCGATTGACCCTTCGTCACCGGAACCACTATTCACACCAGAACCTTCGCTGCTCGGCCAACGCCAGCCAATGCCCTAAAACCACACCAAATCTCCAGCCCATTCCCCCACCTTTTGATCCTCTAGCCCGCATCAAGCGTCCCCTAGTTCACCGGAAAGCCATGGTGCGCCGCAAGATCACTTACTACAAGATGATGACACCGGAGCGCCGCACGGAAATCGCGGTGGCGGTCGGCGCCACAGACCTTCGTTCCCAAGCTCGCTTTGCGGCGGGCCAATCCCCGAGTTCTCTGCAGCCAAGCTACGAGGAGGAGGAAGCCGAACCAATGTTCACTGCGGAGGTCGCGGCGCAGAAGGCCCCCGATGGGTATGAGACGATGGACGTCGACTTAGTGCAGGCGTCCGAGTCCCCCATGGTGCAGGCGGATCGGCGGTTCAACATGGCGATACTAAAGGAGGATCGGGAGGCAGAGGCTCATCTCGATGCTGAGCGCGGCGTGCCGCTGCCATCGAGGCTCTCCTGCAGGCGGAACCGGATGTCGTGGATGTGAACCGGGCAGCGGAGGCTCAACTTGAGGCGGAGCGCTCAAATGCCGCTGCCATCGAGGCCCTCCTGCAGGCGGAACCAGACGTCCTGGACATGAACCAAGCGGCAGAGGCTTGACTCGACGCAAAGCGCGCGGATGCCGCTCTCATCAACGCCCTCCTGTAGGCGGAACCGGAAGTCCTGGACTTGAACCAGGCGGCGGAGGCTCGACTCGACGTGGAGTGCGCGGATGCCGCTGCCATCGAGACCCTCCTGCAGGCGGAACCAGGCGTCCTCGACTTGAACCGGGTTGTGCTCTCGTCCATGCAGAGCGCCCGCATGCTCCGCTTGAATGAGTAGCTGGAGGCCGAGGACAACCACGGTGCGGAGACACACATCGGCAACGACGGCTGGTTCATGCCGGCAGCCAAAGACGACGAGGCTGTCTCTTTCCGCGAGCAATGATAGTTTTTCTTTATGTTGTTGTTTTTATGGATCTTTTGCTGTGTAAAAACATACTATTTGTTATGCAAGTCGCCTGACTTGGGTTAGTCTACCATTTCAGGAGGTTGGATGAATATCCTACGTCTCCTAACACTTCTTTCCTTCTTCCTCACCTCTTCTTCTTCCCCAACAGACCACCGCACGGGCCGTACGGATACTCCCCAACATGCAGTTGGATAAACATACTCTATGAACGAAAATTATGTGTCAACGATAGAATGGCTGAGTTTGGTTTGTTCACATGCGACAACACGTGTCAGTGAGGGTGCGTTCCATTGGTTGGGTTTGCAGCGTGCAGGAGCGACTATGTGAGGGTGTGGTGCGACCGCGGCCTGCAGGAGCGACCGTGTGAGGGTGCGGTGCAACCGCGACAGCCGTGCGCAAGTGTACCTCCTTCTCATTTTGAAAACTTTAGGCAAGCTTGGCAAAAATGTGTGGCGAAGTTTGGCAATGCAAGGCCTAGACCCAAATAGGATAAGTACGTACGTATAGGAGTACTAGTGTTAAAAAAGAAAGGCAGGGTTTTCCTTCGCGGGATTTAATCGATACAAATCCTCGTTTCACGTGTCAATTAATGCGCATTTTTTTGTCGAAAGACCAAAGAGCTAACCATCTCACTCCTCATCGCTTGATTAATGCAGCACCATGCAAACGAACCTTCTCACTTCCGCATGCATGTAGGGGATATTAATGTCCTTGGTTGCTAACCCTAACAATTTTTCCTCGATTAGTGTTAATGGCCCTTTGCAAATTGTAATTTTGATATACTGGCCTTGTGTACAAAAAAATGGAGGTAGTAACTATATTTGAATTCCTTGCCCATTGCGGTGATGTCGATGATTTTTTTTCCTTATTTTTTGTGGTTTGGCGAAGTGCATTCGACGGAGAACACCATTGAGGGAGACCACGGTAAGTCGTTCGCAAGTGCCGCCTGCAAGCCGCGACAACTGCCTTATTTGCATCCAGGAAGTTCTTTACTAGTACTACTACTAGGAGTACTAGTGCGGTGAGATGGTTTCTCGAAGAAGACGATGGAGAAGCGGAGTCAGCGAAGAGTGAAATGATCGTTGCTTCGTCCGTGCTTTGTGATTTGACGCCTCACTGCTTTGTGATTTGTGATAGAAGGGACAGGGGAGTAGACTCTGTGCTCTATACTATACAACATGCGTCCAAGCATGGGAGAAAGAGGAGAGACGTTGCATTTTTCTATTCCTTCAATCAATCAATCAGGGAGCTTTGGTTCCATCTTTTTGGCTTTGGCAACACCGTCCAGAATGGTTCCCACGATGCCAAAAGCTATTTTCACATTTGGCTACACATTGTGGATGCCCTTAACCATACCACTTGGTTTTGCTCCTGTGTGCTATCTATACAAATCTCAGTTATATTGATCTAAAAAATTATAGAATCAAAGATTAGTAAAAAAGGAGGTGATTTTGCCGCGCGGATGGTGGGGGAGGTTTCTTATTTTCAGAGGACGTTGCCCTGGCGGTTTGCTAACATGCGGTCCCATGTGTTAGTGCTTTACCAAGTTGATCCGCATCCCACATGAGGCAGAACAACGGCAGAAGCAACACGTGGTTAAGTTGAAGAAGATGAGGGAGAAGCGGATTCGGCAACGAGTGAAATGATGGTTGCTTCGTCCCTCCAACTTCTTTTTTTAGCATTATTACTTCGTCCCTCCAACTTAACTACGGCAAAGGTGCAACTTTGTGATTTGACGCCTCATTGCTCATTACTACGTCGGCGCCATGACTGGGGTGCTTCACCCCGGCTGCTCTGCACTGTATTCCGGTATGGCACGTGGACCCGGTAGCTTGATGTCCCACATGTCGGCAAAAGGGACTAGAAGATTTATGAAAGCGAGCGCTCCACTCTTACGACAGAGGAGTAGATGACACGATGGCCCAGTGAACTGTCACTTGTACTGTATAGTACTATAGTTTTGCTGTTTCGCACGATCCATCGATACAAACCCGATTAAACAGGAAAGGGCGGGATTTTTCCCGCGCGGTAGATGATATTGGCCATACATTTCAAAGGCAATTTTAATGTATGCAAACTGAATAACTATAAGTAATAATATGATATCTAGTAAAACTAAAAACACATATGATTTATTGTGTTAGAGTGTAGTAGTAGTGCTGTATTGCATAGTTGTTAGATGTAACATGCGAGAACGTGTAGAGATGTAGTTTTGGAGGGTCTACAGAGAGAAAAGCGTAATACGGTCACCGAACTTCAGAATAAGCTGATTACGGTCACTATATACGTTTTGCGGTGATTATACGGTCACTTGCTCACAGTTCAGCATCGGATTGCACTCTGTTGACCAGCCAAATAGTCTGCGTGGCGCCATGTTGACTAGTTAAATTGACCACGTTCCTTGTGGGTCCCACCTGTCATTTCGCATAGGGAAAAGGTCAGATAAACACAAATTTTACGCAGGCGCAACAAGGCTCCAACCCATGCGCGGGAATCACCTGGTTGTGTATGTGTCTGTCAGGGCCTGATGTGTGCGCATGCATGTGTAGGTTGAGCACTTGAGCGCGAGAGTGTGTGTTGGTCGTGTGGTGTACTGGTGTGTATATGCATGCATGCGTGTGTGCGTGTGAGTGTTGCGTGCGTGCGTGGCTGCGTGTGTACGTGTGAGCGTTGCGTGCGTGCGTGGGTGCATGTGTTTGTGTGAGTGTTGAGTGGATGGAGTTCGTGTGCATGCGTGCGTGTGTGTATAATCACCACACCAGCTCCTGTGTGTTAAAACAGACGGCTCAGCATACCAATACAAGGCCACCTTGTCCGTTGTGCCCGTGGTCATGACTTCGAACCACCGTCAAAATATATTTTTGTCGTTTGTTTTCATTCTTACTAGCAAGATGCTCGTGCGTTGCATGTAACATCAAGATGCATTTGTATGACTTGTTTATCTTGCGAGAGAAAAGGATGAACGAGGGAAGGCCTTATTTGCAAATGTGGAGAGGTGTGTGGGTACCTTTTTGCAAAATTGCCATAGTTTCTTTCCTATCCGTCACATATAAATCGGACGGCCTATATTGCAGGATGGTAGGCACACCATCATCACCAACTCTGTTTTTTATAAGAGTGTATTTTATGTATTTTATAATAGTGTAGATGTAGAGTAGATACAAGTCGACAGGTGGGCACGATGGTAGTGAGATAATGTGATGCAACACTAGAGGTGCCACGTGGATCGTTTAACTGGTCAACCAGTCATGTCATGAGCAAATACAAAGTTGTACGGTGAGCCCATGACTATATAATAACCACTAAACGCAAACGGTGATCGTAATGAGTGGATTATGAAGTCCAATGTATGTATCGTGCTTTCACTTTAAATACAATGATCGTCATTTCATATATCGCGAGAGAAAGATGAAACATGCGTGTATTTTTGGGGGTCTTACTTTTAGAGGACCTGGAGATAGTTTTTTGTGCATACGTGAAAGGGGCATATAGGGAGGGGGTATGCGATGGAGAGAGAGATGCTCTTCGTTTCTCTTTATTATGACTAACTTTGTATATAGTATAAAAATATACAAATTCACAGTGCGGAATAAATATCATTGTGGGCACCATGCAATGCAAATTAGCGTTCATACTCCTCCATATAACTTTGTAATGTTGTATATATGTAGAAACTCTAAAATAATTTTTTGTCCACGCTTTATTTAAAAGGAATGTTGTATGCGAAATAAACGTGAAGAGAGGGCTTTTTAGATCAATGGGGTACGTGATGTAACATGTGTGAATGTGTAGTTGATGCATTTGGCGGGGCCTAGAGAGGTATGTGTGTGTATTACGTATTCGAGAGAGGCATGGATAGAGGGGCCTATAGGGGGGCGTGGGAGAGATAGCACGAGAAATGAGAGTGGTCTAGAGAGAGAGAGACGAATATGACGTCACGACAAGAGATTCCATTCCTTTGAGTGTGTATATGGAAGGGGGGAGGGAATAGAGGCACCAGGAGAATTTTTCTGTGTGTGGTGTTTGTGTTGGTATGTGTGGGTGTGAGAAGATAATGAGACGTGGGGGCAGAGGGTGTGTCACCGCGTGAGGTACGGTGGGTCGAGGTGAGGCCCTTCGTTCGGTTCCATCCTTCGCCACATTGGTCGGCCCATGACACATTTAGGAAGACCCATGGATGACTAGTCGTACAAGACAAAGATAGCAGAATTGTGAAGGACTCTGTGTCCACTGACAAAGTTGGATAGGATTTGTAACCCTAGGTTCTCGTACTAAGGTAACCGCCTTATCTCTGATATTACTATTCATCCAACCTAACTTTAAGGGGCATCCTACAGAATGCTCTACTAGAATCATACTCGTCGATTAGGAAGAGAGGTGTGAGATAATGCGTGAGAGACATGCATAAAGATAATGTGCGTACATGAGACACGTAGGCAGGTCCATGTATATAGAAAGGGTCGATGATGATTGTGGGTGTGTATGTTTGCGAGAGGAAGAGTGCTTGTGATAAAGGTTAGTGAAAACAGTTGTAAATGGTTACGAGAGGGAGGGAGGGTTATATCTAGAGCATGTGTGCGAGAAAGACACCTCGGGAGAGAGTGTGTGAGCATGTGTGAGAGGCCACCGATGGAGAGTGAAACTACACGTAAAAGACTGCTCTACACATTGATTAAAGATATCAATTGTATCCAAATATTAAGATGGGATCATGATTTTTGCAATTTACGTAAGAAGCGGTCATTGATCCATCAGACATCTAGATTCTATCGAATTTGAGCATGTCTATGTTATTATTCGACACAATTGATCCACATAGTTAGTATTTTGAACTCCAGACAATGCATCGCTTTAGCAATCGAATATAAACGTGAGTATAGTTCATGTTGTGTGTGTAAAGCACATTATACATAAGAATGTTGCACAATGGACATTTATAAATAGCTACCTATGAACTAGCATACATTTGAATTCAACCTAAGGTGGTTTAAAAATATCGAATTCAACATGAAGTCCATTCAATTATTTGAATTTGATATCATGGCATTTGTAAACCATACCTAAACTATGGGGGCACCAATCTTTGCTCTGATTTTGTACATAATAGCATATGTAGTCGTGTACAAAATAGATTCAAATTTAGCTCCTCCATTCCAAAATAATCGTAGTTATAGGATTTTCAAGTGTCAAAATTTCAAAAGGAAGTGGATAATTTAATGAGGTTTTTAAACATACAAGATCAGATATAACGTTGTCTATTTAGGCCAATCCTCATAGTTCAAGAGTAATCTAAATGTGAATGCTTGTGTTTCAAAATTTTGAACGAAGCGCCAAAAGAGCCTCTACTCACCCGAAACCGCATGAGATCAATGTTTGGTAGTACAAGGAAATTACTTTTCTAATAACTTCGACCCGTGAAACCTACCGGCCCGACGTCCAAAGGTCTAAATCGGGGTAGGTTTGTAGCTTCATCTAGACGCCACGCAACCGCCTCCGAAAAACATTCATATACAATGGCCGCCTAAGCACACATGCGCGCGGCTGAAATCGCTCCCACCCACTATTTGGGACACCTGGGATTACCATCCTACCCCCGACCCGCAGTAGGTCCGAAATTTAAGAGGGGGGAAAAGTTTGTACTTTCCCCAAATTTCAAACATGCGCGTCCCATCTTCTGTTCAAAAAAGCCAAAAACATGCGCGTCCCAGACCGAAACATGGTTCCCCCCGACCCGTCTGATTCCCTATTCGTACTCCGTGGGCGCCAAAACTACCTCTCCACCAGCCGCAAAACCCCGGCGTCCTCCGTCCGCCAACCCATCCCACCCATCAACCGCCGCCCTCCTCCATCACGCCGGAGCCGATACCCTGATGTCGTCGTCCACCACAACCTCAACCGCAACGCCCTCCATGGCTAGTAGTTGAAGCCGAGGCCGAGCCATCCGTACCCGAGCCAGTTCAACCACGCCGTCCTGCGCCTCACCGCTGCCGGTCCAACTTCGCCAGCCTCCACCGCACCGGAGCTGTTCCTGCTACGCCGCCCTTCACCGCCTCGGATCTGCTTCCCCCCGCCGACATACGGCCACGGCAACACAATCAACAATTTGGCCATGGGTTCGTCCAAGCTTGCACCCTCTAGAACATTGGTTTCCCCGGAAAAAGAAGAAGAACGGCGCGACATGTGGAGGTGACCACACCGGCAACCGAAGAAGGTACTCCTCTTCCCTTATTCGTGCAAATTTACGTCTCTGCTTGCACGGTATTCATCCCATAGAAGACACTAGTTGACCGATTCTTCTTGATACTAGATGTTCCTAGTAACTCGCGATGCACAAGGTTTCTCCTCGTAGACTATTTCAGCTTAGCTAGAGGTCCGTCGCCCCCTTGAATTTCAATTTCTGGCCAGTTTATTCCCATTTAACGGAAGCATTCCCCGGCATAACAGACGCTAGTACGACTATTATGCCGGGGAAGCAGCGCCTTGGTGTTTATCTTAGGGGCGTGTGCGGCCTAGAGCTATTGGCGCCCGATCTTGAGGTCGGCCGGGATTAAAGGGATGGCTTGGGGGTGTTGCCAAGCACGGAGGTGGTGTGAGGTCGATGGGAGGGCGGGGCGACGGAGGCACGGGTCTGGGCCGGTGGTCGCTGGCGGTTCGAGAAAGATCGTCAACAGTGACTGGCGGGAGGTAGACAAAGGCCATCTGCCCGTTCCTTATAGATCGGACGGTTCATTAAAAAAATCGATTGACCTATTTATTTTCAGTCGACTGTTATCTTAGACATGACCACATGTGGTGGTGTGCTGGAGGAGTACCTGCATTTCTTGTGCTCATATATTACAAAATCATATGGAGTAGAATCTAATTTTGTTTGCCATGCAATGTTGTAGAGATATCATATGTCTCCTGTCATTTATTTTTCATCCACCTGCTATCTGCTACTTTTACAGTGCACTAGTTCTGCACACACTTCACCCATACTCTCACTATTGTGTTTTTATGCAAGGGTATTTCAGAGTCTGCCGAAAGCGAAGCAAAAAAGAAAAGAGACAAGTCGTGCTAGCTTTCTATGCGGCTAGGCGCGGCATGTTACAGCGCTTTAAAGGGTGCAGTGTCAGCAGATAGAGACGGTAAACATTGCTCTGGAGTTGATGACCTCGCTCGAAATGAACCACCATCCCAGGTGCTTGCTTTAACTTCGCGGTGTCATATGTGGTTGCATGTTCCATATGGTCTCTAGCTTGTATTCGAAAGGCCGAAGTCGGTCTTTATTATGATAAGGAAAGATATTTTTTACATGAACCACCATCCCGTGAGCACCAGAAGACAAATAGCTAGTCAGGGCACTGGCCGAGCCAGTGACAAGCCCAGCAAAAACAAGCATCACCTGGAAGCCAACTAAAAAGCCGTGATGGTGGCGAAGCAGCCCGCCTCCCACCAGGCTCTCAAGTCCTAGATGATCATGTTCACCACTCCAGCCGGATATCTAGCTTGTATTGCTTCCAATTTGGTTAAATTGCATCTGCTTAGCTTACACATTATACCTTTGAATATGACATGCCTTTTTGTTTTTGGTACATACTAGTACATCTGTGTATTAACCATGTTCTTACATCAAACTAATGTTCTTGTGTATCCCTCATCAATCACTTATGATGAGGCAGGCAGGCAAGGGGACTAATCCTCATTTAAAGAATGCAGCGTCAGCCTCCCGACATGATTCTCGAGAAACAGAATTCCTGATGAAGATAGTGAACGTAGCCCTGTAGTTTATTATAGCATTTCCCCTACACTAGTTGTTGGAAATATGCCCTAGAGGCAATGATAAATTAGTTATTATTATTATATTTCCTTGTTCATGATGATCGTTTATTATCCATGCTATAATTGTATTGATAGGAAACTCAGATACATGTGTGGATACATAGACAACACCATGTCCCTAGTAAGCCTCTAGTTGACTAGCTCGTTGATCAATAGATGGTCACGGTTTCCTGACCATGGACATTGGATGTCGTTGATAACGGGATCACATCATTAGGAGAATGATGTGATGGACAAGACCCAATCCTAAGCCTAGCACAAAGATCGTGCAGTTCGTATGCTAAAGCTTTTCTAATGTCAAGTATCATTTCCTTAGAACATGAAATTGTGCAACTCCCAGATACCGTAGGAATGCTTTGGGTGTACCAAACGTCACAGCGTAACTAGGTGGCTATAAAGGTGCACTACAGGTATCTCCGAAAGTGTCTGTTGGGTTGGCACGAATCGAGACTGGGATTTGTCACTCTGGTTGACGGAGAGGTATCTCTGGGCCCACACGGTAGGACATCATCATAATGTGCACAATGTGACCAATGGGTTAATCACGGGATGATGTGTTACGGAACGAGTAAAGAGACTTGTCGGTAATGAGATTGAACAAGGTATCAGGATACCGACAATGGAATCTCGGGCAAGTATAATACCGCTGGACAATGGGAATTGTATACGGGATTGATTGAGTCCTTGACATCGTGGTTCATCCGATGAGATCATTGTGGAACATGTGGGAGCCAACGTGGGTATCCAGATCCCGCTGTTGGTTATTGACCGGAGAACGTCTCGGTCATGTCTGCATGGTTCCCGAACCCGTAGGGTCTACACACTTAAGGTTCGATGACGCTAGGGTTATAAAGGAAGTTTGTATGTGGTTACCGAATGTTGTTCGGAGTCCCGGATGAGATCCCGGACGTCATGGGGAGTTCCGGAATGGTCCAGAGGTAAAGATTTATATATGGGAAGTCCTGTTTTGATCACCGGAAAAGTTTCGGGTTTTCGGTAATGTACTGGGACCATCGGGAGGGTCCCGGGGGTCCACCAAGTGGGGCCACCATCCCCGGAGGGCTGCATGGGCCAAGTGTGGGAGGGGACCATCCCCAGGTGGGCTGGTGCGCCCCCCCCCCCACAAGGGCTCAAGGCGCCTAGGGTTTGGGGAAGGGGGCGCACCCACCTAACTTGGGGGGCATGTTTCCCCTCTCCCCCCCTTGGCCGCACCCTAGATGGGTTTGGGCTGGCCACCGCCCCTAGGGGTGGAACCCTAGGTGGGGGCGCAGCCCTCCCTCTCCCCCTATATATACTTGAAGGTTTTGGGGCTGCCGATAGATGAGTTTTGACCTCTCCCTGGCGCAGCCCTACCTCTCTCCCTTCTCCTCTCCCGCGGTGCTTGGCGAAGCCTTGCAGGATTGCCACGCTCCTCCATCACCACCATGCCGTTGTGCTGCTGCTGGACGGAGTCTTCCTCAACCTCTCCCTCTCTCCTTGCTGGATCAAGGCATGGGAGACGTCACCGGGCTGTACGTGTGTTGAACGCGGAGTTGCCGTCCGTTCGGCACTAGGATCTCCGGTGATTTGGATCACGACGAGTACGACTCCTTCAACCCCGTTCTCTTGAACTCTTCCGCTTAGCGATCTACAAGGGTATGTAGATGCACTCTCCTTCCCCTCGTTGCTGGTTTCTCCATAGATAGATCTTGGTGACACGTAGGAAAATTTTGAATTTCTGCTACGTTCCCCAACAGTGGTATCAGAGCTAGGTCTATTGCGTAGATTCTTTGCACGAGTAGAACACAAAGTAGTTGTGGACGTTGATTTTTTTCAATATGCTTACTGTTACTAGTCCAATCTTGTTTCGACGGTATTGTGGGATGAAGCGGCCCGGACCGACCTTACACGTACACTTACGTGAGACAGGTTCCACCGACTGACATGCACTTGGTGCATAAGGTGGCTAGCCGGTGCCAGTCTCTCCCACTTTAGTCGGAACGGATTCGATGAAAAGGGTCCTTATGAAGGGTAAATAGCAATTGGCATATCACACTGTGGTTTTGCGTAGGTAAGAAACGTTCTTTCTAGAAACCCATAGCAGCCACGTAAAACATGCAAACAACAATTAGAGGACGTCTAACTTGTTTTTGCAGGGTATGCTATGTGATGTGATATGGCCAAGAAGAATGTGATGAATGAGATTGATCATGTTCTTGTAATAGGAATCACGACTTGCATGTCGATGAGTATGACAACCGGCAGGAGCCATAGGAGTTGTCTTAATCTATTGTATGACCTGCGTGTCATTGAACAAACGCCATGTAATTACTTTAGTTTATTGCTAACCGATAGCCATAGTAGTAGAAGTAATAAGTTGGCGAGACAACTTCATGGAGACACGATGACGGAGATCATGATGCTGGAGATCATGGTGTCATGCCAGTGACGATGATGATCATGGAGCCCCGAAGATGGAGATCAAAAGGATCAAAATGATATTGGCCATATCATGTCACTATTTGATTGCATGTGATGTTTATCATGTTTATACATCTTATTTGCTTAGAACGACGGTAGTAAATAAGATGATCCCTCATTAAAATTTCAAGAAAGTGTTCCCCCCTAACTGTGTACCATTGCGAAAGTTCGTCATTTCGAGGCACCATGTGATGATCGGGTGTGATAGATTCTAACATTCACATACAACGGGTGTAAGCCAGATTTACACACGCGAAACACATAGGTTAACTTGACGAGCCTAGCATGTACAGACATGGCCTCAGAACACAAGAGACCGAAAGGTCGAGCATGAGTCGTATGGTGGATACGATCAACATGAAGATGTTCACCGATGATGACTAGTCCGTCTCACGTGATGATCGGACACGGCCTAGTTGACTCGGATCATGTAATCAATTAGATGACTAGAGGGATGTCTATCTGAGTGGGAGTTCATAAGATGAACTTAATTATCCTGAACATAGTCAAAAACCCTTTGCAAATTATGTCATAGCTCGCGCTTTAGTTCTACTGTTTTAGATATGTTCCTAGAGAAAATATAGTTGAATGTTGACAGTAGCGATTATGCGATCAGTAGAAAGCTTATGTGCTTAATGCACCGCTCAGTGTGCAGAACCCCAAACGTCGTCTGTGGATGTTGGGAACATCGGACATACACGTTTTGATAACTACGTGATAGTTCAGTTAAACGGTTTAGAGTTGAGGCACCAAATACGTTTTTGAAACATCGCGGAACATATGAGATGTTTCGAGGGCTGAAATTGGGATTTCAGGCTCGTGCCCATGTCAAGAGGTATAAGACCTCCGACGATTTTTCTTAGCCTGCAAACTAAGGGGGAAAAGCTCAATCGTTGAGCTTGTGCTCATATTGTCTGAGTGCAACAATCACTTGAATTGAGTGGGAGTTGATCTTCCAGATGAGATAAGTGATGTTTCTCCAAAGTCATTGCCACCAAGCTGCTAGAGCTTCGTGATGAACTATAACAAATCAGGGATAGATATGATGATCCTTGAGATATTCATGATGTTTGACACCGCGAAAGTAGAAATCAAGAAGGAGAATCAATTGTTGATGGTTAGTGAAACCACTAGTTTCAAGAAGGGCAAGGGCAAGAAGGGGCACTTCATGAAACGGCAAATCAGTTGCTGCTCCAGTGAAGAAACCCAAGGTTGAACCCAAACCTGAGACTAAGTGCTTCTGTAATAAGGGGAACAACCACTGGAGCAGAATTACCCTAGATACTTGGTAGATAAGAAGGCTGGCAAGGTCGATAGAAGTATATTGGATATACATTATGTTAATGTGTACTTTACTAGTACTCCTAGTAGCACCAGGGTATTAGATACCGGTTTGGTTTCTAAGTGTTAGTAACTCAAAATAAAAAGCTACGGAATAAACGGAGACTAGCTAAAGGTGAGCTGACGATATGTGTTGGAAGTGTTCCCAAGGTTGATGTGATCAAGCATCACACGCTCCCTCTACCATCGAGATTGGTGTTAAACCTAAATAATTGTTATTTAGTGTTTGCGTTGAGCATAGACATGATTGGATTATGTCTGTCGCAATACGGTTATTCATTTAAGGAGAATAATGGTTACTCTGTTTATTTGAATAATACCTTAAATGTCTTGCACCTAAAAGGAATGGTTTATTGAATCTCGATCGTAGTGATACACATTTTCATGCCAAAAGATATAAGATAGTAATGATAGTACCACTTACTTGTGGCACTGCCATGTAAGTCATATTGGTGTAAAATGCATGAAGAAGCTCCATGTTGATGGATCTTTGGACTCACTCGTTTTTGAATCACTTGAGATATGCAAATCATACCACATAGGCAAGATGACTGAAAAGCCTCGTTTTTAGTAAGATGGAACAAGATAGCAACTTGTTGGAAGTAACACATTTTGATGTGTGCAGTCCAATGAGTGCTAAGGCATGCAGTGAATATCGTTATGTTCTTACTTCACGGATGATTTAAGTAGATATTGTATATTTACTTGATGAAACACAAGTCTAAATTATTGAATGGTTCAAGTAATTTCAGAGTGAAGTTGAAGATCATTGTGACAAGAGGATAAAATGTCTATGATATGATCATAGAGATGAGTATCTGAGTTACGAGCTTTGGCACACAATTAAGACATTGGGGAAATTTTTTCACAATTAATACCGCCTAGAACACCATAGTGTGATGGTGTGTCCGAACATCATAGTTGCACCCTATTGGATATGGTGCGTACCATGATGTCTCTTATCGAATTACCACTATCATTCATGGGTTAGGCATTAGAGACAACCGCACTCACTTTAATAGGGCTCCACATAATTCCGTTGAGACGACACCGTTTGAACTATGGTTTGGAGAAACCTAAGTTGTCGTTTCTTAAAAGTTTGGGGCTGCGACGCTTATGTGAAAAAGTTTCATCGTGATAAGCTCGAACCCAAAACGGATAAATACATCTTCATAGGATTTGGGTATACCTCCTATCTCAGATCCGGAAGCAAAAGTAATTGTTTCTAGAAACGGGTCCTTTCTCGAGGAAAAGTTTCTCTCGAAAGAATTGAGTGGGAGGATGGTGGAGACTTGATGAGGTTATTGAACCATCACTTCAACCAGTGTGTAGCAGGGCACAAGAAGTTGTTCATGTGGAACCTACACCAAGTGAAGTGGAAGCTGATGATAGTGATCATGATGCTTCGGATCAAGTCACTACCGAACCTCGTAGGTCGACAAGGACGCATATTACTTCAGAGTGGTACGCAATCCTATATTGGAGGTCATGTTGCTAGACAACAATGAACCTACGAGCTATGGAGAAGCGATGGTGGGCCCGGATTCCTACGAATGGCTCGAGGCCATAAAATCCGAGAAAGGACCCATGACTTTGGAAGAAATACTTGATGGTCGTAAGGCCGTTGGGTACAGATGGATTTTAAGAAGAAAACGGACGTGGACGGTAATGTCACCGTCTATGAAGCTCGACTTGTGGCGAAGAGTTTTTCACAAGTTCAAGGAGTTGACTACGATGAGATTTCCTCATCTGTAGCGATGCTTAAGTCCGTTGGAATCATGTTAGCATAAGCTGCATTTATGAAATCTGGCAGATGGATGTCAAAACAAGTTTCCTTACCAGTTTTTCGTGAGGAAAGGTTGTATGTGATACAACCAGAAGGTTTTGACAATCCTGAAAGACGCTAACAAGTATGCAAAGCTCCAGCAATCCTTCTGAGGACTGGAGTAAGCATCTCGGAGTTGGAATGTACGCTTTGATGAGATGATCAAAGATTTTGGGTTTATACAAAGTTTATGAGAAACTTGTATTTCCAAAGAAGTGAGTGGGAGCACTATAGAATTTCTAATGAGTATATGTTGTTGACATATTGTTGATCAGAAATGATGTAGAATTTCTGGAAAGCATATAGGGTTATTTGAAAAGTGTTTTTCGATAGAAAACCCAGATTAAGCTGCTTGAACATTGAGCATCAAGATCTATGAGGATAGATCAAAAACCGCTCAATGGTACTTTCAAATGAGCACATACCTTGACATGATCTTGAAGGTGTTCAAGATGGATCAGCCAAAGAAGGAGTTCTTGCCTGAGTAGTAAGGTATGAAGTTAAGAGTTAAAGCTCGACCACGGCAGAAGAGAGAGAAAGGACGAAGGTCGTCCCCTATGCTTCAGACGTAGGCTCAATAGTATGCTACGCTGTGTACCGCACCGGAAGTGTGCCTTGCCATGAGTCAGTCAAGGGGTACAAGAATGATCCAGGAATGACATTGGACAACGGTCAAAATTATCCTTAGAGGAATAAGGAAATGTTTCTCGATTATGGAGGTGATAAAGAGTTCCGCGTAAAGGGTTACGTCGATGCAAGATTTAACACTTATCTGAATAACTCTGAGTAGCAAACCGGATACGTATAGTGGAGCAACCATTTGGAATAGCTCCAAGTGGAGCGTGGAAGCAGCATTTACAATATGACATAGAGAATTGCGAAGTACATACGGATCTGAATGTTGCAGACCCGATGACTAAAACCTCTCTCACAAGAAAAACATGATCAAACCCCAGAGCTCATTGAGTCTTAATCACATGGTGATGTGAACTAGTTTAGTGACACTAGTAAACTCTTTGGATGTTGGTCACATGGCGATGTGACCTTTCAATGTTAATCACATGGCGATGTGAACTAGATTATTGACTCTAGTGCAAGTGGGAGACTGTTGGAAATATGCCCTAGAGGCAATGATAAATTAGTTATTATTATTATATTTCCTTGTTCATGATGATCGTTTATTATCCATGCTACAATTGTATTGATAGGAAACTCAGATACATGTGTGGATACATAGACAACACCATGTACCTAGTAAGCCTCTAGCTGACTAGCTCGTTGATCAATAGATGGTCACAGTTTCCTGACCATGGACATTGGATGTCATTGATAGCGAGATCACATCATTAGGAGAATGATGTGATGGACAAGACCCAATCCTAAGCCTAGCACAAAGATCGTCTAGTTCGTATGCTAAAGCTTTTCTAATGTCAAGTATCATTTCCTTAGACCATGAGATTGTGCAACTCCCGGATACCGTAGGAATGCTTTGGGTGTACCAAATGTCACAACGTAACTGGGTGGCTATAAAGGTTCACTACAGGTATCTCCGAAAGTGTCTGTTGGGTTGGCACGAATCGAGACTGGGATTTGTCACTCCGATTGACGGAGAGGTATCTCTGGGCCCACTTGGTAGGACATCATCACAATGTAAACAATGTGACCAAGGGGTTGATCACAGGATGATGTGTTACGGAACGAGTAAAGAGACTTGCCGGTAATGAGATTGAACAAGGTACCGGGATACCGACGATCGAATCTCGGGCAAGTACAATACCGCTGGACAAAGGGAATTGTATACGGGATTGATTGAGTCCTTGACATCATGGTTCATCTGATGAGATCATCGTGGAACATGTGGGAGCCAACATGGGTATCCAGATCCCGCTGTTGGTTATTGACCGGAGAACGTCTCGGTCATGTCTGCATGGTTCCCGAACCCGTAGGGTCTACACACTTAAGGTTCGATGACGCTATGGTTATAAAGGAAGTTTGTATGTGGTTACCGAATTTTGTTCGGAGTCCCAGATGAGATCCCGGATGTCACGAGTAGTTCCAGAATGGTCTGGAGGTAAAGATTTATATATGGGAAGTCCTGTTTTGGTCACCGGAAAAGTTTCGGGTTTTATCGGTAACGTACCGGGACCATCGGGAGGGTCCCGGGGGTCCACCAAGTGGGGCCACCATCCCCGGAGGGCTGCATGGGCCAAGTGTGGGAGGGGACCAGCCCCAGGTGGGCTGGTGCACCCCCCCACAAGGGCCCAAGGCGCCTAGGGTTTGGGGAAGGGGGCGCACCCACCTAACTTGGGGGGCAAGTTTCCCCTCTCCCCCCCCTTGGCCGCACCCTAGATGGGTTTGGGATGGCCGTCGCCCCTAGGGGTGGAACCCTAGGTGGGGGCGCAGCCCTCCCTCTCCTCCTATATATACTTGAGGGTTTTGGGGCTGCCGATAGATGAGTTTTGACCTCTCCCTGGCGCAGCCCTACCTCTCTCCCTTCTCCTCTCCCGCGGTGCTTGGCGAAGCCCTGCAGGATTGCCACGCTCCTCCATCACCACCACGCCGTTGTGCTGCTGCTGGATGGAGTCTTCCTCAACCTCTCCCTCTCTCCTTGCTGGATCAAGGCATGGGAGACGTCACCGGGCTGTACGTGTGTTGAACGAGGAGGTGCCGTCCGTTCGGCACTAGGATCTCCGGTGCTTTGGATCACGACGAGTACGACTCCTTCAACCCCGTTCTCTTGAACGCTTCCGCTTAGCGATCTACAAGGGTATGTAGATGCACTCTCCTTCCCCTCGTTGCTGGTTTCTCCATAGATAGATCTTGGTGACACGTAGGAAAATTTTGAATTTCTGCTACATTCCCCAACACTAGCATCGCAGGTGCTTGCTCTAACTTGGCAGCATGATATGTGGTTGCTTGTTGCATATGGTGTCTAGATTGTAATTCTTCCAATCTAGTTAAAGTACATGTGCTAGTCTGCTTAGCTTATACTCCTATAAATGTGACATTATACCTATTAATGTGACATGCCTTCCTGTATTTAGTACATAGTAAATATGTCTATTAAGCATGTCCTTACATAAAACTATTGTTTTTTCGTATCCCGCATCAATCAATATGACGAGACACCTTTAGTATATGCAGTGCGATATTAGTTGCATCTTTCATATGATTTATAGCATGCGCTGCTTCTAATTTGTTGAAATTACATTTATGATGGGACGCTTTTAACTTGGCAGAGTCATATTGGTTGCCTCTTTCGTGTGGTGTCTAGCTTGCATTGCTTCTTATTTGCTGGAATGGTTGCTGCTTAGTTTACACAAACAGTTGTGAACATGCCATGCCATCCTGTTTTTCGTACATATTCCATCCTGGTATCATGTGTTTGCCTTACATCAAATTAGTGATTGTCAGTATCATGCATGGATGAGTTCTGAAGAGAGAATTTTTTGTCGGTTTTACTTGACAATTCAAAATCAATAAAGCGGAAGGAAGTTAGCAAGGCAGCGGATAAAGGTGCTCCTTCCAAACGGAGGGCCTCTACAGTTTCTACTCCTCCACACCCCCAAGATGATTTCCAAGATAACACATGCATAGACACTCAACAAAGTTGTGTTTATGATGAGCACGTCTCCCCTAGTGCAGCATCACCTGTGCTCCCTCTAACTCGGCACTGTTATATGTGGTTGCATGTTATGTGTGATGTCTAGCTTGTATTGCTTCTAATTTTTTTGAATTCCATCTGCTTACTTTACACATTATACTTGAATAAGACACGTGTTCCTGTTTCTAGAACATACAATATCTGTCTATCACACCATGTTCTTACATCAAATTACTACTGTTGTGTAACCTGCAACAATCACTTATCATAAGACACATTTGACTTAGGAGTGTGATATAGGTTACATCTCACATTCTTTTCTAGCTTGTACTACTAATTTGTTGAAATGGCACTTATGACGAGAGAGTTTTAACTTGGTAGAGTGATATTCGTTGCATCTTTCATATGGTATCTAGCTTTCATTGCTTCTAATTTGTTGAAATGCCTTCTCCTTAGTTTACACATCATAAGTTGTGAATATGTAATGCTGTGAATATGCAATGGCACTAATGACGAGAGACCTCTAACATGGTAGTGTGATATTGTTTGCATCTTGCATATGATTGATTTCTTGTACTGCTTCACATTTGTTTAAACGCCATTTATGCTGACACACTGTTAACTTGGCAGATCGATATTTGTAGCATCTTTCATATGGTGTCTACCTTCCATTGCATTGCTTCTAATTTGGTGAAATGTCTTCTTCTTAGTTTACACATCATAGTTCTGGTTATCTCTTCCGTCCTGTTTTTCTTACATATTACATCCTCCTATCATGTGGTTGTCTAACATCAAAGTTCAGTTCGTCTGCATCACGCAACAATTTGTTCTGAAGAACTAAATTGTTATTTGTTTTTCTTGTCGGCTTGACTTAACATGGCACAGAGAAAGAGGAAGAAACACAGAATGGCAGGGAATGAGAAGCGGATGAATCTTGCAGATTCTGCTGGTACTGATGGTGCAATAGAAGGTGAAAGTCCAGCGGAAAATTCTACAAACATGGCATCCCATGCTACAAGAGCTGCAAAAAAAGCGTAACAGAAACAAATAGCTGCCACCAAACAAGCAGAGACAACCCTAGTTCTTGCAACACCTACCACAGTACTACCAGCTGCACGACTTACTCATGCGTCAACTGAGCTAGCAACACGTTCCCAAGCTCCCTTACCGCCTGACACTACTTGCCAAGCACTCTTGACACAAGATGAGTTGGCAATATCAGATGAACCTTGTGAGCTTCAACAACAAGAAGGTAGTTGCTGGAGTCAAGTTACAGTTGCATGCTTCTTTATATGTAGTCTCACAGTTTGATGTACACTAACACTTCCTATGTTAGTTGTTGGACTAGCACCTAGGCGCAAGAGGAAACAAACATCAGGGATAATGCTCAATAGGTTAACTAAATCTAGAGGAGGAAGAATGGAGATCCGTTTTGAGGCAGGTTTAAAAAGGCCACGTGATGCTATAGAGTCAGCCAAGTTAGTGTCAGAGGCAGCGGTTGCCGTTAGGTGTCATGTACGTATCCTCCCAACATGGATTCAGTACAGGGATGACAAAGACGAAACCCAGTTCAATACCTTCCTCGACCATTTATCTGTAAGTATGGTTATGTATGGAAACTAGTAATATCGTCTTGCTCTGTCCCATACTTTCTAGGTTGCTGATAATGAGACTCCCATAATTTTCAACAGATGAGGTTCAAGTTGGATAGCCAAGATGATGCAACCAGACAAGCTTGCACCCATGTTTTCAAGTCTGCTCTACGACAGTATCAGTATAACTTGAGGAAAACTCATTTTGAAGGCAGGCTAACAGTGAACTTTCCCAAACATCTCCAGTGGAAAATATGTCGGATGAAGACTAGAGGGGCCTTGTTAAACACTAGTTTGATCCGAAGTATCAGGTACATTATATATATGTGTTCAGATCACATGTTGAAGTCCTATTTACGCATGTGCCACACAGATCTATCTTCTTGAAGGTGAACTATTCAAAGAACAAGGCCAACCGTACGAAAGTGAAATTCCAACAGACGACAGGATCTCGTAGCTATATTGCACACTGCGAGGCTCTTCTAATTAGCTGATGTTTCACTCTTTTCGCTGTACCATATTATCAGATCTATATTGACTTGTTCGAAATGCAGAGGAAAGCCCGCAAGGACCAAAAAGTACCTGAACCAAATGATGTGGAAATCTTCAAGGACTGTCACACTAGCAAAAAGAAGGGCATGACTACACCAGTCAAAGCGGCTGTTGTAAGTCCTTAATCCTCATGCCTTTTAACTACTACTTACTCTGACTTGTGCCTTGAACTGCATGGTTTGCAGCCAATGTCTATTACTCTTTTCAATTTTATACACAATTGTCTTAGCATATCATTGCACCTTACAAGGTTTAAAAGAGAGGAGTGATGTTCCTTTGATCTTGACTCGTAATCTAGTTCCGTGCTGGACTTGCCCACACAATGTTACAATTGCATGTTTGTCTGTTCTCAGTTGTTTTGTGAGATGAATGATGTCATACTATGCTTACCATATTATAAACTTCGTCTCTTTATCCTTAGCCCTCAATACAATGTGAAGAAATAGACAATACATTAGCGATGTTACATGGTCATATGTTTGGAACCTGGTTTTATTATGTACTTTGCAATAAAATACAACTAATATTTTACATGGGTTCACCAGAATACGTTCTGTATATAGACCAAAGCTATTTTGTGTGGTTTTGCTGCCTCCTTAATATCTTTTGTTCTGGTACTACTAATGTAAAACCTCAACTTTTCAGCGAGCTATGGAAAAAATGGTGGAACCGCCACCTTCTGAAGGTGGCAAGGCAACTATAACCGCAATGTCAGCTCTTGCTGCAGTGGGTTAGTACCTATCCACTAACAGTGAGAAAAGCACGTTCCTGCGTAATACTGGGTTGGTTGTTAAAGCAATATCGTCCAAACTGCCTCATGATCAAGATATGCAAGCTCAAAGTAATGTTGTATCTGCGCTCCAGACACAAGTCCATTCCCTAACAGAGGCCCTTTGTGAAACAAGGAGAAACATTGCTCAATGTCATCAAGATATGCATGGTTTTGAAACCAGACTATCAGACATTTGCTATGTTGTTCAGGAGCCTTGGGGAAATGAAGGCGAGGGTTATGGTGCTCCATCGGACATACAGCATGAAAACGTAACAGTCAGGTCAAATGAACCGAGCTTTTGAACTTCTGGTGGTGCATTTATCTGCTAGACTGTTAAGTTTTATGCCAACCTTCCTTTTGTTATATATTTGTAATTTGTTTTGGTGCGATACAAAATTTATTCTTAACGTGCAGCCACCGGCTGAAGAAAACAACAATCCATTTTTGTATAGTGTAGGGTGTTCCCTATATTTGCACTGGTGGCGATCTTTGATGCCGAGTGGATGTAATCTGTGCAATCGCCTTAATAGCCTAGCGTTAGTTTCTGCTTTATTTATTTCCTACTCTTCTTTTTCCCTGGTTTGCTAGTGTCCGCAACTACCCATGGGCCATATATGGGTCGTAGGATCCATGGGTCTCCTACGGGTCGTCGATAAATGGGCCTGTAATCGGTGGGCCTCGGGCTGTCGATAAATGGGCCTGTAATCGGTGGGCCTCGGGTCGTCGGATAAATGGGTCTACATGGGCCGTATTCGGGCGTAATTGGTATCGGCCCAGCACGGTAACGAACCGTTAATAGACCGTAGGACTGCAAAAGCTTAATTCTGTCACAGGCATAACGGGTCGTTAATGGGCCAGAATATAGGAAGGGCTGGCCAGAAACGGGTTGACTCTTGCCATGGGCCAAATTTGGCCCATTAGGGTAATAGGCCAGTAACGGGCCGACTCTTGCCATGGGCCGAATTTGGCCCATTTGGGGAACATGCCAATAACGGGCCGACTCTTGCCATGGGCCGAATTTGGCCCATTAGGGGAATAGGCCAGTAATGGGCCAGAAGTAATCGAGGGCCGAAAAGGAGCCCAAGAACGTATGGGCTGTCAATAGGCCGAAAGCTAACACGGGCTAGAAACGGCCCATGTAAATCACGGGCCGTTAACGGGTACAAAGAAAATTACTGTTCATTATGGGCTAGAGTCACCGTGGTCCTGTAAAGGGCCGAAGGATACGAAGGCCTCATATGGGCCGAAAGACGTCGTGGGCCATACATGGGCCTAAAGTGAAATGGGTTGGTGTTATATTCGACGGCCCACATGACGTTGTTGGGCCAATTTCCTTTAGTGCCTAACGGGTTGTGAGTTAACGGGCCGTAAAATGGGCTATTTGCGAAGAGACCATTAACAGGCTTTTGATGGGCTAGCCCGTTAACTTTTGACCAAGTCAAACGGGCTGGCTTTGTAAGCTAAATGGGCCAGTGGTGGGCCGTGGCACGTGTTGACATATCATAGGCGCCTATCTGACTCACTGACGAGCTGACACGTGTTTCGTCCGGCTAATAAGAATTTTACACGTGGAAATTTCCCATTGGTCGGGGCTGTTAATGGGTTATCGGATCCAAAACCCGACCCGATAGCTTAATAGCGTTCCGTTACGGTGGATGCCACGTGTCGGTCACCCTTGACGAAAGCACTTCTGTGACGCGTGATTTATCATCATGGAAGTGGACACTTCCGTGATGATAATTTTGGTAATGTCATGGAACACTTCTACGACAACACAGGTATGACTATCTTGATTCTGTCATAAAATCGTCATGGATGTACATGCATGACAGAAAATGCGACCTACTGTGACAAACACGTATCATCACGGAAGTGTATTTTTTTGTAGTGTCAAGTCACAGGAATGATGAAGTGAAAGGTTATTGTATTCAAGGGTATGACACAAACTCGAAATCAAGCTTGCTATTCAAGGAGAAATGATATGACGAGGAAGATCAATGTATGGTTAGCTCATCATCAAAACTTGTGCTTCGAGAAGGAGGGCCAGGTAGCAACATTAAAATTTAGCACGATAATGATATAGCCGATCAGGCTAGGAATGACTTGAAGGATTAATAAACGCGTAAGCAACATAATTTACTTAGAGTTATTGAATCGGAGTGCGAAATCGATTCACTTATCGGTGTCTTTGAGTGTTTAATAACTCAGAGCCCGTGCAAAATTGGAATCAGTGAGAATGTAGTACCTGATGAAGAACTCATAAGAAGTTATGTAGTTCCATGATAATCTCGAGATATCAAGGGGTAATACTCGATGACAGATTAAAGTAGAGGTTAGACTAGGTTATTGCTCTACAGAAGACAAGAGCTTAAACTTGCATGAGAAATTGTATATAAAGGAGAACATGGTCGGAACCACGATTGCAAAAGGCCAGATCCCAGATATAAGATGAACTTATACCAAGGAAATATTTTTTTAAGAGAAGCTTAAATGATAAGATCTACATCATGTCCATGGGCATGAACATAAGGTTCAAGGTCGACTCCCACTTCTTCAATGCATAACCTTTCATTCACTCCTCGTTTTTGAAGAATTTGTAGTGCGAAAGATTTATCTAGTGAAGCACCAGAAGAGTATGACTCGCATCTCTTTTGAGTTCACACGGATTAGGGAAGGCATAGGTTCAACCCGTAGGGGTATCTTAGGAACCTATTCCACAAACTTCATGAGTAAATTACTCAATCTTGGAAGTAGAGCATGGCTAGCAAAAAGAAGGGGATACAATTTACCAAAGGCATTATGTATCAGGGGAAGAACTCAAGGATTTGAGAATAGGCAGGAATGGTCAGACAATAATCCACAAAAGGATATGGCATACTACAAAGAGTCTGATGTGAGTATCGATGCTCAACCAGAAGAAGAAATAGTGCAAAGGCATCCGATTATAGAAATATCTAGATAATTTCAAAGCTTAAATGCAAAGGAATTGCGATTCCAAATCGGGGGGGATCAGAAGCAGAGACTCTGATCAACAGATAAGTAAGTTGAATAGACATATGTCGACAATCAATCAAGGTTTGATTTGCCGAGAACCAGCTCATGTCTGGAGTGATGTCTGAGCCAAAAGGACGAATTCTAGTTTTGACTGAGGATTGCGAGCATCTGCAACATATTGAATCAACGGACTCAAAATGATAGTGACAAAGGATAACAATAAGATTACTCGACTTATGGGATTAACCATAATGCAAGCAAGCAAGAATTTCAACAACAATAGGCTGCTGAGGATCTTCGGAAGATCGAATGGTATTTCGAAGCGTTTTGTGAAACACATGAATAACTGGGGATGAGAGGATACTCGATAAGTGCAAGGAATTATCCACATGGGTATTCTTGTGGCAAAGAGCCATAAGGCAGTAAGCTCAAAGGATTCTCGGAACAACGAAGAGCAGTTTGTTGCACCTTGTAATAACAAGCTCAATGGGATCGAATGTAAGAATGGAAGGTGCATGCAGTTATCCATAAGGATATAACAGTGGTAGGGAATTTGCAAAGGCGGTGGGCACAATTGTCTCGGGATAACATCCTAGAGTATCTTCGAAATCTTCTGACGCAGTAGGCGATCATCTGTGATGAGGGGCTCTCCGGGATAAAGTACTTACGAGAACCTAGAGTCAGATTTAGTAAAATCATTTAACCCGAATAGAAGAGAGATCAGAGTCCCAGACTATAGACGAGGAGTAAAAGATCCTAATACCACCCAATGGCGATGTGGGCCCATAAGGCACACAGCCATGTTAGTAAAAGTTTTGCAATGTCTAGACTCAACTTCGGCCAAGGAGTGTGGAAAGGGGATTCCTACAGGCAGTCGGCTCTGATACCAACTTGTGACGCTCTCGATTCAATTGTACACTAATCATGGACGCAAATGTGTACGATCAAGATCAAGGACTCACGGGGAGATATCACAACGCAACTCTAGACACAAATTACAAATAATACAAGCTTTATATTACAAGCCAGGGGCCTCGAGGGCTCGAATACATAAGCTTGAATACACAAGAGTCAGCGGAAGCAACATTATCTGAGTACAGACATGAGTTAAACAAATTTTCCATAAGATGGCTAGCACAAATGAAACATTGATCGAAAAGGCAAGGCCTCCTGCCTGGGAGCCTCCTAACTACTCCTAGTCGTCGGTGTCCGTCACGTAGTAGTAGGCAACGGTGGTGGCATCTGGCTCCTAGACTCCGACATCTGGTTGCATCAATCGGAAAGAAAAAGAAAGGGGGAAAAGGGGGAGCAAAGTGATCGTGAGTACTCATCCAAAGTACTCGCAAGCAAGGATCTACACTACATATGCAACATTATCAAAGGCTATATATGTGGACTGGGCTGCAGAAATGCCAGAATAGAGAGAAGGCCTAGTCCTATAGAAGAATAGCATCTTCTGGAAACCACCATCTTGCATCAACAGGAGGGAGTAGAGTAGCATAAAGTAAAGTAGTATTAGTGTTATCTACCTCGGCCAGAGATCATTTCTCGACTCCCTGCGAGAAACCAATCCCAGAGCCATACTATCCAGTTATCATCTCATATCCAAGTGTCATATCAAGTATCCAGTTCTAGTTGTATCGATCGGGATACAACTCCAAGTGTCCGTTACCGTAGGCCAGGCTATCGATAGATGTTTTCTTCCTTGCAGGGGTGCACCAACTTACCCACCACGCTCGATTAACTACGTCCGGACACACTTTCCTAGGTCATGCCCGGCCTCGGCCAAACAATACGTCGCAACCCGACCTAGGCTTAATAGCGAGGTCAAGCACGCCGGATTAAACCTATGCCCCCAGGGGTCATGGGCCATCTCCCCGGGAACTCCTGCACGTTGCGTGGGTGGCCGGTGAGCAGACCTAGCTACCTCCTTAAAAAAGGCAGGTGCTTAACAGTCCAACCCGGCGGGTGCTGCTTAGTCGCTGACGTCTATTAAGCTTCGGCTGATGCATACGACGCAGAACGCCCATACTATGCCCATGTGATGGTTAGTGCTATCAGGCCAGAGGCCCCTCGGATCAAATATCCAAATCGTTAGTGTGTTGGTAGTGCGGTCACGAGCAGAGACTCGCGAAAGATGTGACCCCGTCGCCCCGTCTCAAGGACTTGCGGCAAGGGGTAAGAATGCCTGGCCACGCCTCGTATTCAACTCTCGGGTACCCTCCAGGTCAACCCATCTCCACATCACTCGGAAATATGCTCGCGCGGGTACCCCTCAGGGTCGACCCGTCTTTAGTAACATGGTTCAGTGTAAAGTCATAGTAATCATAGTCACCTATGTAAACATCAAGGGGAAAACTCGAGGAATCACCCCCGATGAATTCCACTCGATGTAATCATCAAGGTGAACGTAAGAGGAATTACCCTCGAGGTTCACACTTGAGGGGTTGCACGACAGAGTCGTACCGGAAGTGGTTAAGGCGGAATCACCCTCAATGACCATGACCGAATAGCTACACTACAGGGTTAACATCAGAAGTGCCGTAGAGGTCTCACCCTCGGTACTCGATAGTAACCCAACAGTGTCGAGCAACTAAGGGGAAAGTGATGTGCGGTGCCGGGGCCTGGTCTTCGATCCCGTTGATCGTGTCTTCGATGATGAAGCAGGGGCAACAAGGACAAGGTGGGGGTCACTGATGGATCACTCACCAACCTATACTAAGCAGTTTAGGATAAGCAGGTAAGGTAACAATAAGCATGTTACAAAAGCAGGCTATGCATCAGAATAAGAGCAAACAATAACAGTAGCAAAATCTAATGCAAGCATGAGAGAATGGAATGTGCGATATCAGGATGATCAAGGGGGGGGGGCTTGCCTGGTTGCTCTGGCAAGGAGGGGGTGTCGGTGACGTAGTCGATCATAGGGGCGGCATCGGTCTTGGGGTCTACCGGAGAGAAGAGGGGGAAGAAACAATAAGTAAAAAGTAAGCATAGCATCCCAAAGCATAACATGGCAATATGTTGTGTCGGGTGTGATCTAACGTATGGCTACACGATATAGGTGCAGGGGGAATTCAACCGGGAATGTTTTCCCGGTTCCGAACCTGTGTCAGACAGATGACCGGAGGGGGAATGTTCCATGTTCAGATAGTTAGAGGCATATGACACGTAAACGGACAGCCAATTCGGATTTGGCTCGTTGTTCTGAGCAATTTTCATGTAGAAAACATTTTCATCCGAGTTACGGTTTATTTTCTATGAATTTCTAAAGTTTAAAACATTTTCTGAAATATCTGGATTTAAAATTAATTCGACAATATTCCAGTTACAATGTTGGGTGCACCCGGTGCAGTGCACCCAGAGATGCACCAGTGGCCGACAGGTGGGGCCAGTCAACTACTGACGCAACAGTTGACTCGTCAACCTTTGACCGGTCAGTGGATCCAGCAGGACCCGCATGTCAGTGAATCTGGGCCTAAAAGCAGTTTTTATTAAAACTAACACATTTAGTTAGTGGCCTGGGGCCAGCTGATAGTGGGGACTAGCTGGGGTTAATCAAGTGGCTAATGACGCCACGTCAGTAACTAACCACGGCATGCCAGAGCACACCGGCGACGGCGCTGTAGGAGGCGGTTGGGCGTGCCGCATGGTCCCAAGGGCGGCTGGCGCTCACACGCGCCTGGGGTGGCCAACGGGAGGCCGCCGGGTGGCTAGCAGGTGGACGCCGGCGTTGCCGTTCGAGGAGGCAGTGGCGGGCTTCGACGGGGCTGGAACGGCAGCAAGCGGTGTGCGGGAGAGCAGCAGCCGCGAGCGATGCAGGGCATGGCCGAGCACGGGTCAGCATGTGGGACAGTGGGTGCCGGACGCGCCGGGGCGGCTGAAGGCGATGGCGGGCGCATCGGCGGCGGGACTACGCGGGCATGTGCGATCTCCACGGAGCACGGCTCGGTGTTGTTGGCAACAGGTGACGATGGAACCAACGAGGAAACAGGGGGGAACGACGTGGCTCACCGGGAGGGGTGTCGGTGGTGAGCTCGGAATGGCCGGAAGGGGTCGGGGTGGAGCCAAGCGAACGGTGATGCGCGAATGCTGGAGTTGAAGAATATGGACGAAGGGGATGGCTCGACGATGATCCACGATGGCTCCTGCTACGGCGAGGCAGAGGACGACGACGCGCGTTCCTTGGGCATCCTCGCGGGGCTCGGGGACGACCCCGGCTGCGAGAACGTCAACGGCACGGCTACGGTGGTTTTGGGCGCGGGGTCTAGATCGAGGAGTGGAGCGAGGAGAAGGGAGCTAATGGATCTAGGGTTCGGGGAGGAAGCGAGAAGGAGCAGGGGGTTCCTCTTATCCATCTGGGGGGAACTAC
>NC_041387.1:235499854-235648184 GCF_002162155.2 Triticum dicoccoides | reverse complement strand
CCTTCGGCCTCTCTCTGTAGCTGGCGGGAGGTAACGGAAAGGCCAGCCTTGGTGGGTTGGGCCGCACTGTAGAACTTGAGGCCCAACCCCACAGTAACATCTAGGCCTTTTCTATTTCTTCTTTCTATTTTAGCTTTTATTTATTAACAGAGAGAGAAACAGAATTATTTGGTCAACTATTTCACTTAGGAAAAAAAATGGGAGGAGTCCCATTAAATCCCTGGTGATTATAGATAGTACCATAAATATTTTGGAGACCAAAAGAATTCATTCAGTATTTTTCATAAATAGGATAGCATTTAAAAATGCTGAATTGGTGTTGTTATAATTGCTAATGCTCATCTTTGCACAGAAGTGATGTTGTGTTCCTTAACAAATAATTATTATGGAATTTTTGGCAAATGCTGAACATTTTTACAGCAACTTTTGAGCAACTTCAAACTTCAATTGAATTTGAATTGACTGGAATTTCAAATGGGATATTGAACAAAGGTGATTAAGCACTATTTCAAAAATGATTAGCTTAATCAGAGAGGGTTACTGTAGCATGACATTGGGGGTGTTACATTAGAAAAGAGGCTTGATGACACACAAGTGTAGGGGATCTATCGTAGTCCTTTCGATAAGTAAGAGTGTCGAATCCAACGAGGAACAGAAGGAAATGATAAGCGATTTTCAGTAAGGTATTCTCTACAAGCACTAAAATTATCGGTAACAGATAGTTTTGTGATAAGGTAATTCATAACGGGTAAAAAGTGACAAAAGTAAATAAGGTGCAGCAAGGTGTCCCAATCCTTTTTGTACAAAGGACAAGCCTGGACAAATTCTTATATGAAGGAAAACGTTCCCAAGGACATATGGGAATTATCGTCAAGCTAGTTTTCATCACGCTCATATAATTCGCGTTCGTTACTTTGCTAATCTGATATGTGGGTGGACCAGTGCTTATGTGCTACCCTTCCTTGGACAAGCATCCCACTTATGATTAACTACTCTCGCAAGCATCCGCAACTATGAAAAAAGAATTAAGGTAAACCTGACCATAGCATGAAACATATGGATCCAAATCAACCCCTTACGAAGCAACGCATAAACTAGGGTTTAAGCTTCTATCACTCTAGCAACCCATCATCTAATTATTACTTCCCAATGCCTTCCCCTAGGCCCAAATAATGGTGAAGTGCCATGTAGTCGACGCTCACATGACACCACTAGAGGAAAGACAACATATATCTTATCAAAATATCGAACAAATACAAAATTCACATGACTACTTATAGCAAGACTTCTCCCATGTCCTCGGGAACAAACGTAACTACTCACAAATCATATTCATGTTCATAATCAGAGGGGTATTAATATGCATTAAGGATCTGAAGGTATAATCTTCCACCAAATAAACCAACTAGCGTCAACTACAAGGAGTAATCAACACTATTAGCAACCCACGGGTACCAATCTGAGGCTTAGGGTTTGAGAGGAGATAGTGCTGGTGAAGATGTTGATGGAGATTGACCCCCTCCAGATGAGAGGATCGATGGTGATGATGATGGTGACGATTTCCCCCTCCCGAAGGGATGTTTCCGCGGCAGAACAGCTCCGCAGGAGCCCTAGATTGGTTCTGCCAAGGTTTCACCTCATGGCGGCGGTGTTTCATCCCGAAAGCTTCCTCCTGATTTTTTCCAGGGCGAAAGACTTCATATAACCAAAGATGGTCACCGGAGGCCTGCGAGGTGGCCCACGAGGCAGGGGGCGCGCCCAGGGGGTAGGGCGCGCCCCCCACCCTCGTGGACGGTGGGTGGCCCCCTTCTAGTATTTTCTTTGCTCAGTATTTTTTATTAATTCCAAAAATAACTTCCGTGGAGTTTCAGGACTTTTGGAGTTTTGTAGAATAGGTCTCTAATATTTACTCCTTTTCCAGCCCAGAATTCCAGCTGTCGGCATTCTCCCTCTTCGTGTAAACCTTGTAAAATAAGATAGAAAAGGCATAAGTATTGTGACATAATGAGTAATAACAACCCAGAATGCAATAAATATCAATATCAAAGCATGATGCAAAATGGACGTATCAACTCCCCCAAGCTTAGAGATCACTTGTCCTCAAGCGGAAGCCAATATCGGAAAATATGTCCACATGTTTAGAGATAGAGGTGTCGATAAAGTAAAATACGGACATGAGGGCATCATGATCATTCTTATAACATCAACATATATATAAATATTGTCATATGATTTCTTATACTAAAGAAACAATTTATTCACAATGTCAAGTATGAATCAGAAACTTCATTGAAAACTAACGAACTATAATCTCGGTCATTGAAGCAATTGCAATTTATCATAACATCGGAAAGAGTCAATATAAGTGCTTTTCAGCAAGTCCACATACTCAACTATCATTTAGTCTTTCACAATTGCTAACACTCACACAATACTTATGGGTATGATGTTTTAATCGGACATAAAGAAAGATAGGGGCTTATAGTGTTGCCTCCCAACCTTTTACCTCAAGGGTAATGTCAACAATAATAGTTCATGCTAACTTACATCCAATTGGATATATATATATATATATATATATATATATATATATATATATATATATATATATATATATCAGGATCTTTCCAAAGGAAAAGGTAAAGATCACCATGACCCTTGTATGAAAGTATAAGACAAAAATTAAAGATAGGCCCTTCGTAGAGGGAAGCAGAGGTTGTCATGTGCTTTTAGGGTTGGATGCACAAACTCTTAATGCAAAAGAACGTCACATTATATTGCCACGTGTGATATGGACCTTTATTATGCAGTCCGTCGCTTTTATTTCTTCCACATCACAAGACCGTATAAAGCTTATTTTCTTCCACACTCATAAATCATACATATTTAAAGAGAAATTTTTATTGCTTGCAATAATGACAACTTACTTGAAGGATCTTACTCAATCCATGGGTAGATATGGTGGACTCTCATGGCAAAACTGGGTTTAAGGATATTTGGAAGCACAAGTAGTATCTCTACTTGGTGCAAAGAATTTGGCTAGCATGAGAGGGAAAGGCAAGCTCAACATGTTGGATGATCCATGACAATATACTTTATTTCGGATATAAGAAAACACAACCCATTATGTTGTCTTCCTTGTCCAACATCAACTCTTTAGCATGTCATATTTTAATGAGTGCTCACAATCATAAAAGATGTCCAATATAGTATATTTATATGTGAGACCTCTGTTTCTTTATTACTTCCTATTAATTCAAACGATGACCAAAACTATGTTTGCCAACTCTCAACAACTTTTATAGATCATACTCTTAATATGTGAAGTCATTACTCTCCATAAGATCCATATGATCTCTTTATTTCTTTCTTTTTCTTTTTCTTTTATTCCCTCAAGATCATAGCAAGATAGCTGGCCCTTGACTCAAACTAATCTTTATTATATAGAGCTCATGAACTCGATTACATAGTGGAATCATAAAGCAAAATTCAAAAGTAGATCATTCTAAAACTTTATTCTACTAAATCAAGATATTACCAAAAGGATCAAACTAAGAAAAACGGTAAAGATAGGAGTGTGATGGTCATACGATACCGAGGCACCTCCCCCAAGCTTGGCACTTGCCAAGGGGAGTGCCCATACCCATGTGATTATGTCTCCTTCGGAGGTGATGATGATGGAGTTGTTGATGATGTAAGCTTGTTGTCCATCTTCCAAGGAATAGACTCACCATCATAAAAGGATCTCACGGATCCTTAAATCTGCAGCCAAACTTATCCTTTTGAATCTGTATTCATACTCACAGTTTTGGTTTTGCAGGTCATAGATCCGGGCCTGGAGGTGCTCCATTTTCTCGTGAAGCTTGAAGATGGTCTCCCCAATGTTCTCAACATCCAGCTTGTGGTTGTTGGTGAACTCCGTGATCATTATGTGGTTGGCATTGAGTCCACGTTCCACCATCTCCTAGCACTTGAAAACTTGTTGCTCCATTGCTTCAAGCCTTGTCTCCATGCTTCCGGTCCTCCTTAGTCCCTCAACATCGCAGATGTGTAGCACCCCCTCATGCATCTCAATGGTTTGAGGGTGTTGCAGCACTTCCACGAGGTAGGGGTTGATGACCTTCTCAAAAAACTTGTCCTTGGGAGCGCTTGAAGACGTCATGGTGATCCAGATCTGTCAGAAAAACAGCTCGAAACAAAAGGAGAGGATGTTTGCATGATACGAGTGTCAAAACCTTCGGGTGATTATATAATGAATTTTTACCGGCAAAAAGAAGTATCATGCAAGAAAACGGAGTCCGGAGAGTAAATGTGGTGCCCACGAGGCAGTGGGGCGCGCCCTCCACCCTCGTGGACACCTCGTGTCCTTCCCAGACTACTTATTTTCCTATTTTCTTAAATATCCCAAATGGAGAAAAATTGCTATTAGAACTATTTTGGAGTCTGTTTACTTACCATACCACATACCTATTCCTTTTCGGAGTCTGAAACGTTTTGGAAAGTGCCCCTTATGTATTCCTCCGGGGTTACAGTTTCAATCACATTGGTTTCAACATTTATGAGATTACCTGAGATATAATGTTTGATTCTTTGACCGTTCACCACCTTTGGATTTGGGCTTTCGAAGTTGTTGATTTTTATGGCACCGAAACAATAGACCTCGTCGATAACGTAAGGACCATCCCATTTAGAGAGGAGTTTTCCTTCAAAAAATCTTAAACGAGAGTTGAAAAGCAACACATAATCACCTACATTAAACTCACGCTTTTGTATCCTTTTGTCATGACATATTTTAACTTTTTCTTTAAATAGTTTGCATTCGAATAGGCTTGAGTTCTCCATTCATCAAGTGAGCTAATGTCAAATAACCTCTTCTCATCGGCAAGTTTGAAATCATAATTGAGCTCTTTAATGGCCCAATATGCCTTATGTTCTAGTTCGAGAGGTAAGTGACATGCTTTTCCATAAACCATTTTATATGGAGACTTACCCATAGGATTTTTATATGCAGTTCTATAAGCCCATAATGCGTCATCGAGTTTCTTGGACCAATTCTTTCTAGATCTATTAACAGTCTTTTGCAAAATCAATTTAAGCTCTCTGTTTCTCAGTTCTACTTGGCCACTAGACTGTGGGTGATATGGAGATGCAATTCCATGATTAACATCATACTTAGCAAGCATTTTACGAAAAGCACCATGAATAAAATGTGAACCACCATTAGTCATTAGGTATCTAGGGACTCCAAACCTCGGAAAATAACTTATTTAAGCATCTTAATAGGGGTGTTATGATCAACACTACTAGTTGGAATAGCTTCTACCCACTTAGTAACGTAATCTACAACAACTAAAATATGTGTATACCTATTAGAGGAAGGAAACAGTCCCATATAGTCAAAGCCCCAAACATAAAATGGTTCAATAACAAGTGAATAATTCATAGGCATTTCTTGACGTTTACTAATATTACCAAGTCTTTGACATTCATCAGAAGACAAGCAAACTTACAGGCATCCTTTAAGAGAATAGACCAATAAAAACCAGATCGCAATACCTTATGCACAGTTCTATCTCCAGCGTGGTGTCCTCCATAAGCCTCGGAGTGACACTTGCGTAGGATCTGTTCCTGTTCATGCTCAGGTACACAACGTCTAATAACACCATCTACTCCTTTATAAAGGTGTGGGTCATCCCAGAAGTAATGTCTTAAATCATAGAAAAACTTTTTATTTTGCTGGTACGTGAAACTGGGTGGTATAAATTTAGCAACAATGTAATTAGCATAATCAGCATACCATGGAGCAGTATGATAAGCATTTATGATAGCTAATTGTTCATTAGGAAAGCTATCATCAATAGGTAGTGGGTCATCAAGAACATTCTCTAACCTAGACAAGTTGTCTGCAATGGGGTTCTCAGCTCCCTTTCTATCAATAATATGAAAATCAAATTCTTGTAGTAGGAGAACCCATCTAATAAGTCTAGGTTTAGCATCTTTCTTTTCCATAAGATATTTAATAGCAGCATGATCAGTGTGAATAGTTACTTTAGAGTCAACGATATAAGGTCTAAACTTATCACAAGCAAATACAATTGCTTAAAATTCTTTTTCAGTAGTAGGATGATTTCTCTGGGCACTGTCTAGAGTTTTACTACCATATTGAATAACATTTAGTTTCTTATCAACTCTTTGTCCTAAAACAGCACCTACGGCATAATAACTAGCATCGCACATGATTTCAAAGGGTAAATTCCAATCAGGTGGCTGAACAATAGGTGCAGAAATAAAAGCTTTCTTAAGTATTTCAAATGCTTCTACACAATCATCATCGAAGAAAAAAGGAATATGTTTTTGTAAGAGATTAGTGAGAGGCCTAGAAATTTTAGAGAAGTCCTTAATAAACCTCCTATAAAAACCGGCATGACCAAGGAAACTTCTTATACAGTTAATGTCTTTAGGACATGACATCTTTTCAATAGCATCAACTTTAGCTTTATCAACTTCAATACCACTTTCAGAAATTTTATGTCCCAAGATAATGCCTTCATTAACCATAAAGTGGCATTATTCCCAACTCAAGACAAGATTAGTTTCTTCACATCTCTCCAAAACTCGATCAAGGTTGCTCAAGCAATCATCAAAAGAAGATCCATAAATGGAAAAATCATCCTTGAAAACCTCAAGAATATTTTCACAAAAGTAGGAGAATATAGCCATTATGCATCTTTCAAAGGTAGCAGGTGCATTACATAAACCAAAAGGCATACGTCTACAAGCAAAAGTACCGAAAGGGCAAGTTAAAGTGGTCTTTTCTTGATCCTCTTTTGACACAGGTATTTGAGATAAACCAGAGTAACCATCTAGAAAGCAAAAATGTGTATGTTTGGATAATCTTTCTAGCATTTGATCAATAAAAGGCAAAGGGTAATGATCCTTTTTAGTATCTTTATTTAATTTGAGGAAATCGATTACCATCCTATAACCGTAACAATTTTTGCGGGATCAATTCATCTTTAGCATTAGGAACGACAGTAATACCTCCCTTCTTAGGGACACAATGGACAGGACTTAGCCACTGACTATCAGCAATGGGATAAATTATACCTGCCTCCAGGAGCTTTAATATTTCTTATCTTACCACTTCTTTCATCCTAGGATTTAACCATCATTGGTGATCAACAACTGGTTTGGCGTCTTTCTCCAATTTTATTTTTTGTTAGTATAGAGTGGGACTAATGCCCTTAAGATCATGAAGAGTATATCCAATAGCAGCACGGTGCTTCTTCAGAGTTTTCAATAATTTCTCCTCTTCCTGCTCTGAAAGGTTAGCATTAATAATAATAGGATACATCTTCTTTTCATCAACATAAGCATATTTAAGAGTATCAGGTAGTGGTTTAAGCTCAAACACGGAATCACCCTTGGGTGGTGGAGGATCCCCTAGAATTTCAACAGGCAAGTTGTGTTTCATAATAAGTCCCTGTTTAAAGAATACTTCATCTATCTCCCTTCTTTCATTCATAAACATATCATTTTCATGGTCTAGCAAATATTTTTCTAAAGGATCATTAGGAGGCACGGCAATAGAAGCAAGACCAATAATTTCATCCTTACTAGGCAATTCTCTATCATGGGGTTGTCTACGAAATTTAGCAAAATTAAAGTCATGAGACATATCCCCTAAACAAATCGTAACAATATCCTTTTTGCAGTCTATCTTAGTATTAACAGTATTCAAGAAGGGTCTACCAAACATAATGGGACAAAAGTCATCTTGTGGGGAGCCAAGAACAAGAAAATCAGTAGGATATTTAACTTTCCCACACAAGACTTTGACATCTCTAACAATCCCAACTGGTGAAATAGTATCTCTATTGGCAAGCTTAATTGTAACATCGATTTCTTCTATCTCAGCAGGTGCAATATCATGCATAATTTCTTTGTATAAGGAATGAGGTATTGCACTTGCACTAGCACCCATATCACATAAGCCATGATAACAATGATCTCCTATTTTAACAGAAATAAAAGGCATGCCTACAACAGGTCTATGTTTATTTTTAGTATCGGGTTTAGCAATTCTAGCAGCTTCATCACATAAATAAATAACATGCCCATCAATATTATCAGCTAAGAGATCTTTAACCATAGCAATACTGGGTTCAACTTTAATTTGCTCAGGTGGTGTAGGTGTTCTAGTATTACTCTTACGAACCACAGTTGAAGCTTTAGCATGATCCTTTATCCTAACAGCGAAAGGTGGTTTCTCAATATATGTAGTAGGAACAATAGGATCATAATAAGTGATAGTCTTTTCTTCAACTTTAATAGGTGCAACTACTTTTACTTCAATGGGAGGATTATATTTAAACCACTTCTCCTTAGGGAGGTCAACATGAGTAGCAAATGATTCACAGAAAGAAGCTACTATCTCAGAGTCAAGTCCATATTTAGTGCTAAATTCACGAAAAGCATCGGCATCCATAAAATATTTAACACAATCAAACTTAGGTTTTATGCTTGACTCCTTACCTTCGTCGAGATCCCAATCTTCCGAGTTGCGTTTAATTCTTTCCAATAAATCCCATTTGAATTCTATAGTCTTCATCATGAAAAAGTCAATACAAGAAGCATCGAGCATTGAGCGATTGTTGAGAGAAAGCAGAGCATAAAAAATTTGAATAATAATTTCTCTTGAGAGCTCATGATTGGGGCATGAATATAACATTGACTTAAGCCTCCCTCAAGCTTGAGTGATTCTTTCTCCTTCGTGAGACAAAAAATTATATATATAATTACGATCACGATGAACAAGATGCATAGGATAAAACTTCTGATGAAATTCCAATTTCAGTCGGTTGTAGTTCCATGATCCCATATCATCACATAGCCTAAACCATGTCAATGCCTTTCTCGTCAAAGATAAAGGGAAGACCTTCTTATCGATAACATCCTCGAGCATACCTACAAGCTTAAATAATCCACAAACTTCATCCACATAGATTAGGTGCAATCGGGATGCAATGTTCCATCTCCTATAAAAGGATTAGCTAGCAATTTCTCTATCATACCCGACAGAATTTCAAAGTAAACATTTTTAGTAGGTTCAGTAGGTTGAGAAGCAACTCTTTTCTCTACTGGTCGGGGTGAAGATACCCCGAACAAACCCCTCAAAGGATTACTTTCCATAGTAACAAGTCGCAGTAAATTTCAGCACACTATATAATTTTTTCCTTACTGAGTTCCACTTACCAAAGGCGCTTCACTACCCGGCAACGGTGCTGTCGGTGTTCTGGGAACGGGGGTCCCCAGACTTGCCTGCGTGCGGCTTGCAGCATGGCGCAGCAGTGGCCCAGTATGGCCTGTCTTCATCAACCCAAGTTCAAGACCCTCGCGAGGGGCCAAGCCTCGCGGGGCGGGCGACACAAGGCCTCCTCAGGGGCAGCCTCACCAGGAAGGCTTGAGAGGAGGCGGAGAGATCAAGGAAAGGGGTACCTCGCGAAGTGCTCATGACGCAAGACATGATGATCAAGACCAGGCGGGAGCCAGGTGGGCGCCAACCTGCGCAGTGTCCTCGTTTCCTCTTTGGTGCAAAGGGGCAAGCGCATGCGCGGAGTACTGAGGCATCAAGCAAAGGTTTCCATATCAGTGCAACGAGACCAAGGCCAGCAGGACGGTAGGACGGAGGTCACCGTGGAGCCCAGGACAGCGTCATCACCAGTGCCTTTGGCAGTCGAAGACCACCTTTAGTCAGGATAGCTTGTACTAGTTGTACCCTTTCAAAATGGCCGTTGTTGGCTTCCTTCTCGCTCAATGTTTGGGAAGAGGACTAGGGCCTCTATAAATAGAGCTAGCCATCACAGTAGAAGGCAATCTGATCCGAACCTAGCTGATCCACACAACACCACCACAAGAACACCTCTCCTCGCGAGGCTGTTCTTCCTCTGTACTGTTCATCATCAGTCCAAGAGGCAATCCACCACACCACACACTGGATTAGGTTATTACACCACAACGGTGGCCCGAACCAGTATAAACCTTATGTATCTTGTGTTTTTCATCATGCTAGCCTAGAATAGCGGCGAGGTTTTGGGGCATGGTTTGGTAGGGAGAAGGTCTTTGTGCGCACCCCAGAGATCGAACATTAAGGGTTTTGCCGGAACCTGATATCCGACATTTGGCGCGCCAGGTAGGGGTGCGCCGGAGCTCTCCTTCCGTCGGCTCGCTCTCCACCAATACCGCGCTTTGCCCTCATGGCGGACAATGCTCCTCTGGCTCCGGCGGCCGATGCCAGCGCTGGGGCTAGGGGGCTCCGAGCCTTGGCCCCCGCCTTGCGACAGGTGCAATGGCCACACAAGTTCAAGCCAGAGATGCCGCCATGCTACAACGGTGCGACGGATCCACTGGCTTTCCTGTTGGCATACGAGGAGGCCGGAGGCCACGACAATGTCATGGCCAACTAGTTTCCCATGGCCCTCACCGGTGTCCCGCGCGTTTGGCTGCTCCACCTGCCAACATCTTCTGTGGCCTCCTGGGACTAGCTGCGCAACCTCTTCCTCACCCACTATGTTGCGCCGACGCCCCCAGTCATCGCAGCTCTCCTAGGCAGCTCACAGATGCCACCCTCGCGCCGCCATGTCAAGCCGTTCGTCCGCCTGATCGGCGCCGCCCTCACGAGGCATGGAGCTCCTCCGGGTTGGGCGGCACCCATGGCCGACCTGACCTTCAACTCGGACGATCGCCCCGTCAACACCGCCTGCTCGGGTGCGCTCCCAATGATTTGCACGCCCACCATCTGCCAGGTGGCCGTCACCAGGACCCTCATCGATGGCGGCGCCGGCCTCAACATGCTCTCGGTGGAGGCCTTTAGCCTCCTCTATGTACCGTTGGAATGACTCCGACCCAGCAAGCCCTTTTCGGGCGTCGGGGGCGGTTGCTCCAGCTGCCTAGGGCGGATCCGCCTTACTGTGAGCTTCCGCACCCACGACAACTTCCACACGGAGCTGGTCAACTTCGAGATCGCCCACATCGGCCTCCCGTACAATGCCATCCTCGGGTACCCCACCTTGGCTCAGTTCATGGCAGCGACCCATCCGTCCTACAACCTCATGAAGATGCCCTGGAGCAGCGGCGTCCTCACCGTAGCTGGGGATACCAAGGATGCTCTGCTGGTGCTCAAGCTCGCCCTCAAGACAGCTGCAGTAGCGCAGCCTGCCGGTGCGGACACCTCCAAGGCCAAAGGGGCTGCGCCGATCTAGAAGAAGCAGCTGTTCACCCAGGACAAGGCGGAAACCAAGCAGGTACTCGTTGAGGAGGACAGGTCCTCAGGCGCCACCTTCACCATAGGTGCCAATCTCAACCCGACCAAGAGGAGGCATTGGTGACGTTCCCGCGCTCGAACAAGGAGGTATTCGCATGGGAACCCAAGCAGCTAGCGGGGGTCCCAAGGCAGGTGATTGAGCATCACCTGAATGTGTGCCCCAATGTACGCCCCGTGAGGCAGAAAGCCAGGCGGCAGTCCACCGAGAAGCATGCCTTCATCGTTCAAGAAACCCTCAAGCTAGAGGCGGCAGGCGTTATTCGCGAGGTTAGCTACCCCGAATGGCTGGCAAACCCTGTTGTTGTGCCGAAAAAGGGAGCAAAGGAGCGCATGTGTGTCGACTTCACCAACCTCAACAAGGCCTTCCCTCAAGATCCGTTCCCACTCCCTCGCGTCGACCAAATTTTTGACTCCACAGCCGAGTGTGACCTGCTGTGTTTCCTGGATGCATTTTCGGGCTATCACCAAATCAAGATGGCAGTAGAAGATGTGGAGAAGACGGCATTCCTGACCCCATGTGGGGTATACTCCTACACCTGCATGCCATTCGGGTTGCGCAACGTGGGCGCAACCTTCCAGCGGCAGATGCACATCGCCTTGGGTCGGCAGCTTAGGAAAAACACCGAGTCTTACATCGACAACATCATGGTGAAGTCTCGGGAGGCGAATACCTTGATCCAGGACCTGGAAGAGACCATTGCGAGCCTCAGCAAAGTGGACCTGCGTCTCAACCCGGAGAAATGCGTGTTTGGCGTTCCTTCCAGCAAGCTTCTGGGCTTCCTCGTGTCCCACGGAGGGATCGAGGCCAACCCGGAGAAGGTCAAGGCGATCGAAGACATGAGTCCTCCGCAAACCCTCAGAAAATGCATAAGCTAGCCGGACGCGTAACTGCGTTAGGGCACTTCATCTCCAAGCTGGGGGAGCACGCCTTGCCTTTCTTCAAGCTGATGAAGAAGAAGGGTCCGTTCGAATGGACAAAGGAGGCTGACAAAGCGTTTCAAGACCTCAAGACATACCTGACCAGCCCTCCTGTGATGGTGGCACCACGCCCTCTCGTGCCCCTGGTGCTCTACCTCGCCAACACAGCCTACTCCACCAGTGCAGCTCTAGTGGCGGTTCGGGAAGAGCGCCAGACCAAGGCTGTATCAAGGCCAGCCACGGCCCCGGTCGTGGCAGCACAAGACCAAGAAGGCCTCGCGAAGACCACGGCCACGGCAGATGGAGACCGGCCTCAACAGGAAGATGCCCCTAGGGCTGAAAATGCCTCACCAGGCAACCAGGTGCTGGGGGCTCCGTCGTCTCGAGAGGCGCCTAACCCTCCGGAGGGCACGGACCTCGTCAACACCCCCACCCTCGTCGAGCATCTGGTGTATTTTGTCAGCACAGTGCTGTGGGATACAAGGGCACTATACCCCATGCCTCAGAAGCACTTGCTCGCGCTATTGGTGGCCACGCGAAAGCTGTAGCACTACTTTCAAGGTCACCCCATCAAGGTCGTCTCTGCATACCCATTGGAAAGGGTACTCAGGAGCCCCAATTCTACTAGAAGGGTCGCCGAATGGAACATTGAGCTGCAAGCGTTTCAGTTGGAATTCAGCACAACCAGGGTCGTCAAGGAGGCTGCGCTTGCAGATTTTGTGGCAGAATGGACAGAGGCGCCAGGGCTCGAAGCAGGTGAGGATCGGTCACTTTCCCCAGGAAGTGAGGCACCGGATGGCCGGGTCATGTACTTCGATGGAGCATTCTCACGGCACGACGCGGGGGCTGGTGCAGTGCTTATATCCCCCACTCAGGACAAGCTCTATTACGCCTTGCAGCTCTGATTCCAGCATGGCGAGAAGGTCTCCAACAACATAGCAGAATACGAGGGTCTCATAGCAGGCTTGAAAGATGCAGCAGCATTGGGGGTGAAGCGCCTCATCATAAAGGGTGATTCACAGCTCCTCCTCAACTTCTCCAACAAAGTATACGAGCCAAAGGACGAGCACATGGAAGCGTATCTTGCGGAGGTGTGCAGGATGGAAAAGTAGTTTTGGGGGCTGGAGTTACAGCATGTGCGCCGCGGCACCAACCAAGAGGCTGATGACATCGCCAGGAGGGCATCCAGGCAGCTGCCTCAGGAACCTGGCGTTTTCTAGGAACGACTCTTCAAGCCTTCGGCAGTGCCATCACTGTCAAGCACGGCGCAACCTCGGGAGGAACTTCCTCAACCGCCTACCATGGGAGCCCCGGCCTGTGGCCCAACCTCGGGAGCACGCTTACTCCTGGCGCTAGAGCCTCAGGAGGGATGCTGGACTACGGAATTCAAGGACTACCTGATGCAAGGGACTCTACCACAGAAGGAGGAGGATGTGGGACGTGTGGCCCTGCAGGCCACGACCTACTACATCCAAGACGGAGAGCTCTACCGGAAGCGGCCAAATGATGTTTCCCTGCGTTTCATCTCTAGGGAACAGGGGAATGAGTTGCTAGCTGACATACACGATGGAGATTGTGGACACCACTCGTCATCACGGACCGGGCAAGGCGTTTCGCAGCGGGTTCTACTGGCCCATGACACTCAACGACGCAATTGAGTTGGTGAAGGCTTGTGAAGCGTGCCAATTCCATGCCAAGCAGATCCATCAGCCAGCTCAGGGCCTGCAAACCATCCCACTCTCATGGCCTTTCGAGGTTTGGGGGCTGGATATCTTGGGCCTGTTTCCTTGAGCGCCTGGGGACTACCGCTACCTCTACTTCGCCATCGACAAGTTCACCAAGTGGGCGGAGGTGGAAGCCGTCCGCACCATCCTAGCTGGCTCTATAGTCAAGTTCATCAAGGACCTTGTGAGCCGATTCGGGGTCCCTAATCGCATCATCACAGAAAACGGTTCGCAGTTCACCAGCAATCTCTTCAAAATATATTGTGCTAACGTTGGAACTCAGATATGCTACGCTTCGGTGGTACACCCCCGGAGTAACTGCCTGGCTGAATGCGCCAACGCAGAGGTCCTGAAAGGCCTCAAAACCAGGACCTTCAAGAAGAAGTTGGAGGCCTGTGGCAGGGGCTGGTACGATGAGCTCTAGTCCGTGCTATATTCCATCTGCACTACCGTCACCAAGTCGACTGGCGAGACCCCATTCTTCGTCGTCTACGGAGCAGAGGCGGTCCTCCCTCACGAGGTCAAGCGTCGCTCCGCACGGGTCCTAGCGTTTGATGAAGTGCAATAGGACGCCATGCGGGGGATGGACCTCGTGCTGGGGGAGGAGCACCATCGAGAAGCCGCACTACGAGCAGCAAGATACCAACAGGTGCTCCGTCGGTATCATTGCCACAACATCCGCCCTAGGACTCTTGAGGTAGGTGACCTCGTGCTCAGGCGGGTGCTCTCCAAGGAAGGGTTGCACAAGCTCTCGCCCATGTGGGAGGGCCCATTCAAGGATGTTCATGTTTCCAGGCCTGGTGCCGTGCGCCTGGAGACTTAGGAGGGGGTGCCCATCCCAAATGCTTGGAACATTCAGCACCTCCGGAAGTTCTACCCTTGAAGAAAGGCCCAGTGCCTTTGAAGAAGGCCCAATGCCTGTGAAGAAGGCCCGGTGCCTGTGAAGCTCGCGCCCCAAGAAAGGCCCGGTGCCTGTGAAGAAGGCCTAGTACCTGTGAAGCTCGCCGCCCCAAGAAAGGCCCGGTGCCTGTGAAGAAGGCCCAGTGCCTATGAAGCTCACCGCCCAAAGAAAGGCCAGGTGCCTGTGAAAAAGGCCTAGTGCCTGTGAAGCTCTCCGCCCCAAGAAAGGCCCGGTGCCTGTGAAGAAGGCCCAGTGCCTATGAAGCTCGCCGCCCCAAGAAATGCCCGGTGCCTGTGAAGCTCGCCGCCCGTGACACTCTCACGTAATAATGAGTTGGGGCTATACACGCCTCGGAGTCTCCGGAGTGCCGCCCTTGGGCCTCGGGGGCTCCCGCCCATGCCCAGTGGCAATACTTAGCTCCGCGCTGGTGAGAAGACGTCGAAGATTAGACTAGGTGCCGGACGCGGCTTTTCATTTGCTTTCTGCAGCTGGCTTGTCCTCCCCTGTTTGGACCTTTATTGAAGTTGCTTCTAGTGTTGTTTGCTGTCTTCTACCCCCGTTCTCTATTTTCGGCTTTTGTCTGGCTCTCTCTCTCTCTCTCTCTCTCTCTCTCTCTCTCTCTCTGTCTCGCAAGCCTCGCGAGGGGGCTGCGCGGGCGCCCTCGTGAGCCCTTTCTCGCCTGGTTTTCGCGAGGCTCCCTCGTTCAAGTTCACAGTAGGAGCACCCCTCCCGGTCTGTGCCCCACGGGCATCGCGAAACAAAGCGCCGGGCCTAAGTCAGCAACCCTCGTGACCAAGGTTAGGAAACTATTCTCCCAACCGATCTTTGCAGATCTTAAGGCGCCCGACGAGGCCTCGAGCGGGTACCTCGCGAGGCGAAAACCACTACAAACATCCCGAGCTAAGTTGTTCCTACGCGCAGGCACATAACCACAACACCATAACACAGCACAGGGACGATAACTTTAGCACGATAATTAGGGATCATAGTCTATTGCACGCCCCCACTCTCTCTTTCAATGTAGGAAAAGGAGAAAAACAAAATAAAAACGGCGCGTGCCTTGCGACAGCTCGCAAGGAGGGATCGGCATCGTCCACCCGAGCTCAATCGGACTCCGCCTCGCGCTTCACCGGGGCATGGCGACAGGACGATCCTCTACCGCCCTCGAAGCGGGTGCAGCGGCGTGGTGGCTGATCATGGCCACCACTGGAGGATCTATCACTGCAGGAGGAGCCGCTGAAACTCGGCGAGCTACGGACGCCGCCAGGAGCGTGTTCGCCTTCGCCCTCGTCATGACCGTCGCCAAGGCCAAGCACCTCCTCACCAACATCGTCTTCAGGGCAGCACCCAGTACGATGGCCATCTTCTCCGAACAACCTTATGTAGAGGGTTGCATCGCCGTCATACTTGAAGTGGAGGGTACACCGCCGGCCCAAGCCACGGGCATTGGCAAACGTCTGCCAGCCCCGGGCAAGAGCCACGTTGCCGGTGATAGAGATCTCCACCACGACCCAGGAGGCCCTGCTGGAGCAGCCGTCCGCCTGCAGCCAGAGCCCGCCAGGGCCAACGGCCGGCAGTTCACCGGCAAAGAAGCGAGGGAGCTGGAGCCAGTTGCCGGCCGGGTTATCCGACCACACAACAAACTCCGGCAGCACCTCCGCCGAATGGAAGTGCGGACGGGGATGCCATGCAGCCGCGACATGCCTTCCTTCACCGACTGGGCTGCCCTAATACGGGCGGCCACCACCACATGAAGGGACACCACCGCGACCATGAGGAGACGCGATGGGAGTCGCGGGACGCTTGCAGGGGCGGCCGCGATCGCGCTTGGGTGGAGGAGAGCCAGGTCCTTCCTGGCGAGCCTTCCCCTTTTCTACGGCCGAGAACCTCTTCACGAGCGCCATGGCGCTGCAAGAAATCAGAGGAGGAAGGAGAAGAAGCAAGCGGAGCAAGAGGAGATGGAAACAGGGGCTTCCGTCCCTCCCCATTTATAGCCCAGTGGAGGCCAACAATCAGCCTCCACGATCACAGGTAATGATGACTCTTTTTGCATGCAGCAGGGACTCGTCAAATCGGGCAGTTGCCGAGGCAGCATGGGGAAGTGGAGACGCCTACGTCCAATCAACCGCCACGCGACGACCAAGGCCGCAGGCTGTTGGGGCCCGCGGCGCTCCGCACTTGCCCTTTGTCTTCGCTGCCAAGCCAAGTCCGAGCGAGCCTTGGGCCCGGGGGCTACTGTCGGCGTTCTAGGAACGGGGGTCCCTAGAAATGCCTGCTTGCGGCCTGCAGCGTGGCTCAGCAGTGGCCCAGTACGGCTCGTCTTCATCAACCCAAGTTCAAGACCCTCGCGAGGGGCCAAGCCTCGCGGGGCGGGCGACACAAGGCCTCCTTAGGGGTGTCCTCACCAGGCAGGCTCACGAGGAGGCGGAGAGATCCAGGCAAGGGGTACCTCGCGAGGTGCTCATGACGCAAGCCATGACGATCAATACTAGGCGGGCGCCAGGCGGCCTCCAGGCGGCACAGTGTCCTCGTTTCCTCTTTGGTGCAAAGGGGGCAAGCGCAGGCGCGGAGTACCGAGGCATCAGGCAAAGGTTTCCATATCATTGCAACGAGACCAAGGCCAGCAGGACGGCAGGACGGAGGTCACCGTGGAGCCCAAGACGGTGTCATCACCAGTGCCTTTGGCAGTCGAAGACCACCTTTAGTCAGGATAGCTTGTGCTAGCTGTCCCCTTTCAAAATGGCCGTTGTTGGCTTCCTTCCCGCTCAATGTTTGGGAAGAGGACCAGGGCCTCTATAAATAGAGCTAGCCATCACAGTAGAAGACAATCTGATCCAAACCTAGCTGATCCACACACCACCACCACAAGAACACCTCTCCTCGCGAGGCCGTGCTTCCTCTGTACTGTTCATCATCAGCCCAAGAGGCAATCCACCACACCACACACTGATTAGGGTATTACAACACAATGGTGGCCCGAACCAGTATATACCTTGCGTCTCTTGTATTGTTCATCGTGCTAGCTTAGAATCACGGCGAGGTTTTGGGGCGTGGTTCGGTAGGGAGAAGATCTTCGTGCGCACCCCAGAGTTCGAACCATAAGGGTTTCGCCGGAACCCGATATCCGACATGTGCCAGAAACGAGCTTGATAATCCCCAAGTGCAGGGAATCATCGTAGCAATTCCAAATGATGGAAGTGATAAGTATGGAGTGTCGAACCCACAATGAGCTAAAGGTAAGATCAATATTCTCTCAAGTCCAATCTGCCACTAATATGACTCTACGTACACCGAACGTTTTCTTCCAACTAAAAACGAGAAATAAAACTACGTTTTGGGTATGAAGAGGATAACTTTGCATGATATCGGAGATCTAAAACATAAAGGTAGGTGTTGTTATCATAATGTTAGAATATATTACTAAATATTATAAATACCGAGTGTGGAATAATGATGGGTCGGTGTGCGGAATTATCCTAGGCAATTGTTAATAAGACCGGTAGTAATCATTGCAATTTCATATGAGGGAGAGGCATAAGCTAACATACTTTCTCTTCTTGGATGATATGCACTTATGATTGGAACTCTAGCAAGCATCCGCAACTACTAAAGATCATTAAGGTAAAACCCAACCATAGCATTAACATATCAAGTCCCCTTTATCCCATACGCCATAACCCCCTTACCTGGGTTTATGCTTCTGTCACTCAAGTAACCCACTGTAAGAGAATCATGAACGTCTTGCAACACCCTACAGTGGGAATCCCTCATGCTTGCATGACACGGAGGGTACAATAGGACAACACCAAAATAAAACATACAACTCGTACCAATCTAGATCATCAATCAACCCAAGGACAAAAGATATCTACTCAAAACATCATAAGATGGCAACACATCATTGGATCATAATATGTGGCATAAAGCACCATGTTCAAGTAGGGATTACAGCGGGGTGCGGGAGAGTGGACCGCGTAAAAGAAATGAGGATGGTGATATTGATGAAGACGATCACCGCGGCGATGATTCCCCTCCCGATGGCACTCCGGCACCACCGAGGGAGAGGAGGAGAGGTTCTCCCCCTTGTGCTTCCTCCTCCATGGCCTCCCCCCTAGATGGGGAGAGGTCCCCCTCTAGTCCTTGGCCTTCATGGCGATGATGGCCCCTCCGAGATCCTTTCCCATGGCCTCCGGTGATGATGGCCCCCTCCGGCAGGGTGCCAGATAGGGCCTAGATTGATTTCTCGTGGCTACAGAGGCTTGCGGCAGTGGAACTTCCGATCTAGGTTTCTTTCTGGGGTTTTTTGTATTTATAGGAATTTTTGGCGTCGGTTTCACGTCAGGGGGGTCTCCGAGTCGTCCATGAGATAGGGGGCGCGACCAGGGTGGTAGAGCACGCCATCCACCCTCGTGGACGGCTCGGGACTCTTCTGGTCCATCTCCGATGCTCCTTGGGCTTCTTCTGGTCCATAAAAAATCGTCAAAAATTGGCACATCAATTGGACTCGGTTTGGTATTCCTTTTCTATAAAATTCCAAAACAAGGAAAAAACAGAAACTAGCACTGGGCTCTAGGTTAATCGGTTAGTCCCAAAAATCATATAAAACAGCATATAAATGCATATAAAACATCTAAGATGGATAATACAATAGCATGAATACTTCATAAATTATAGATACGCTGGAGACGTATCAGAGATGCACTTCGACGGCTCTAAAATGCTAGCCAGACTTGGGGCCGGTGTCGTCTTGACATCCCCCATAGGAGACACAGCCCGTTATGTGCTCCAAATACTGTATACAGACTATAACAATGCAGCCGAATATGAGGCCCTATTGCACGGTCTCCGGATGGCTGTCTCCATGGGCATACAACGTCTCGAGGTGCGTGGGGATTCAAACCTTGCAATATCCCAAATAAATGGATAATTCAGTGCAAAAGATTAGAAGATAGTGGCTTACCGCAATGCCGTACTAAAAATATCATCTCAGATTGAGGGGCTCAAGTTTCATCATGTGGCTCGAGAGAGTAATCAAGTTGTGGACATCCTTGCCCGCATGGGTGCCAAACGCGACTCCGTCCCACCTAACACCTTTGTGGAGAGGCTCTTCAAGCCATCCATGGTGTGGCAGGACGAGAGCGGCAACACCATTCCGGAGCTGATCATACCCCCAGATTCTGAACACGGTTCTGATATCATCAGGGGTCCGGGCACTGAAATAAGACCATCGGCCCATGAAATCATGGTTGTAATTGACCCGTGGACTGAACCTTTCCTCGCCTACCTTACTAGGAATGAGATCCCTGATGATCATACTGAGGCTCCTTGTATTATTCGACGCTGGAAGGCCTACAAGGTTCATGAAGGAGAACTGTAGAAGAAAAGTACTACCGGAGTCCTTCAAAGATGTATCTTCGAAGCCAATCAAAGCCATATGTTGCCCACTGCCCTACGAGAAATCCCCATTACCTGGCCTTTTGCGGTCTGGGGGATAGACATGGTCGAACCCCTTAAAGGGGAAGCCATAAAAAGAAATAGTTACTGGTTATGGTTGACAAGTTCACTAAGTGGATAGAAGCCAAACCAGTCAAAACGGCCGAGGCCGGACCGGTTATAGACTTCATATCCGGTGCCGTACACCATTATGGTGTCCAGCACAGTATTATTACTAACTACGGTTATAACTTTATGGCTGATGAGGTGAAAACTTGGTGCGCTAATTTGGGAGTCAAGCTTGATTACGCCTCTGTATATCACCCTCAGACAAATGGTCAGGTCGAATGGGCTAATGGCCTGATAATGAGCGGCATCAAACCCAGACTAGTGCGATCTCTGCAAGAATCAGACAAGCACTAGATCGAGGAACTCAATTTTGTACTCTGGGGGCAGCGGACCACACCCAATCGCATGACCGGATATACACCTTTCATCACGGTGTACGGCGCGGAGGCAGTCTTGCCTTGCGAAATTACTCATGACCCAACTCGAGTGCACATGTACGAAGAGAGACAAGCCGAGCTCGATCGGCAGGACGATCTGGACGGCCTGGAGGAGGATCACGATGTTGCGAGGGTCTGTTCTGCATTCTACCAACAGCAGGCTCGGCGATATCAAAGCAGGGAGGTTCGAGCAAAGACTTATAATGTCGGTGAACTCGTTCTACGCCTACCAGAGAAGAAAAAGGACAAGATCAAGCCCAAATGGGAGGGTCCCTTCATTATAGATGAAGTTCACACTGGAGGAGCCTATCGCCTTCGCAATGCTTCGGATAATCGCTTGGAACCAAACGATGGAACGCAGCCCGGCACCGGAGATTCTACGCCAAAGTCCGCACTTATACTTTTTTCCTCGTCCCTTCTCTTCTCCCTTTTCACCTATTTTCTTTCTTGTTTTTATACGACTTCTAGATCGTGTTTGGATAAACCGCACACTTGAGGGGCATACATCCTCAAATGTACACACGCCACAATACCTGGGGGTTTCTTTTCACAGAAGCTTATTATCATTGTTATTTTTTGAGCATCAAGCTCACTGTATAAATGAGTTGTCTACTCATATATGTCTTTTTCTTTGCCATTATATGCACCTTTATGACTTAACTTTTTGCCAAGCTGGGTTGCCTGGCTCCTGTGCTTATGCCCTACCTTCCCGCTTGTTCGGCTAGGGCATAAAGGGAGCACCTCTGTGATTGTTACAGCCGGGTTATCCGGACGTGTACCTCAGACCGGTGAAGCTGAAAGCTAGCATTCTTAAGGGAATAATTGGTCGGCCAAAAAAAGATGAACTGACCTTGCTGCATTATAAGCCCCCAAATTATAAAGTGTACTATGATTTTTAGCATCACAACTTCGGCATGCACAAAAATGCATGCTGGCCCAGGTAGAGGAACCTTTAACAAAACTATTCACTCTGCAAGATGTAATATAACATACCTCCCCGAATACAACTTGTCTGTTCAAGCAACTATGACCGGACTGCCTGGTTTCCGAACATACTTTGGTGTCTACCGACGGTATAATATCCGGAAACACTCCAAACCTTAGCTTTTGGAGGTCGAAGTAGAAAGTCTGCCATGACAACCATTTTACAATTCGGCCGGAGATAAGTTTATTGATAAAGGTACATTGCTAATTGGACTCAAAAACATCTTCCTCCTCTAGTCCATCTAAAAGGTTGTCTAGTTTACAATCCTGTTGAGAAAACTTAGCGACTATCTTTACTTGGTCGTACACTAAGCTAACAGGAATTTCTTGTCCATCTGGTCCCCGAGATCCGACCCGGGCCATATGATTCGGGTCAAGTCTGGTGTACCACGTTTTCACCATGCCCAGGCCTCTCGTGTGCCTTCCCGACATGTTGATATCTTCCGTAGCTCAAAACGGCAACGAGCTCTCTTGAATAAATTCACGAGCTCCTCCATATTTCCTGGAGGTGGATCGGATGGCCATAAAGCCTTAGCCATGTTCCTCATTGATTTCCAAGCTTGCTCATGCACTTTGGATAGCTCTTGTAGCAGGTCACTTTGAAATCCAGACACTTCTCCCTCGGGACGTCCGGTTAGCACACCTACAGAAACAAACTTGTAAAATTTTCCATCAGGAGACCATGTGAAAGTCAGGTTAAAGAGCATACTGAATATGCCGCCTTTCAGCTTCCTGTTCTCCTTCAAAGCATTAGATAGTTGGGCTCTTAAATCCTTAAGTTATTCGGCTTGCTTGATATTTGTATCCTGTAGTTTGTTCTTCTCACTGATGGTCTGTGTCAATACACGTTGACCAGTGGCTTCTTGCCCTTCGACATGTTGTTTGTCCGCTTGAGCAACCCTTAGCCTCTCCTCCACCTTATCTGTCGACCCTACCAATGAAATGATGCATATTTAAGCAACATCGTTGTAGGTACGGAATCTTATTTCTGGGCTACTATTATACTTACCATCAGGTGCCTTCTTGGATTTCTTTAAATTTTCCAGCTCGAAGGTGGCAACAGTTAGCTTAGTTCGGCATTCTTCTAGCTCCTTGGATAATGTGTTATTTTTCTTCGTGAATACCTGAGGATGTAACGACCGTTAAATCAGTTGGGCAAACTGATTCAAGACTCGAGGGCTACTGGAATATGATTATTAAATCTACACAAAAAGTCCTTACCCGCATATCGTTTGAAAGCGGGTGAGTTGCTCCAGCAAGTCCATCCCGAGCAGCTCGGATGTAAGCATCCGCTGAGCTGAAAGGGTTGAGTGCCTCTTCGGTGAAATTTGGGTCACATAGCCTCTCTCTGCCGCCAATGATTCATCGCACTCTCCACCTCGAAGTTGGTGACGGATACATTATCCGAATCCTCCGGGAGATGACAACCAGGCATTGCTCGCGCATCCCCTCTAGTCCTTGTGGAAGGGTCTGGGGCCGGATTAGCCTGCGCATAGCCGGCCAGGTCTCCGGATATAGTCCGACGTACACTCCTCCTGCGATATGGCACAGAAGGAAACGTCACTGTCTGATCTATCCACTGAGTGCGTGTTAAAGAATTATACCTCTTTGACGAAGGAGAGGGCCTGACAGTACCATCGTTTGCCTTTATTTTCAAAGACATGTCGTGTGCAAGTGTCGTCTTCTAAGAAGACACCTTTGCCACAGTACGATGGGATGAGCGTCGCCCCTTGGGAGCATGATACAGTGCGGCAGGTGAGTCGCAAGGGGAAAACTCTTTTTGAGGGGGTGTCTCCTGGGTACTTACATGGGAGGAGGGGAGAAGGCCGTGGTAATCGGCTATAATGGCCACTTCCATGCCGTCGTAGCTCGCCTGATAAAAGACTCATTCCTTCAATTTTATAAATACATCCGGATCCTCTTCAAATCCGGGATCTAGGTCTCGATTATGGCTCTTCGGCTCTGGACCAGGGTTGTAGATCCCTGCGACGACCTTTCTCCATTGCTGTTAAAGGTAGCCGGTTTAAATTCGACTAAGCTTAATTAAAGAAAAATATTGAGTGAGGCCTATGATTGAAAACTTACCCAATAAATGGGGTTTTACATGGAGAAACCTTCTCCGCATTTAAGGTGAGTGAAGTCTTCCTTCTCCCCTTTCTAAAGATCAGCCAACATGGAGGCCAAAGCGGCAAAGTTGTCCGAACACTTGTGCCCACAGCATGATGCGTCGTCCTCCCCACTGTAATGCCACATGGGAAGCCTTCTGAATTGAAGTGGCTGGACAAATTGCGTTATTAAAATCGCCATTACCTCAACTATAGACGATCAAGAGTGAGCGAGTATTCTGATCTTGCTCACTATCCTCTTAGTCTTCGCGCTGTCTTCTTCCTCAAAGCTTCGAGGACGCCAAGTGGCGTGCTTCTTTAAGGGAGTGGTAGAAAATTCAGGAAGACCTTGCCGGATTTGGTCCGGGAGAAAAACATCTTCAATGTAGAACCATTCCGAGGGCCACTCTTCAGATGCCTTCTTCGGAGTGCCGGATAGGTATCCTATTCCGGCTATGTGCCATACTTTGGCGCTGCCCACCTCGAATATGGATCCTTCTTGGGAGTGGGGGACGAGGCAGAAATATTTCCTCCATAACTTGAAATGGGCCTCACAGCCTAGGAATAGCTTGCAAAGAGAAACGAAGCCTGCAATGTGCAGGATGGAGCCTGACGTGAGATTGTTCAGTTGGAGGCCATAATACTCCAGAAGACCTCTGAGGAAAGGATGAATCGGAAATCCAACGCCTCTCAGCAGGAAACAAACAAAGCACACCTGTTCCCCTTCAATAGGATTGGGGAAGTTCTCCATCGGGGTTTCGCCGTTGATGGAACTTAATCCCGCCCGAACGGGGACTAGATCCGAGGGAGGGAGATGTCCCAGTGTCTGAGGCTTGGTCAACTGGGCATGGGATATCGAGTAGATCTCCCAATCTCCTTTCCGAGGACCGTGGGGGCACGAGGAAACACTAGGAGCGCCAGCCATGTTTGGATGGATTCCTATGGCAAGCTCTAAGGATTTTCTCCTGGTGAGGCATGCTATCTGAGATTCAATCTCTTTAAATAGACGCCTTCCCTATATGGACAAGGGGTTACTTGCAAAAATGCTTAGACCCTTCGTATTCGTTTGACATGTATAGGCCGAGGTGACGGCGGCACGGAAGCTAAAGGGTATGTGTCGGTGTACAAAAGTAGGGGCTCTCCTTTTGACCCTTTACTTATGCATGGGTAGTCAGAGCCACACGCCATGACCACACATAGCAGGGCAAAGGAGGGAAGCCGGAGAGGAGCCGAAGGCTCGAGACAAACAAGGTAACATCAAGGACCAAGGCCACAAAGTGCAAATGGGCAAAGCAGGTTTCCCCGGCAGGACCCTTGCTGGGGGCGGCCTCTGCAGCCTCGGTAAGCCCCTTGCCGGGGCAGCTCGCCCACACCAGCGGAGCGGGCCACCCACGAGCTACGGTCTCCAACGCCAACAACTGCGTTGGACTAGGGCTCGGGAGGCACCTCCATGGTGGCATGCAGATCTTTGTGAAGACATAGAATGCTCAAGATCAGATGAGGATTGGAAGGCAACACTCCCTGCCAAGATCCTCACTGAAGAGACCCATAAGACCCCCAGCAAGATCTTTGCCGAGGGCGCCACCGCGCCAGGGCAAGACCCTTGCCGGGCCACCCGATAAGACCCTTGCCAGAGGCGACAGCAGGGCCACTGCCAGGCCCGCACCAACCAACTCCCCGTTGCGGTTCGCATGCAGCTGCCAGCCCAACCAGCTAGGCAGGCACGTGCGTGGCAACACGTAGCTTCCAGGCCAACTCAGCATGCACCTGCGTGGTGGCATGCAGATCTTCGTGGAGGCTCCACCACCGCGCCACCTCAACTGCTTGGGTGCCTACATGGCACCGCATGCATCACTGGCCAGGGCACGTGTCGAAGCAAGGAGGAGCAGCGACGGACGGGGCGGGCTTCGCTCCCATCCCCGATAAAGTGAGGGACACCTACGACATTCATTAAATGCACTTGTCCTATAATACAGGCGATAAGCTCGCAATACTGTAGGCCTTTCCACCTCCTGTGTGCCATTGTGGCAGCCCCTTTCGCCTATAAAAGGAGACCCATGGCGTACAGGAAAAGGATTCGGCTCTTTCGAACTTCATAGCACCCATAGCTAGTTCGAGAGCGCAAGAACTCTTAATACATCAACCAAGCAGGACTATGGTTTTACGCATCCTCGCGGCCCAAACCTGGGTAAACGATCCCCATGTCAATTACTAATACTGCTCTTCTCACAACCCCGTGCCCCGCAACCGTAGTAGGGATTCTTGTGATCCCATAGCTGTCGTTTCCCACCGACATCTTTGGCGCGCCATGTAGGGGGCGCAATTGTGAGAATCTGGTCTGGTAGTTGGCCTGGCAGTTCCTCATCGCCACGACTCCCGCAGAGAAGGCGGCCAGGAGAGCAGTGCTGCCTGTGAGCGCAAGGGATGCCAGGGTGGTGACGGAAAAGCTAAGTCATGCCGACTTTTAAAACTCTTCTCCTTAATATAAGGTTATCGTCCTCAAAGGTTCTGCCTATGTATGGAAAACCTATACGCAGAGGGGCCTCCCGCAATTGGCAACGCCTTTGTTCTGTTTCGAGTCCGCTCAACAGTTCAAGCGGCCACGTCGAAAGCGGCAAGGTAGTCTTCCGCCGTCAGCAACGCTCTCGACTCTGACTCGAGTTAAACTCGATAGATCGAGCGGCCGCATTGAGGGTGGCAAGGTGGTTTGCCCTGCAGCAAGCACACCCGGCAGGCTAATGGGGATCCGTCCTCAAGGCGCCACCCTGGGTTTAAGCGCCGGGAAGCCTACCCAGTTAACGTAGGGTGGCCATACGAAGGAAAACTGAACAGGAAAATAATATGCATAATGTCAAGAGTACTACAGAGTTATATTACATAAATTGCCGCCGTGGTTCTAACTGAAGATAGCAATTGTCTTGGTCATGAACTTGCAGCGGTGATAAGAAACGGGGTGCCTAGTCCCGGCGCTGGCCCTCCAACCTCTCGATTTTGTCGATGCGGCCGAGGATGGGCTTGATACGCTCATTGAGTGTTGCGATGTCAACATCCTCTGGCAAACTCTTCAGCGCAGCTTCAAAGTCGAGGTCGGGGTGCCAGTGCGCTATCTTGGCAAGCACTCTGGTTATGAGACCCCGGCAAAGCATCCGAGACTCCTCGGCCAGGGAGGTCGTCCGGTCGGAGTGAAGCCGCTCCAGAGCACCGACGACCTTTTCAAAGTACAGGGTCAGGTTGGCGTTGGGACTCAGGCTCGCCTCCGGGGCGTACCTCATGTTCGGCATCCCCATGGTGCCCAGCTGCATGGCGGCAGATTCCACGACGACTGCGTGGCGTTCAAGCCAACGCTTCTTGCCCGCCACTTGTTCCTTGAGGTTGGTTGTGTCGTTCATCCACAGCTGTTTCTCGGTCTCCAGCTCCTTGGTCAAGATCCCCTCTCGGGCTTTGTCCTCTGACATCATCTTCTCGAGACCCCCAGTTTTTTCTTGAGATCTCTGATGGAGTTGTTGGCTTCAGAGAGTTCTCCGGACTTGCTGACATACGTGCCCTGCACCTCCACCAGGGCGCCGTTGAGCGTGTCCTTCTCTGTGGACAGCTTCAAAGCTTGCTCCTCCAGCTCCTTCACCTCGCCGGCGTGGACCAGAGCCTGGGCATTGAGTGCCTCCTGATACCTCTGCTCCAGCAATTGGGTCTGCCGCACGACGAGCTTGTCCACCTCTTCATCCTTACACGGAGCGTGGTGGCAAGCTTCTCCTCGCGCTCGGCAAGATCCTCCTCCTGTGAGTTCAGTGCGGCCTCGCGTTGGGTCCGGACGGCCGCGGCTTCGTCGGCCAATTTCTTCACCGTCTCCTGGGCCTTCTCGACGTCGGCCAGCTTCAGTGTGAACTCCACGTTGCACTTGGCCAGTTCGCCCTGGACGGCCTTCAGCTCTTCTTGAGCCTGGCGGAACCAGTCCTGCGCCTCGGCGAAGCGCCCCTCAAATCTGCCTTCGCCTTCTCCACCATCGCCGTCCTGGACTTGGCCTTGTCCAAACGAGTGCGGTGGAGCGCCTGGAGCTTCCGGAAGCTGGCGCCCATGGCTTGGAGCGGCTGCTCCTCCTGGGATCCGTCACCGCCGACACCCGGCTCGTCAACGACCTCGAGCCCGGCAGCGGAAAGCACCTCCTCGTCGAACACCTCCCCCTCGAGGGGAGCCCTGGTGCTCGACGCGCTTAGGAGGCGGACGAAAAGGTCGTCGCTCACCCTCAAGTACCTTCCGGAGCAGGAGGCAGCGGAGGAGGAGGGCAGGTCGTCAAACACCACCTCCTCGGCAGCACCCTTGCCGGCTTCCCCGGCAGGCCCCTTGTCAGGTTCCTCGGCGGGCTCCTTGGCGGCGTCCTCAGCAGCACCCTCAGCGCTCTCCTCGGCAGCGATCTCCTCGGCCTGCGCCACGGCATCCGTGGTGATGTCCTTGATGATGGTGTCAGCGTCCTCTGAGTCCATCGAGAGGGGTCTGGATGATAAGAAGGAGACAAGGCGGGGTCGAGATCAAAAGCCAGTAAGGAAAAGAAGAAAGAAAGAATGCAAGCGGAAATGGAGAGCAAGTGGCTTACCCGTGCCGGGCCGAGAGGCGGAAGTCCCTTCTCCGCCGAGGTTTGGCGTCGAGGCGAAGCCGCCGGCGCCCGTGTTCTCCTCCTCCTCCTCCATGTGCATGGCCTCGGCGCTTGGTGCCCTTGCCGGGGACGCCCCTCGGGGAGGCGTAGTCGAAGGGGGCGGCACGATGGGAGAAGCCCTCCGCGGCTCCCCTTGGTGTTGCTCCCCTCCTACATCCACGACAGGGTCAGTACCAAAGCATCGTGCGTTGCATGCATTGACGAAAGATGGCTGCCGGACTCACGCTGGGGGGCTGGGCTGGGGGCTGCTGTCCGGGCTGCTCAGCACCACCAGCGACGTGACGAAGGTGCTTGCCGGGGGCTGGCCACTCGTCGAAATCCTGGCCCTCTTCACCCTCTGGGCCAGCGTCTCCACGTCCCTACAAGATAAGGATTATTCAAAATGGGCGGCACCATTGGAGGAAAAAAGAGAGGGCGGGGAGAAAGCAGAGTTTAATCATCCTCTTCCTCCTCCTCCTTTGCTATTTTCCTCTTCCTCTCCGGGCTGAGAGGCCCGAAGTCAAACGCGATCCCCACGCCAACGTCTGCCGGCGAAGGAGGAGGTGATGGTGTCCGGGCGAGCTTGGACGACGAAGAAGAAGATGCTTTCTTCTTCGATGCCACGGCCTTCGCCGCTTTCTTCGTCGCGACTGCCCTCGTCTGGTGTGCCAGTGCCTCCTAGGCCTGCCGCAGCTGCATGGCCCGGTCGAGGCGGACCGGGTCGCCAGAGGTGGCCCGCCGTAGGACCCGCCCTTTTCCGGCGATTGGAGGGTCGACGGCCGTGATTTTCTCCCCCTCTCCCTCCTCCGACGATGACCCGTTGGATGCGTCCTCGACGAGGGGAGCCCCGGTGCCGGAGCCGATGGCCTTCCCAGCGGCTGCTGCCCAGCGGGCGAGCTCCACTTCCTGGGCCTCCGTCGCGGCCTTGTCTGCCATGCCGCCGGCGCTTCCAGCCTCCTCGACAAGCCTTGCCTCCTCCACGGCAAGCCTTGCCTCCTCCACGGCAAGCCTTGCCTCCTCCGCAGCGATTTAGTCCTACTCCGCCGGAGAGGTGGCCTGGATAAGCTGCGGCTCGGCGGTGACGTACACCTCATGCAAGGTGTCGAAGAACTCCTGCACCTTGAACTCGTCCAGCTTGACCCAGTTCAGGTCAAGGCCATGCGCGTTGAAGAGCGGCATCATGGCGATGATCTCGGACCGGCGAGAGTTGTTGCTCAGTGGGACCACCCCCGCCGGCAACTTGAAAACAGGCTCCTTGACGACCTTGCCGGCCTTCGCGGCAGCCCTAGCAAGCTTGCCGGACCGCTCCACCTCGCCTTCGTCATTAACGTCCAGCTGGCAGAGATGGGCATGCCGCAGCACCGTCAGGTTGTTGTCGAGGCTGGGGCGGAGCCTCATGATGTTGGCGGCGTTCACGAAAAGCCAGGACGGCCTCCCCTTGTCATGCAAGGGAGCAATTCGGCGGCGGATGAAGTCCGCCCTGATCATCTCGAGGGTGAGCCCGGCCTGGGTGAGCTGAAGAATCCTGGTGGTGGCGATCGTGAGTTTCATGTCATCAACATCGACGTCTCCCCAATCGCCCCCATGCACCGGCAGCTCCTGACGAACCTCACAGAATGCCCGCAGGTCCTTCTCCTCAATCGAGCACCACCGGCCCCATCATTCTTCCCACCTCTCCTTTGTGGCTCTGTCCGGGTACGCCCCATTGGCCCTCGGGATCCAGGCGACGCAGCCAGATACGGCGCCCCCTTTTTGGATCCGAGGGGAGAAGTAATGGCGGAAGAGCACCGTGCTAGGGTGCACCCCGGTGAAGCCCTCGCAGAGGTGTGCGGAGAGAGCCATTCATGCCACGAAATTTGGAGTGAAATCCAGAAGACGAAAGCCGTAGGTGTGCATGATATCCTTGAAGAAATCGGAAAATGGGGGACATAGCCCGCAGGAGAAGTAGTCGACGAAGAAGGGGTACCGATTTGGGGAGGCCCCGGCGCTGGCGGGGATAACGTGCGTGGATGGATGCTCGAACGTGTCAACCGTCGAGGGGAAGTAGGCGAACTGCGCCAGTCGCGCCATCAGCTCACTCTCCGTCTGCTCCGTCGCCCCGACGTCTTTAGCCACCCCTTGCTTTTGGTGGACTTAGGCGCCATGGCGAATGCGAGAAGCGGGGAAGCAGAGGATGGCGGAAGCGCAGCGGCGATGGATGGAGACAGAGGGGCTCGAGAAGAAGGAAGAAGGGGGGCGGCGGTTCTGAGATTGGAGAAGGCGCAAGGAGGGTAAAGTGAGCAGCGCACCCGCAGTTATTCCTTTTTACGGGGAAGGCACGGGCCGCCTCCTTTCCCATTAACGGCGATACGACGCATGCATGCGAGAACCGTCCCACGCACACCTCCCACGTCACGCACGCACGCGCGACCCCCACGTCGTGCGTCCAACACGGGTCATGGGGAAGCGCAGCGAACGGAGCAGTTACCATGGTAAAATCCGCCCCGCCTGCCCGCGCACTGTTCTGGGCCTGGCCCAACAACGTGTCGCGCTTATGTGCGGCCCAGGCCTGGGGTCTCCTGTCGGTGTACAAAAGTAGGGACTCTCCTTTTGATCCCTTTACTTGTGCACGGGCAATTAGAGCCACACGCCATGAACACACATAGTAGGGCAAACAAGGGAAGCCGGACAGGAGCCGAAGGCTCGAGACGAACAAGGCAACATCAAGGACCAAGGCCACAAAGTGCAGATGGGCAAAGCAGGTTTCCCCGGCAAGACCCTTGCCGGGGGCGGCCACCGTAGCCCCGGCAAGCCCCTTGACGGGGCAGCTCGCCCACACCAGCAGAGCACGTCACCCTCGAGTTGCGGTCTCCAACGCCAGCAACCGCATTGGTCCGGGGCTCGGGAGGCACCTCCATGGTGGCATGCAGATCTTTATGAAGACATAGAATGCTCAAGATCAGATGAGGATTGGAAAGCAACACTCCCTGCCAAGATCCTCACCGAAGAGACCCACAAGACCCCCGGCAAGATCGTTGTCGGGGGCGCCAGCGCGCCACGGCAAGACCCTTGTCGGGCCACCCGACAAGACCCTTGCCAGAGGCGACAGCAGGGCCACTACCAGGTTCGCACCAACCAACTCCCCGCCGCCTTTCGCATGTAGCTGCCAGCCCAACCAGCCGAGCAGGCACCTGCGTGGCAACATGCAACTTCCAAGCCAACTCAGCATGCACCTGCGTGGTGGTATGCAGATCTTCATGGAGGCTCCACCACCACGCCACCTCAGCTGCTTGCCTGCCTACATGGCACTGCATGCATCGCTGGCTAGGGCGCGTGTCGAAGCAAGGAAGAGCAGCGACGGATGGGGCGGGCCTCGCTCCCGCCCCCGAGTGAGGGACACCTAAGCCAGTCACTAAATGCATCTTGTCCTATAATACGGGCGATAAGCTTGCAATACTGTAGGCCTTTCCACCTCCTGTGTGACCACTGTGGCAGCCCCTTTCGCCTATAAAAGGAGGCCCATGGCGTACAGGAAAATGATTCGGCTCTTTCGAACCTCATAGCACCCATAGCTAGTTCGAGAGCAAGAACACTCAATACATCCGCCAAGCAGGACTATGGTTTTACACATCCTCGCGGCCCGAACCTGGGTAAACGATCCCCGTGTCAATTACTAATCCTGCTCTTCTCACAACCCTGCACCCCGCAACCGCAGTAGGGATTCTTGTGATCCCATAGGTGTCGTTTCTCACCGACAGTATGTTATTTAATGTAAAAGCTGAGCTGTACGAAGTACAATGGAGAACCCTCCCTGCAAATCCGAAGAGATGAAGCCGGATATAACGTCGTCATTGAAGGCATGTTCGGGGGCTACTGAGGGAGTCCTAGATTATGGGGTCCTCGGGGAACCTGCCTATGTGACATGGGCCAGACTGATGGGCCCTGAGGATACAAGACATAATGCCTTCTCCCTTGGTCCGGATGGGACTCTCCTTTGCGTGGATGACAAGCTTGGCATCCAGATGTGTAGTTTCCTTCCTCTGTAAACCGACTTTGTACAACCCTAGTCCCCTCCGGTGTCTATATAAACCGAAGGGTTTAGTCCGTAGAGGCGATCACAATCATACAGGCAAGCCATCTAGGGTTTAGCCATCACGATCTCGAGTGGAGCAACTCTTGTAACCCCTATACTCATCAAAGTAAATCAAGCAGGAAGTAGGGTATTACCTCCATTAAGAGGGCCCGAACCTTGGTAAACATCCTGTCCCCTGCCTCCTGTTACCTTTGATCCTTAGACGCACAATTCAGGACCTCCGACCCGAGATCTACCAGTTTTGACACCGACAGAGGGGCCCTTGCCGACAAAGCATTCCGGCAGGGTTTCTTCTGGCCCACCTCTCTCCAGGATGCAACTACACTAGTACCAGGTGTGACGCGTGCCAGTTCCATTCAAAGAAGCTTCATCAACCAGCTCAAGCTCTTCAAACAATCCCTCTCTCCTGGCCATTTTTGGTCTAGGGGCTCGACATACTGGGGCCTTTCACCGTGTTGTGGGGGGCTTTGAGTACTTGTACATGGAAATCGACAAGTTCAAAAAGTGGCCAAAAGTGGATCGCGTGAGAAATATGACATCACAGTCAATCGTCAAGTTCTTCAAGGGACTAGGCTGTCGTTTTTGTGTGCCAAACAGAGTCATCGCCGAGAATAGCACGCAGTTCACGAGCCACACCTTCATGCAGTATATCCTAGACCTCGGCAGCAAAGTTTGTCTTGCTTCTGTTGCTCATCCAAGAAGCAATGGCCAGGCAGAAAGAGCAAATGCTAAAGTGTTGCGAGGCCTCAAAACGAGGACCTTTGACAGGCTGCACAAATGCAGAAGACGTTGGATTGATGAGTTGCCAATGGTTCTTTGGTCAATCAAAACGACACCAAATCGAGCCACTGGCCAGACACCCTTCGCCCTGGTATACGGGGCAAAAGTAGTTCTCCCTGCAGAACTCATATACGGGTCACCTTGAGTGCTCGCTTATGATGAGCTTGAGCAAGAGCAGTTGCAGCAATATGATGTTACACTCCTTGAGGAAGATCGTCTTTAGGCTGCTGTGCGAGCCGCTCGCTACCAGCAATCCTTGCACTCCTACCATAGCCATTAGGTTCATGCCCGAAACCTTGAGGAAGAAGACCTTGTTCTTCGGCGTGTTCAATTCGCCAAGAATTCAAACAAGTTGACGCCAAAGTGGGAAGGCCCTTATTGGGTAATACGAGTCACCAGGCCCGTCTATGTTCCCCTGGAGACTGAAGGTGGCATTCTGGTGAGAAACTCCTAGAATATCCAACATCTTCGCAAGTTTTACCCATAAGGCGTGGTTGCCGGGATCCCCGACCCCCCTTTATACTAGCCTTGCCAGCAAGGCATGTAACCCTATGTACAGAGCCAGGCACATACCCTATGCGTAGTTAAATAACTTTTAGTACGTATAGTTTTCTGCTAGTTTCCATGTTCATATATATACATATATGCATGCTCGTCTAGAATATTGTGCTACTCTTGGTTCCAACAGGTACTGATGAACCGCCAAGGTTCCATACTCATGTCCTCTCTTCCTTTCAGCCACAGTGATGACGCCCCGGCAATAGGTTGAGAAGACTGCCCGGCACAAAGATCCCTGACAAATCAAACAGATAAAGTAAACCTCTTGTCCATTCATGTTCGTAACCTATGACATGTGCATCACAAAACCTCGCCACTCTTTTTAGACTTAGGTGCTCTCATCCCTGACCTGAATGCTACTTCGGTCAGAACGGCCGTCATAGGCTTTGGTAAAAATAGATTGGCAGGGGGTTGGGCCCTTTGTCTGTAACCCGGAAGATGTGACTCTCCGGCAAGCACAGATGGCGCCGCCAAGATAGCTTGTCGGGGGGGGGGACTCATTTATTTACATTAAAGAGGCATTCCGCCTCTGCGTGGACGTATACATCCATGAGTTCCCGGCAAGGCTCGTCTTTTTCATTGACATGCTGATGCAAGTACAAATGCTACAGAACATAAGCATGGACTCGAGAGATTACATTATCTAGAAATTTAAGATTTGGCAAGTGCCTACAAGTTGAAAGAAAGGTAAGTGCCCCGTAATCCCCGTTCTTGCCCTTTTCCTCCCCAGGCACGGCAAGTGAAGACAGAGATGGGCATGGGGAACGCACCGATGGAGAGCATGGCGGGGGTACCCCGTCGACCACCGATGCTAGAGCCACCAGGGCACAACCCCCGGAAAGGCGCGTTGCTGGGGGGTGGTGCAGATGATGGTGCTACCACTTATGGTCAGCTGGAGTCAGAGTCGTCGTCTTCCCGCCCGCTGCCGCCGTCGTCGCTGGCACTGTCCTCCTCATTACTGTCGCTCGAGGAGGAGATTTCACCACCGGTAGAGCTCTCCGCGCAGCACCCTAAGCGGATTCCTGAGCTCCCGAAGACCTTGACGGAGAGTAGGCCGTTCTCCATTAATATGAGCTGAAGAACGTGCCCCTCCAACAAGCTATGAGCGCGTGCGAAGGTTTTCCACCCATGGCGAAGATACATGACGTGAGGGGCGGGGAAGTCGACCTCGACCCACATGCTGCCATTCCCTCATCCCCTCATGTGCAGCCTCAAAGTCTGTGGCAGGTCCTGCTCCATCCCCCGAGTGAACGGGGTAGGGAGGCAGAGATGACCGCGCACTGGCTTGTACGACCTAATAAGAACTCGCGAGGCTGGTCTTCAACATGGCCCTCTATTGGAGGAGGGGCCACCGGCCGAGGCACAGCTGGTGCACCGTCCCGTCCTCCTCTTCCCCGAGTGCTGCGGCTACCTCGGCCTCGACCCCTCCCTCTCCCTCTCACAGCGGGCTCCGCTACCATGATCTCTAGAGGAGGCGGGATGCACTGACGAGCAGAAGCCCTTGTTGCCGCCATCGAAGCACCAGCACGCACTCTCACCATGGAAAATGGAAGAAGGATACTAAGCAGGAGGAGGGGAAGGAGGTGAATACGGAAAAGCACCGTCCCTCTCCCTTTTTAATAGAAGGGCAGGGCTTGGCCTCCCAAACCCAAAGGGCGACTGCCCCGCTCGAATAATGCGGCCTCCTAAGGCGCATGGAATCTGGACCGACCCGCTGCCCCAATCAGCGACGCCTGGTTTCCCACCTCGGTATTAATGCCCGTTCCCTCCGCATCTGCCGCCTGCCCTTTCTAAGGCATGGAGGACACATGGCGAGTGAGCCAGGGGCATAAAGACAGCTGGGGCGACCATTTTCCACCCCGTGATCATGCGGTGCAGTGCCATGCAGGCCACGACCCAAGTCCACTTAGTAAATGAGTAGTGCCCCTGCGAATTCCTCTTTTTTATGAGGGATGTGCGGGCCGCCTCTTTACTATCCACTGCGAAGTGACGCAGGCGTGCTTCATCCGTTCCACGCACGACCCCCACATCATGCACTCAATGTAGATTGTGGGGAAGTGATACGTCTCCATGGTATCTATAATTTTTGATTGTTCCATGCCAATATTATACAACTTTCATATACATTTGGCAACTTTTTATACTATTTTTGGGACTAACATATTGATCGAGTGCCCAGTGCCAGTTCTTGTTTGTAGCATGTTTTTTGTTTCGCAGAAAACCCATGTGAAACGGAGTCCAAACGGGATAAAAACTAATGGAGAATTTTTTTGGAATATTTATGATTTTTGGGAAGAAGAATCAACGCAAGACGATGCCTGAGGGGGCCATGAGGCAGGGATTGCGCCCCAGGGGATCAGGCGCGCCCTGGGCCTTTTGTGGCCACCCCGTAAGGTGGTTGGTGCCCTTCTGTCGCTGCAAGAAAGCTAATATCCGGATAGAAATCCTGTTAAAATTTCAGCCCAATCGGAGTTACGGATCCCCGGGAATATAAGAAATGGTGAAAGGGCAAAAATCTAGGAACGGAGAAACAGAGAGAGACAAAGAGACAGATCCAATCTCAGGGCGGGGGGGCTCTCGCCCCTCCCACGCCATGGAGTCCATGGAACCGAGGGGAAACCCTTCTCCCATCTAGGGAGAGGGTCAAGGAAGAAGAAGAAGAAGGGGGGCTCTCTCCCCCTCTCTCCCGGTGGTGCCGGAACACCGCCAAGGCCATCACCATCACCGCAATCTACACCAACACCTCTGTCATCTTCACCAACATCTCCATCACCTTCCCCCATCTATCCACAGTGGTCCACTCTCCCGAAACCCGTTGTACCCTCTACTTGAACATGGTGCTTTATGCTTCATATTATTATCCAATGATGTGTTGCCATCCTATGATGTCTGAGTAGATTTTTGTTGTCCTATCGATAATTAGTGAATTGCTATGACTGGTTTAATTTGCTTGTGGTTATGTTGTTGTCCTTTGGTGCCCATCATATGAGCGTGCGCGTGGATCAAACCATAGGGTTAATTATATGTTGATAGGACTATGTATTGGAGGGCAAGAGTGACAGAAACTTCAACCTAGCATAGAAATTGATGCATACGGGATTTAAGGGGGACCAATATATCTTAATGCTATGGTTGGGTTTTACCTTTATGAACATTAGTAGTTGCGGATGCTTGCTAATATTTCCAATCATAAGTGCATAGAATTCCAAGTCAGGGATGACATGCTAGCAGTGGCCTCTCCCACATAAAACTTGCTATCGGTCTATTAAAGTAGTCAATTGCTTAGGGACAATTTCACAACTCCTACCACCACTTTTCCACACTCGCTATACTAACTTTATTTGATTCTTTATCTAAACAGACCATAGTTTATATTTACATGCTTTTTATATTCCTGGAAACCTATCCAACAACACCTACAAAGTCCTTCTAGTTTGATACCTGTTCTAGGTAAAGTGAACGTTAAGCATGCGTAGAGTTGTATCGGTGGTCGATAGAACTTGAGGGAATATTTGTTCTACCATTATCTCCTCATTGGGTTCAACACTCTTACTTATCGAAAGAGGCTACAATTGATCCCATATACTTGTGGGTTATCAAGACCTTTTTCTGGCGCCGTTGCAGGGGAGTTATAGCGTGGGGTGAATATTCTCGTGTGTGCTTGTTTGCTTTATCACTAAGTAATTTTTAGTTGTTGTTCTAAGTTGTTCTCTATCTTTAGTTATGGATATGGAACACGAAATACCAAAAAATTAGGTGTACTTGGTACTCATAGAGATGGGGAACCTCCTAGAACCCTCGGTGCTCATTATGTATAAGATATTATGTACTACTTTGATAATCTTGAGAAAACCCCATTCAATTATGTTATGGGAGACACATTGGATCAACGTGAATACTTTAGGGATTATCGCTTGACACAAAAAGGGAAACTATTATGGGATCAAATTTATATGTTGTATTGGTATGCTAGGCAACTATGCTTGAGATATGATTATACTTGTTGCTCTAGGATGAAGGCTCCACACCTTTCCTTTTCCTGCAAATTCAGTGATAATAAAACCTTGGCTTCTTATGCTAATGGTATATATGATTACTATGATGTGAAACAAATAGAAGAATTTGTTTCTTTTATGGGCGCTTATGAAATTGAATCTTTGTTTAAAACGTGTGAAAATCTTGATGATGCTGTTCACAGATCTGAAAATTTTGCTATACTTAAATATTGTTATGAGAATTATGAATATAATGCTGATATTGTTGCATTTATTGAGGAAGTCTGCGCTGTCCAAGAAGAGACTAATATTTTGCAGGATTCTGTGGAAGAAGAAATTGATGAAACTGTGAGCTCATTGGACGAAAAATATGAGGAGGAGAGCGAAGTACAAAAGGAGGAAGACCGGATTGATCAGCCGTGCCCACCTTCTAATGAGAGTAACTCTTCAACTCATACATTGTTTAATTTCCCTTCATGCTTACTGAAGGATGATTGCCATGATGATTGTTATGATCCCGTTGATTCTCCTAAAATACCCCTTTTTGATTATGCTTGCTATGCTTCTGGCCAAGATGCCAATATGAATGATGCTTATGGAGATGAACTTGGTATAGTTCATTATGTTAAACATGAAACTGTTCCTATTGCACCCACACATGATAGTCCTATTATCTTTTTGAATTCTCCAAACTACAGTATATCGGAGAAGTTTGCTCTCATTAAGTATTATGTTGATGGGTTGCATTTTGCCGTTGCACATGATGATTTTTATAGATATAATATGCATGTGCTTGCTGCTCCTACTTGCAATTATTATGAGAGAGGAACTATATCTCCACCTCTCTATGTTTCCAACACGATAGAATTGCAAGAATTTGCTTATATTATGCATTGGCCTTTACTTGGTGTGTATGAATTGTTCTTTTATGACATGCCAATGCATAGGAAGAGAGTTAAACTTCGTTGTTGCATGATATATGTTACTTTGTTCTCACTACTAAATCACAAATCATTGTTAATTAAAATTGGCCTTGATATACCTTGGGATCCGGGTGGCTTCATTACTTGAGCACTATGTGCCTAGCTTAATGGCTTTAAAGAAAGCACTGCCAGGGAGACAACCCGGAAGTTTTAGAGAGTCCTTTATTTTTGTTGTGTGCTTTCATAAAGTTTAAAAACAAAAAATAAAAGAGGGGAACCCAAAACTTTTTCAAAAAGAAAAGCGAAAGTGAGAAAGACGAGCATTGTTAAAGTGGGAGCTAGCCTTGAACTTTGTTCATGCTCATAGAAACTTTTTGAATCTTCATTACAGAAACTTTTCAACAAAAATAATTATCTCCTTGTAGAATTCCATTATATAATGAAAATAATGTGCCAAGGTTTGCCTTTAGGATGTTTACAATACTTGTTGGTTTGTGCGGTGCAGGAAAGACCCTTTTGCTGTAGTGCACGATTTTACATTTTTGACTGGAACATCAAACGGTTCTGAAACGTTTTGCACTGTCTTTCTATACAAATTGTTTATTTTCCCTAATTTTTGCAGAACTTTTGGGGTAACAGAAGTATGGTGAATGTTCAGATTACTACAGACTGCCCTGTTTAAGACAGATTCTGTTTTTGATGCATAGTTTGCTTGTTTTGATGAAACTATCAATTTCTATCAGTGGATTAAGCCATGGAAAAGTTATATTACATTAGTTACAATGAAAAAACAAAATATGAATTGGTTTGCAATAGTACTTAGAGTAGTGATTTGCTTTATTATACTAACGGATCTTACCGAGTTTTCTGTCGAAGTTTTGTGTGGATGAAGTGTTCGAAGATCGAGGAGGTCTCGATATGAGGAAAAGGAGGAGAGGCAAGAGGTCAAGCTTGGGGATGCCCAAGGCACCCCAAGTGAATATTCAAGGAGACTCAAGCGTCTAAGCTTGGGGATGCCCCGGAAGGCATCCCCTCTTTCTTCAACAAGTATCGGTATGTTTTTGGATTCGTTTCGTTCATGCGATATGTGCAAATCTTGGAGCGTCTTTTGCATTTAGTTTTCACTTTTCTTTTATGCACCATGCTGGTATGAGGTAGTCCAGGGTTGATTTATAGAATGCTCATTGCACTTCACTTATATCTTTTGAGTATGGCTTTATAGAATGCTTCTTGTGCTTCACTAATATTATTTGAAGTTTGGATTCCCTGTTTCTCTTTACATAGAAAACCACCATTTGTAGAATGCTATTTTGCTTCACTTAAATTTGTTAGAGCATGGGCATATCTTTTGTAGAAAGAATTAAACTCTCTTGCTTCACTTTTATCTATTTAGAGAGATGACAGGAATTGGTCATTCACATGGTTAGTCATAAAATCCTACATGAAACTTGTAGATCACTAAACATGATATGTTTGATTCCTTGCAATAGTTTTGCGATATAAAGGTGGTGATATTAAAGTCATGCTAGTGGAGTAATTGTGAAATTGAGAAATACTTGTGTTGAGGTTTGCAAGTCCCGTAGCACGCACGTATGGTAACCATTGTGTGACAAATTTGAAGCATGGGGTGTTCTTTGATTGCCTTCCTTATGTGTGGAGGTCGGGATCGCGTGATGGTTAACTCCTACCAAACCTTCCCCTGCTAGCATGCGTAGTAGTACTTTGCTTCGAGGGCTAATAAACTTTTGCAATAAGTATATGAGTTCTTTATGACTAATGTGAGTCCATGGATTATACGCACTCTTACCTTTTCGCAATTTGCTAGCCTCTTCGGTACCGTGCATTGCCCTTTCTCACCTTGAACTTTACTTTCTCCCTTTTTGTCTTCTCCCTACATGGCAATATATGTCGGAATGGCTATGGAAATGCCATAATAGGTAGGTATGGTGGATGTTTTGAGGAAGATATAAGGAAGTTTATGTGTGACAGAGCATATCATATTGCGGGCTTTGGATGCATCGGTGAAGTTTGCACGACCTCTCGAGGTGAGAAAGGGCAATGCACAGTACCGGAGAGGCTAGCAAATGGCGGAAAGGTGGGAGTGCGTCTAATACATGGACTTACATTAGTCATAAAGAACTCACATACTTATTGCAAATGTTTATTATCCCTCCAAGCAAAGTACTACTATGCATGCCCATAGGGGGGAGGCTGGTAGGAGTTAACCATCGTGCGGCTTCAACCTTCACGCAAAGGAAGACACTCAATAATAAATCATGCTCTAACATCTTAGCATAACAAGAGACTACACGTGCATGCTTGGGGAATCACAAACCTGAACACCAATATTCTTACTAAACCAGAATCATTCACTAGTACCTCCTACCATCTTTATATCATAAAACTATTGCAAGGAATCAAACTTATCATATTCAGTTATCTACATGAAAGTTTTTATTATATCTCTCTTGAATACCTATCATATTAGGAGCAATTTCACAACTTGTGCATATTGCCAATACTATTATGAAACTCTCAAAATGATATAAGTGAATCATGAGAGTGCAACTACTTATTTAAAGTATAACCACCGCTATGCTCTAAAATATATAAGTGAAGTACTAAAGCAACCGTGTAGCTCAATAGATATAAGTGAAGCATAAAGAGTATTCTAACAAATCACGAATAATGTGTGTCCCTCTCAAAAAGGTGTGTCCAGCAAAGATGATTGTGGCAAACTAAAAATCAAACAAAACAAAGACTCGTATAATACACGAAGCTCCATGCAAAACTCATATCATGTGATGAATAAAAATATAACTCCAATTAATTTACCGATGATTGGTAGAAGAAAGAGGGGACACCATCCATGGCATCCCCGAGCTTAGACTCTTGGGTTTCCTCGGATATTACCTTGGGGTGCCTTGGGCATCCCCAAGCTTAGGGTCTTGCCACTCCCTATTCCTTCATCCATCGTGATCTCACGCAAAACTTGAAAACTTTAGCACACAAGACTCAACAAAAAACTCGTGAGATTTGTTACTATAACAAGCAAATCATAAACTTTAGGTACTATTTTAAACCCATTCCCATTCATTTAGTGCATAATACCTACTGTATTCTAACTTCACCATGACTTATACCCCCCGATACAACATAGATTCATTAAAACATGCTAACAATGCAATGAAAAGAGAATCTGTCAAAAAGAGAACAGTTTGTAAGGATCTAGACAATGACATACTTCTGTAACTTCAAAAATTCTGACAAATTAGGACAACGTGGGCCATTTGTATAATAATCATGTGTAAAAATTCAGAATTTATCACGTTCTAGTGATTTTAGAAAATTCTGTTACTGCGCACAAAAGTTTTTGTTTTCTCACAGAATCAAAGCAACTATCGTCCAAATCATCCTAATGGCTTTACTTGCCAGAAACACTAATTTAAAAACAAAATCACAACCATAAGAGTAGCATAGTTGTGTGCACACAAAATAAAGAAAGAAAAATATTGGGTTATCTCCCAATAAGCTCTTTCTATATAGCCATTAAGATAGGCTTTGAGATTTCAATGATGCTCACATGAAAGACAAGAATTGAAATGCAAAGAGTGCATAATACATGTGACCAACACATTTAAGTCTAACATACTTCCTATGCATAGGAATTTTATAAGAAAACAAATTATCAAGAAAAAAACATTTAGCATATGCAAGGGAGAAGAATAAAACATTGACAATCTCAAGATAACGAGAGGTAATTTAATAACATGAAAATTTCTCCAACCATACTTTCCTCTCTCATAGTAATTACATATAGGATCATAATCAAATTTAACAATATAGCTATCATATAAATTTTCTCTTCATGATCCACATGCATAAAAGTTTTATATTCATCCAAGATAGTGGGATTAACATCAACTAAAGTCATGACCTCTCCAAACCCAATTTTCTCAAAAACAAATCATAAGATTGAACACTCTCCAAATATATGCGATTATTTTTACCTAAAGTTGACGCTCTTCCAAACCCACTTTCAATATCATTGCAAACATTATTATCAATAATATATTCTTCATGAGGCTTAAATAAATTTTCAAGATCATAAGAAGCATTATCACCCCAATCATGATCATTGCAATAAGTAGTGGACATAACAAAATTATGATTCCCAAGCTTGTAACTTTCCATATCATTAGCACAATTAGCGTTTATAGAATTTATAATAACATCATTGCAATCATCATTTTCATTCAAGGATCTATAAAGAATCACTTTATATATTTCTTCTTTCAACACTTCATCACAATTTTCAGATTCGTGATTTTCAAGCAGAACTTCATAGAGATAATCAAGTGCACTCAACTCACTAGCAATTGGTTTAGTATAATTAGATGTTTTGAAAAGATTATAAGTGGATGAGTATCCATATGTATTTACTTCTCATTTCCTTTTCTGTTTTTGGGTGTTGACATGGAGGCCAAAAACAAGCAAATGAGCAAAAAGGCAAACGGAAATATTTTTGTGTTGTTGTGAAAATATTTTAGAAGTGGGGGAGATCAAAACGAGAGGCAAATGGAAAACGAAAGTAAATGCAAGGAGATTAATGTTTATGTGATGGTACTTGGGTTTTGGTGAAGTTTCCCCGGCGACGACGCCAAAATTCTTCCTGCTACTTGTGACCTTTGTTGGGATTTCCTCAAATAGGAGATGATGATGCAGTACAGTAGAGATAAGTATATCCCTCAGTTAAGAACAAATGTTATAAATCTAGTAGGAGAACCAAGCAAGACCTCGTGAACAGCACCTACACACAAAAGAACAAATACTTGCACCCAACGCAAACAAGGGGTTGTCAATCCCTTGTCGGTTAATTGCAAGGATCAAATCTCGTGGTGATAGATAAACAAAAACAAAAAATAAAATAACAATGAGAAATTGCAGAAAGGTATTTTTCTATTTTATATTCGATAATATAGACCATGGGGCCATAGTTTTCACTAGAGGCTTATCCCTTGAACAAAAATCATACGCTAGGTAAACAAATTATTGTTGGGTAATTGCTAGAAAAGCACATACTTATGATGATATCCAAGGCAATGATCATGTATATAGGCATCATGTCCGAGACAAGTAGACCGACTCGGCCTCCATCTGCTACTATTACTCCACACAAAGACCGATATCCAGCATGCATCTAGAGTATTAAGAACATAAAGAACGGAGTAACGCGTTAAGCAGGATGACATGATGTTGACAAAGTAAATCCAATCAATATGAATAAACCCCAGTATTTTCCCCTTAATGGCAACAATACAAATATGTGTCTTGTGCCTTTCTATCACTAGGATATAGGGCATCGCAAGATTGAACCCATTACAAAGCACCTCCCCCATTGCAAGATAAAACAATCTAGTTGGCCAAACCAAATGGATAGATCGGAGAGAAATACAAAGCTATAATAATCATGCATAAAATAGTTCAGAGAAGACACAAATAATATTCATAGAGAATCTGATCATCAACCCACAATTCATCGGATCCCAACAAACATACCCAAATATAAGATTACATCTAATGGATCTCCAAGAACATCGAGGAGAACATTGTATTGAACATCAAAGAGAGGGAAGAAGCTATCTAGCTACTAGCTATGGACCTATAGATCTGTGGTAAATTACTCACACATCATTGGAAGTGCAGAAAAGTTGATGTAGAGGCCCTCCATGATCGATTCCCCCTCCGGCAGAGTATCGGAGAAGGTCTCTAGATGGCATCTTCGAAGAGAGAAAGTTGTGGTGGCGAAAAAAGTATTTTGGGTGGCTCTTTGTTGGTTACCTGATTTTAGAGAATTTATAGAGGTGGAATTAGGTCAAACGGATCCATGGGGGGGCACACTTTACTTGGGCGAGCCTACCCCTGGGCATGCCCAAGTGCCTTGTGGCCTTCTCGTTGCATGTCTGGTCTCCTCCTGAAGCTTCTACGGTCTCTTCTGTCGAGAAAAAACCGTCGAAAAGTTTTGTGGCATTTGGACTTCGTTTTGTACTGATTTGCTGGAAAACCAAAAACAGGCAAAAAACAGCAACATACACTTGACACTAAGTTAATAGGTTAGTCCCAAAAAATGATATATAATTTCATATAGAACACGCAAGGTTGATACTATAATAGCATGGAACAATAAAAAGTTATAGATACATTTGAGACATATCACGTACATGGAGTCCCTCGAACCATCGATGAATGATCCCTTATACCGCCAATGAATAGTCCATGTCTACTTGGTTGCAACTGTGCAGCTTCATGATACGGCAGCGCTTTGCCTTACAGATGTAATAGTCGTCGGAGAATTAGAGCGAGGATATTAGAACCACACATGGCTTCTAATTATGAGGACAAGAGGACTAGCCTAGCTCTAATTAGCCAAGTAGGACCAACTACAAGTAGAACTAGAAGAACTAGAGGAGGCTCAAAAACTTGTGTGTTCAAAGGGCCAAAGTCCTCAATTATATATAGGTTGGAGGTAGGAGGCGAGAGGGCTCCACAAGGGAGGAAAATCCTTCCCTTCCGCCGGCCAAGGAGGAGGAATCCCCCTTCAATTCGGCCTCCCCTCCCTTCCCTAAGCGGAGAGGGCGCCACCTCCACTTGCGCCATAGTGGACCAAGTAGTTTTCCACCACTTGGCCTTTTAAGGCTCATTGATATTAAATTAAATATAAAAGCCTTCTAATGAACATTAGATCCTATATATAATTATTGGTAAAACCCGATATTTACCGAAATCCTTCTGGTGACCCCAAAATGCTTCCGGATCTCTCGGAACTATACCGAGTATTAATGAAACAATTCCACAAATACATTCTCGTCACTCCCATCCTACCAACACTCAACAATTCATGATTTCCTTAAGCTTGTGATGTCATAGGTTTGGTAACTCATAGACATGAACGAAACCATTCGTTCAATGACCGATAGAGGAACCATGGATGTCCATATTGACCCCTATGAGCACGCGAATGATATTTGAGTGAACCTTTGGTTATCATTTGTTGTTCCCTTTGCTTCACGATATACAGATATCCTCATTAGCAGTTTTTTCCATTTTCTCGTTGTTGTGTTTCGGCATCCCCGTGACATAGTCACCTGTGTCTGGCTAGACGATGATGGATGCTGTCACACCGTGAGGGACCTATGAATATCTCTTCATTGTCGGAGGATAAAATCCCACTCTCCATTGTCAATTTTTTTGATGAACCCATAAGTTGTCGTTATGATCACCTTGTTATAGGTGATTTTTGAGCAACCCCAAAGCCCATTGTACGGTAAGAAGTGACTATGATACTCTCATGGTCTAATGAGCAAAATCACACATTAACACTCCATGTTAATTTTTTTTACTATTAGCACTCCATGTTATTACAATTGATTACAGATGATATTAACTCAATTAATAACATGCAAGATTGGGTCGATTCAATATGACCATTCTTCCAATGTCATAATATCAATGTTGTTTTAGGACTATCCTTACACTTAACGATATCCTAAGATCGAGAAAATGTGACCACCAACAACTCTCGAGCTAGTCCCAGAGGCAAGACTATGAATTTTTATTTAACCATTTATCATTCCACAAGTGCATATGAGTTTTTCACTGAATCACATATTCTAGGATCATAGCAGTTATAGCATGAGAAACAAACACTTAATTATGAACATGTAAATATAATCACACAATATTATTGCCTCTAGGGCATAATTCCAATAGTCTCCCACTTTCACTAGAGTCAATAATCTAGTTAGCACTTTTAAATTTTAAACCAATGGCAATCCGGTGTTAGTCCATGCTTTGCTTCTGGTATAGACTTCGTCCTGTTGGATATGACAATCTTAAGATTGGTGTGTATCATTTTCATTTTAATGCATTTGTTATGCTTTCACAAGAATTCATAATTTATACGAAACATGCTTTGTATACATTGAATCAGTGGTTCAACTTTTGATTCCATACATTGAGTTACAGAACAACTATCTAGAATAGTATGCTATTTGCACAATCATCTAGAAACCATACCAAGTTCATAAATGAATCTTTCATTCATAACCCTCTATTGTTGCTTCTAAAGCAACAACATACTGTCACGCCCAATATGCGACCCTATCCAAAAGGAACTCGAAGGTCTCACCAAGGATAGACCCGCATATTGAAATGCTTTTGCAAGGTGGATATCATTACATCAACATTACATAATAGATGGGGATACATACATAAGGCATACAATGCCACACGAATACAACATCACAATACATGAGAGCAACATCCGACTACGGATGAATCACAAACAGAAACTCAAACGACATCCACCCTGCTAGCCCAGGCTGCCGACCTGGAACCTATCCCCTGATCGAAGAAGCAGAAGAAGAACTCAACACAAGCAAGCATCGCTCTCGCGTCATGATCATCGCATAACCTATACCTGCAACTGATGTTGTAGTAATATGTGAGCCACGAGGACTCAGCAATCCCATTACCATGGGTATCAAGACTAGCAAAGCTTAAAGGGAAAGGAAGGGGTAAAGTGGTGAGGCTGCAGCAGCGACTAAGCATGTTATGGTGGCTAACATACGCAAATAAGAGCGAGAAGAGAGCAAGCAGAACGGTCGTGAAGCTAGCAATGGTCAAGAAGTGATCCTGAACTCCTACTTACGTCAAACATAACCCAGAAACCGTGTTCACTTCCCGGACTCCGCCGAGAAGAGACCATCACGGCTACACACACGGTTGATGCGTTTTAATTCGGATCTGGTGTCAAGTTATCTACAACCGGACATTAACAAATTCCCATCTGCCAATAACCGCAGGCACGGCTTTCGAAAGATTATACCCTGCAGGGGTGTCCCAACTTAGCCCATGACAAGCTCTCGCGATCAATGAAGGAATAGACCTTCTCCCAGGAAGACCCGATCAGACTCGGAATCCCGGTTTACAAGACATTTCGACAATGGTAAAACAAGACCAGCAAAGCCGCCCGATGCGCCAACAATCCCCATAGGAGATGCACATATCTTGTTCTCAGGGCAACACTGGATGAGACATCCTACGAGTAAAACCAGCCCTCGAGTTGCCCCGAGGTGGCCCCGCAGTCTACTCGGTTCGGACCAACACTTAGACAAGCACTGGCCCGGGGGGGCTAAAATAAAGATAACCCTCGGGTTGGCCGACCCAAGGGAAAGGGATAGGTGGTGGTGAGGCAAATGGTAAAACCAAGGTTGGGCCTTGCTTGAGGAGTTTTATTCAAAGCGAACTGTCAAGGGGGTCCCATAAATCACCCGACCGCGTAAGGAACGCAAAATCCGGGAACATAACACCGGTATGACGGAAACTAGGGCGGCAAGAGTGGAACAAAACACCAGGCAAAAGGCCGAGTCTTCCACCCTTTACCAAGTATATAGATGCATTAATAATATAAGAGATATTGTGATATCCCAACATAATCCTATCCACCATGTAGCAATCTTCAACTTCACCTACAACTAGCAACGCTATAAGAGGGCTGAGCAAAGCGGTAACATTGCGAAGCAACGGTTTGCTAGGAAGGGTGTCAAAGGTTAGAGGTTCATGGAAATTTGGGATGGCTTGGTAAACAGGTGATAGGTAGCGCAGCATAGCGATACAACGAAGCAACTAGCATAGCAATGATAGTAGTGAGATCCAGGGTAGCGGTCATCTTGCCTGAAATCCCGCTAGGAAGAAGAACGAGTCCATCAAGAAGACGAACGGACGTAGTCGAACGAATCCTCACAATCGCAACATTACCGGAACTAAGAAGCAACACCGGAAAGAAACAAACATGGTAAATGCACAAGCATAAACATGGCATGATGCACAAACAAGTATGATGCATGTCCGGCTTAATGAGGCATGTCATGGCAAAGTGCACAAACAATACTACAAATTAAGTGGAGCTCAATATGCAACGAGTTGCATATTGAAGAAACACCACATGCAAGTATTTAGTTCTCTCTCATTTTGTACCCAACAATATTAAATGTTATTAAACATGGCGAGAGGTGAAGCATGAAGAAACTACCTATCTAAGCAAGTTTTAATGAGGCCGGAACAACAAACAACAATTCCGGAAAATCCCCATGTGCAAATTATGAATTAGCTACTGTTCTGCCCTAAACACAATTTTAATGTTGTTAAACAGGAAAATAAAGTGCACCATGTTAATCTAGGCATTTTTCCACCCCATTTACATATAAAGTTTAATAGAAACCGAGCTACGGTTATTTAGTTATGAATTAAAGCATTTTAACATGGCATATAAGCAAATTTAAAAAAACAACAAGGTAAACATTTTTAACATAGATGAAAGTGGCATATTATTAATCTACATAATTTTCTAAGCATTTTACATATATAAATTATTTACATGTGATGCACGGTTTGTGAGTTATTAAATGCATGAACTCTAGGGACTTTTCTGCAAATCTGTAAATCCTGGAAAAAATAGATAAAATCGTCCTGGCAGGGAAAAAACATCACGGGCCGAAACTAGCTGGGCCAACAGCACAAGAAAAATTGGGGCGCTGGATCTGGCGCTCACCATGGGCCATGGCCCGGTCGGTGAGGAGGCTTGGGGCAGGCGGAGCTGCATTGGGCACGGCTGGGCCGGTCGCCGTTGGGCCTTGCTCGGCCGAACGAGGGGGGGCTGGAGGCCGGTCAACGCGCGACGAGCGGACGAGCGGGCGCCTCATCCTGGAAGCAGAGGACACAGGCGGCAGCGGGGCAGCGACGGGGGCCGCCGGCGGCGCGAGGAGAGGACGGGGACGGGCGGATCCATCCACGGGAGGAGGCAGGGCCCCGTTCCCGGCCGGATCTGACCCAAGGCCGAGCTTGGGGCGACGAGACCTCGATGGGATCGGCGTCCATGGCGGCCTGCGAAGGGAGAGAGAGAGAGGTCAGAGGACCGAGCAGAGGGAAGAACGGGGCGAGGAGGAGAGAAGGAGGGGAGGGGCGGCGGCACCTGGCCTGCTGGTGGACTCGGCGACCTGGCGGCGGCGACGAGGCTCGCCGGCGACGGAGAACTCCGGCGGCGCAGATCCAGATGCTCGGGCAGGAGCCAGGTGATTGGACGGGCGCGGGAGGCTGGGGCGCCTCGGCCCCAGATGGGCTTCCCAGGGCCCGATCTGGGTTCCTGGCGGGCCGCGGTGGTGGAGAGGCGAGGGGAGGACACATGGCGTGCTGGGGTTGGCCGCGGGGTGCTGGGAGGCGACGTGTCGCGCTCTGGTTGGCCCGGGGCACGGCGGCGGCAGCGCCAAGTGGCGGGAGGAGGCTGGGGGCGCGGAAATGGAGGTGGGAGGTGGTGGCTGCAGGTTGGGGGCGCGGAAAACGAGGAGGAGGGAGGAGAAGGCCAAAAATGGCATGGGGAGGTGTTTAAATAGGCTAGGGGCTAGGGTTAGGGTTTAGGAGGGGTTTCGGAGCCTCCGATGATGATCCAACGGCACCGGTCGGAGGGGGGTTTAAGCCGGGTTAGATGGGCTGTGCGGAGGGGGGGTTGGGCTGAGAAGAGAGAAGAGAAGGCAGCCCGGCAACAGTTTCCGAATCGAAAACGTTTGACGCTAGACCGACTATATCGCGGTTATATATATAACGGTTGTGTAGTCAAATGGACTCCGAATGCGACGAAACTTGGCAGGCGGCCTGTCTACACTATAATAAGACCGCACGACAAGTTGCAACCAATTCCGAGAACATATTTATGCCACTTATAAAATAATATTTCGGAGGTGCCACGGGCGCGTGCGAGTGTGGTCTGGACTCGAAACGGACAACGGAGAGAACCGGCGGAACACGAACGGATGCAAGTTTTATGAAAATGATGTCGATGCAATGCGAATGATGACATGAGACGAGATGCATAACAAGAACAAAATGCAAAACAACAGACAAAAACCCAACCACGGAGGAAATAATAAATCACATAGCCGGAAATGGCAAGAGTCGGAGTTACGAATATGGAAAGTTGCATCCGGGGCGTTACAACACTCCACCACTATGAGAGGATCTCGTCCCGAGATCTAGGATGGCACCGGAGAGAAACGGAAGAGGAAGAGGAGAGGTAAACTAAGTTGCTTCTTCGACCAAAGAGTGAAACCAAAGAACCTTGAGAGGTTGAAAAGTTGAAAGAAAGAACACAACGGAATTGAATACAATTGAGAGCACTGCGGTAGAGAATAGAAACAAGGGGCACCATGTGAACCTTGGAGGTTGCAAAGACACAAATCAGGAGTTTAATGGACAAGAAGGAATTGAAATCACTCTGGTTGAAACGAGATAAGAATGAATAATAATGATATAATTTGGACAGCACTCCGACTGTAAATGGAAGAAATTGAATATGAACTTGACAAGATGAGAGGATACTTGATGAAATCAACAACATACTGCCTCCAGAACTATTGAAAAAAATGGCACAAGGGGTAAGAAAGATTTCAGACAGCACTCCGGTTGAAAAGAGAAGCAAAACTTGATAAGATGAAAGAGCTTGAATGAGAACACAACACTCTGGTTAAATGGATAAGCACGAAAAGAAAATGATCTTGACAAAACGAGATGATTAGTGAAGAGAGCAACATCACAATGCCTCCGGAACGAAAGAATAGAAGCTAGATTGTTGGGATAAAAGGGACGGAGAAGAAAATGACAATTTCTGCCACAAATGAACTCGGAAAGCACCCTTCTAAGAAGGTTATAACGGAGTTGTTGGAAAACCAACAACGAAACGAATAAGCTTGTAGTGGGCTTATGGAAAACATCTCAAGACTATGAGGTGACAACCGGCCACTAACGGAAACAATTGCTTGCTTGAGATCAACGAAGAGATGAAAACTGCTTTTGCCGAGAGGATAGGAGAAAACTTGGATCATTGATAAGCATCACCATAGCAACATTCCTTAGGGAAGGCTTTAGGTGAAATCTATACCAAGATAACTCCACAGAAGAGAATGATGGATTTAAAATGCGTCATTCCTGACAACTTGTGAATCATGAAACATGAAGGAAATTGTCAAGAGTGACATAACACCACCTCAGAAGATAAAATAGAGAGAATTGCACTTCGGAATGCAAGATGAAGAGTACTTGAACGCCTCAAAACAAAACATGTGTTGAGCACCATGTTTACTTTAGAGTATAGCTTGGCGGATCATAACTTCAAGAGAAATCTTCAAGAACAATTGAAGAATGAAAAGAATCCTTGACGAACCATCATGTAGAGCCTCCATGAAGAACTCCGGTAATGAAAGGATGATAAAAAGAAGGAGAAGTTGAAAACACAAGGTGAACCTTGTGATGATTTAGATGAAGCTTCGCGATGAGATAATGCGGAAAACTTGGAACTCCGGAAAAGAAAAGATGAAGCATCTCGAACCGAGAAATGTGACATGATGAACAACTCTAGAAAGAAGAAACTAGATCACTCGGATGGAACAATAATAAGAATTATGGTATGCGTATCCTTCACCAATTTAAATTGATGACAAACAACGGATTTGGCATACTACTTATTCTCGTAAAAAGGATCAAGATAGATATGGCGCAAACTTGTGACGGTCTTCAACGAGCCACCGGTAGGATTGAAAACAACGAGAGAACGAATGAATAGATACGATAACAAAGGAAGAGAACTCTGGAACGAACCACCGTAAGAATTGAAAATGTGATTAGCAAAGGCACAATTCACCGGGAAGAATTGGAAAAACGAATGAAGATAATTGAGGGGATTTAGGTACATGAGAACGAAGAAGTCATGAAATGATTAGAGGATATTTGAACGATGCATCGGAAGAATTCCAGAGCGAGAGTTGAAAGCTGAGAATGAATAATTCTAAGATGATGGGCTACGGAGAATCAATCTGAAAAGACTCTTGAATTGCTCCGGATGGGTGAAAAGAATTCTCACAATCGAAAACAATTATGAGAGGATGACATCAAGCTAGAATCACGAATCTTTGAGAGGAACGGATAAGATTTGGAGGAAAACTCTTCTTCGGTCTTCAAAATCCGATAATGACGATGAAGAACACCATCATGAATTGTTGAGATACTCCGGGATGAAAATTAGAAAGGTTGAACCAACGATGAAAAGAATTTGAAATATCTTGAAGAAAGACATTTGACTGATGATAATTCATTCTTACATCAAACTTCGAAAGACTTTGGGAATGGCTCCGGGAAAATTAGAAGAGTCAGGTAAGATCCTGGGAAAAGACCTGTGGGTTAGGGCCCACTCAAAAGATACATCGTTGAACGATTGATTGAAAGGGGGGATTGCACCGGTTGAATTAAATGACTTGAATGAGATAACAACCTCGAAATATCTTGAACGGATTGAGAATGGAAACACAAGTCTTCTGAGATATCTTGAGCACTCCAGAACAAATGAATAGCAAGAGGTGAGTGATTGAGAGGTGCACCGGCATGAGAAAGCATTTGACACGAGGAAAGGAATATGATCAACACTGAAAGCTTGAATTGGATCCACCGGAGAAGAAAATAACAAAGAATGACGAACTTGAAACTCCTGGCCAACTTCATGATAATCACCGGGTAAGAACATTCAAAGAAAAGAATGAAGACACTTCACATGAATAAATGGATACTTGATTAACAAATCTGAGTCCTTGAAGAAAAAGGGTGGGAGGGCGGGAAAACAAAGACAACTTGGGACGGATGAAACAAACACCATTGAGAAAACTTAGAATTCATCTTGCGGATGGGGAGAATGATGGGATCATCTCGAAGAGAAGCGCACCGGTTGGAAAAGGATTAACATGACAACCTCAATGATCAAAAAGGATTAGTATTCACAAAGCAATATGAGAACACCCTTTAGGAAAGGTATGGATTCAACATTTGACTTCGAAGCAACTCAAATACCACAAATAAAACAAAACAAAGGATTGGCTTGCAGAATAAGCCGGAACAAACATATGATAGAGATTCCGTCCGAAGTTTTCGTGGTGGGGCCCACATGGGCTCGAGTGTACAACACCATCATGTACAAGGCAGTGCACATGACATACGAAGTGTCCCCGAACCAGCATAGCCAAGGGTTCTTTAAGACACAACGAGACCACTGTAAAAACGACCGTGGAAAGGCGGACCACTAGACATCGAACCCCAATCTCATATCATGCATATGTCGAAAAGATATTCTAGGAGCTACTTGAATTCCCACCTATAAACTCCCGAAACTTTCTGGTTATGCAATCTGGTGTTGGGGATAAAGGGGAAGCAATATATCTCACCCAAACTAACAATACCTACATCCAACTGTATCCATCCGTCAACACATAACCAAGAAACCTTCGGAAATTGTGTACCTCAACCTTCGAAAAGCATCCATTATACAAGTTATGGCAATACTCCCGAACTCCCCAGTACTGGGTGACGTCGAGGTTATCTCACCAACAACTGCATAAAAGAGATTTTCGATGTCGGCAAAACTCAGGTATTCCAGAACTGCAACGATAAAATTGTGACGACAACACCGCGGAGCTCAACTCCCCGGGTCAAAGCCACATAAATAGACGGGAGGCACCAAGAACAATGTTCTCGTCACAAAACCATCGTAACGATTCCAAGATACCCGCGTGATCCTAAAAATTTTTTTAGTGAACTTTGAGGAGAGGAAAGACAAAACATCTACGTCAGGAGACCTCACTAGAGCGACGATGGGGGATGAGGAGTAAAAAGAATTCCTACTCTCCGATATATATAATCCTAAGACTCAAAATAGTTTTCTTCTAGACTCAACAACGGCCAACAATCAAGGGGGCTCCTATGGTCGGTCGAGGCTCTGATACCAACTTGTCACGCCCAATATGTGACCCTATCCAAAAGGAACTCGAAGGTCTCACCAAGGATAGACCCGCATATTGAAACACTTTTGCAAGGTGGATATCATTACATCAACATTACATAATAGATGGGGATACATACATAAGGCATACAATGCCACACGAATACAACATCACAATACATGAGAGCAACATCCGACTATGGATGAATCACAAACAGAAACTCAAACGACATCCACCCTGCTAGCCCAGGCTGCCGACCTAGAACCTATCCCCTGATCGAAGAAGCGGAAGAAGAACTCAACGCAAGCAAGCATCGCTCTCGCGTCATGATCATCGCATAACCTGTACCTGCAACTGATGTTGTAGTAATCTGTGAGCCACGAGGACTCAACAATCCCATTACCATGGGTATCAAGACTAGCAAAGCTTAAAGGGAAAGGAAGGGGTAAAGTGGTGAGGCTGCAGCAGCGACTAAGCATGATATGGTGGCTAACATACGCAAATAAGAGCGAGAAGAGAGCAAGCGGAACGGTCGTGAAGCTAGCAATGATCAAGAAGTGATCCTGAACTCCTACTTACGTCAAACATAACCCAGAAACCGTGTTCACTTCCCGGACTCCGCCGAGAAGAGACCATCACGGCTACACACACGGTTGATGTGTTTTAATTCGGATCTGGTGTCAAGTTATCTACAACGGGACATTAACAAATTCCCATCTGCTAATAACCGCAGGCACGGCTTTCGAAAGATTATACCCTGCAGGGGTGTCCCAACTTAGCCCATGACAAGCTCTCGCGATCAACGAAGGAATAGACCTTCTCCCAGGAAGACCCGATCAGACTCGGAATCCCGGTTTACAAGACATTTCGACAATGGTAAAACAAGACCAGCAAAGCCGCCCGATGCGCCGACAATCCCGATAGGAGCTGCACATATCTCGTTCTCAGGGCAACACCGGATGAGACATCCTACGAGTAAAACCAGCCCTCGAGTTGCCTCGAGGTGGCCCCGCAGTCTACTCGGTTCGGACCAACACTTAGACAAGCACTGGCCCGGGGGGGGGGGCTAAAATAAAGATAACCCTCGGGTTGGCCGACCCAAGGGAAAGGGATAGGTGGTGGTGAGGCAAATGGTAAAACCAAGGCTGGGCCTTGCTGGAGAAGTTTTATTCAAAGTGAACTGTCGAGGGGGTCCCATAAATCACCCGACCGCGTAAGGAACGCAAAATCCGGGAACATAACACCGGTATGACGGAAACTAGGGCGGCAAGAGTGGAACAAAACACCAGGCCAAGGGCCGAGTCTTCCACCCTTTACCAAGTATATAGATGCATTAATAATATAAGAGATATTGTGATATCCCAACATAATCTTGTCCATGATGTAGCAATCTTCAACTTCAGCTGCAACTAGCAACGCTATAAGAGGGCTGAGCAAAGCGGTAACATAGCCAAGCAACGGTTTGCTAGGAAGGGTGTCAAAGGTTAGAGGTTCATGGCAATTTGGGATGGCTTGGTAAACAGGTGATAGGTAGCGCAGCATAGCGATAGAACGAAGCAACTAAAATAGCAATGATAGTAGTGAGATCCAGGGTAGCGGTCATCTTGCCTGAAATCCCGCTAGGAAGAAGAATGAGTCCATGAAGAAGACGAACGGACGTAGTCGAACGAATCCTCACAATCGCAACATTACCGGAACTAAGAAGCAACACCGGAAAGAAACAAACAACATGGTAAATGCACAAGCATAAACATGGCATGATGCACAAACAGGTATGATGCATGTCCGGCTTAATGAGGCATGGCATGGCAAAGTGCACAAACAATACTACAAATTAAGTGGAGCTCAATATGCAACGAGTTGCATATTGAAGAAACACCACATGCAAGTATTTAGTTCTCTCTCGTTTTGTACCCAACAATATTAAATGTTATTAAAAGGAGAGAGATGAAGCATGAAGAAACTACCTATCTAAGCAAGTTTTAATGAGGCCGGAACAACAAACAACAATTCCGGAAAATCCCCCTGTGCAAATTATGAATTAGCTACTGTTCTGCCCTAAACACAATTGTAATGTTGTTAAAAAGGAAAATAAAGTGCACCATGTTAATTTAGGCATTTTTCCACCCCATTTACATATAAAGTTTAATAGAAACCGAGCTACATTTATTTAGTTATGAATTAAAGCATTTTAACATGGCATATAAGCAAATTTAAACAAACAGCAAGTTAAACATTTTTAACATAGATGAAAGTGGCATATTATTAATCTACACAATTTTCTGAGCATTTTACATATATAAATTATTTACATGTGATGCACGGTTTGTGAGTTATTAAATGCATGAACTCTAGGGACTTTTCTGCAAATCTGTAAATCCTGGAAAAAATAGATAAAATCGTCCTGGCAGGGAAAAAAACATCATGGGCCGAACTGGCTGGGCCAACCGCACAGAAAAAAAGGGGGGCGCTGGATATGGCGCTCACCATGGGCCATGGCCTGGTCGGTGAGGAGGCTTGGGGCAGGCGGAGTTGCAATGGGCACGGCTGGGCCGGTCGCCGTTGGGCCTTGCTGGACCGAACGAGGGGGGGTTGGGGGCCGGTCAACGCGCGACGAGCGGACGAGCGGGCGCCTCATCCTGGAAGCAAAGGACACAGGCGGCGGCGGGGCAGCGACGGGGGCCGCCGGCGGCGCGAGGAGAGGACGGGGACGGGCGGATCCAGCCACGGGAGGAGGCGGGGACCCATTCCCGGCCGGATCTGACCCGAGGCTGAGCTCGGGGCGACGAGACCTCGATGGGATCGGCGTCCATGGCGGCCTGCGAAGGGAGAGAGAGAGGTGAGAGGACCGAGCAGAGGGAAGAACGGTGCAAGGAGGAGAGAAGGAGGGCAGGGGCGGCGGCACCTGGCCTGCTGGTGGACTCGGCGACCTGGCGGCAGCGACGAGGCTCGCCGGCGACGGAGAACTCCGGCGGCGCAGATCCGGATGCTCGGGGAGGAGCCAGGCGAGCGGACGGGCGCGGGAGGCTGGGGCGCCTCGGGCTCAGATGGGCTTCCCAGGGCCCGATCTGGGTTCCTGGCGGTCCGCGGCGGTGGAGAGGCGAGGGGAGGACACATGGCGCGCTGGGGTTGGCCGCGGGGTGCTGGGAGGCGACGTGTCGCACTCCGGTTGGCCCGGGGCACGGTGGCGGCGGTGCCAAGTGGCGGGAGGAGGCTGGGGGGCACGGAAATGGAGGTGGGAGGTGGTGGCTGCAGGTTGGGGGCGCGGAAAACGAGGAGGAGGGAGGAGAAGGCCAAAAATGGCATGGGGAGGTGTTTAAATAGGCTAGGGGCTAGGGTTAGGGTTTAGGAGGGGTTTCGGAGCCTCCGATGATGATCCAACGGCACCGGTCGGAGGGGGGTTTAAGCCGGGTTAGATGGGCTGTGCGGAGGGGGGGTTGGGCTAAGAAGAGAGAAGAGAAGGCAGCCCGGCAACAGTTTCCGAATCGAAAACGTCTGACGCTAGACCGACTATATCGCGGTTATATATATATAACGGTTGTGCAGTCAAATGGACTCCGAATGCGACGAAACTTGGCAGGCGGCCTGTCTACACTATAATAAGACCGCACGACAAGTTGCAACCCATTCCGAGAACATATTTATGCCACTTATAAAATAATATTTCGGAGGTGCCACGGGCGCATGCGAGTGTGGTCTGGACTCGGAACGGACAACGGAGAGAACCGGCGGAACACAAACGGATGCAAGTTTTATGAAAATGATGTCGATGCAATGCGAATTATGACATGAGACGAGATGCATAACAAGAACAAAATGCAAAACAACAGACAAAAACCCAACCACGGAGGAAATAATAAATCACATAGCCGGAAATGGCAAGAGTCGGAGTTACGAATATGGAAAGTTGCATCCGGGGCGTTACAACACTCCACCACTATGAGAGGATCTCGTCCCGAGATCTAGGATGGCACTGGAGAGAAACGGAAGAGGAAGAGAAGAGGTAAACTAAGTTGCTTCTTCGACCAAAGAGTGAAACCAAAGAACCTTGAGAGGTTGAAAAGTTGAAAGAAAGAACACAACGGAATTGAATACAATTGAGAGCACTGCGGTAGAGAATAGAAACAAGGGGCACCATGTGAACCTTGGAGGTTGCAAAGACACAAATCAGGAGTTTAATGGACAAGAAGGAATTGAAACCACTCTGGTTGAAACGAGATAACAATGAATAATAATGATATAATTTGGACAGCACTCCGACTGTAAATGGAAGAAATCTAACATGAACTTGACAAGATGAGAGGATACTTGATGAAATCAACAACATACTGCCTCCGGAACTATTGAAAAAAATGGCACAAGGGGTAAGAAAGATTTCAGACAGCACTCCGGTTGAAAAGAGAGGCAAAACTTGATAAGATGAAAGAGCTTGAATGAGAACACAACACTCTGGTTAAATGGATAAGCACGAAAAGAACATGATCTTGAAAAAACAAGATGATTAGTGAAGAGAGCAACATCACAATGCCTCCGGAACGAAAGAATAGAAGCTAGATTGTTGGGATAAAAGGGACGGAGAAGAAAATGACAATTTCTGCCACAAATGAACTCGGAAAGCACCCTTCTAAGAAGGTTATAACGGAGTTGTTGGAAAACCAACAATGAAACGAATAAGCTTGTAGTGGGCTTATGGAAAACATCTCAAGACTATGAGGTGACAACCGGCCACTAACGGAAACAATTGCTTGCTTGAGATCAACGAAGAGATGAAAACTGCTTTTGCCGAGAGGATAGGAGAAAACTTGGATCATTGATAAGCACCACCATAGCAACATTCCTTAGGGAAGGCTTTAGGTGAAATCTATACCAAGATAACTCCACAGAAGAGATTGATGGATTTAAAATACGTCATTCCTGACAACTTGTGAATCATGAAACATGAAGGAAATTGTCAAGAGTGACATAACACCACCTCAGAAGATAAAATAGAGAGAATTGCACTTCGGAATGCAAGATGAAGAATACTTGAACGCGTCAAAACAAAACATGTGTTGAGCACCATGTTTACTTTAGAGTATAGCTTGGCGGATCATAACTTCAAGAGAAATCTTGAAGAACAATTGAAGAATGAAAAGAATCCTTAACGAACCATCATGTAGAGCCTCCATGAAGAACTCCGGTAATGAAAGGATGATAAAAAGAAGGAGAAGTTGAAAACACAAGGTGAACCTTGTGATGATTTAGATGAAGCTTCGCGACGAGATAATGCGGAAAACTTGGAACTCCGGAAAAGAAAAGATGAAGCATCTTGAACCGAGAAATGTGACATGATGAACAACTCTGGAAAGAAGAAACTAGATCACTCGGATGGAACAATAATAAGAATTACGGTATGCGTATCCTTCACCAATTTAAATTGATGACAAACAACGGATTTGGCATACTACTTATTCTCGTAAAAAGGATCAAGATAGATATGGCGCAAACTTGTGACGGTCTTCAACGAGCCACCGGTAGGATTGAAAACAATGAGAGAACGAATGAATAGATACGATAACGAAGGAAGAGAAATCTAGAACGAACCACCGTAAGAATTTAAAATGTGATTAGCAAAGGCACAATTCACCGGAAGAATTGGAAAAACGAATGAAGATAATTGAGGGGATTTAGATACATGAGAACGAAGAAGTCATGAACTGATTAGAGGATATTTGAATGATGCATCGAAAGAATTCCAGAACGAGAGTTGAAAGCTGAGAATGAATAATTCTAAGATGATGGGCTACGGAGAATCAATCTGAAAAGACTCTTGAATTGCTCCAGATGGGTGAAAAGAATTCTCACAATCGAAAACAATTATGAGAGGATGACATCAAGCTAGAATCACGAATCTTTGAGAGGAACGGATAAGATTTGGAGGAAAACTCTTCTTCGGTCTTCATAATCCGATAATGACGACGAAGAACACCACCATGAATTGTTGAGATACTCCGGGATGAAAATTAGAAAGGTTGAACCAACGATGAAAAGAATTTGAAATATCTTGAAGAAAGACATTTGACTGATGATAATTCATTCTTACATCAAACTTCGAAAGACTTTGGGAATGGCTCCGGGAAAATTAGAAGAGTCAGGTAAGATCCTGGGAAAAGACCTGTGGGTTAGGGCCAACTCAAAAGATACACCGTTGAATGATTGATTGAAAGGAGGGATTGCACCGGTTGAATTAAATGACTTGAATGAGATAACAACCTCAAAGTATCTTGAATGGATTGAGAATGGAAACACAAGTCTTCTGAGATATCTTGAGCACTCCAGAACAAATGAATAGCAAGAGGTGAGTGATGAGAGGTGCACCGACATGAGAAAGCATTTGACACGAGGAAAGGAATATGATCAATACTGAAAGCTTGAATTGGATCCACCGGAGAAGAAAATAACAAAGAATGACGAACTTGAAACTCCTGGCCAACTTCATGATAATCACCGGGTAAGAACATTCAAAGAAAAGAATGAAGACACTTCACATGAATAAATGGATACTTGATTAACAAATCTGAGTCCTTGAAGAAAAAGGGTGGGAGGGCGGGAAAACAAAGACAACTTGGGACGGATGAAACAAACACCGTTGAGAAAACTTAGAATTGATCTTGCGGATGGGGAGAATGATGGGATCATCTCGAAGAGAAGCGCACCGGTTGGAAAAGGATTAACATGACAACCACAATGATCAAAAAGGATTAGTATTCACAAAGCAATATGAGAACACCCTTTAGGAAAGGTATGGATTCAACATTTGACTTCGAAGCAACTCGAATACCACAAATAAAACAAAACAAAGGATTGGCTTGCAGAATAAGCCGGAACAAACATATGATAGAGATTCCGTCCGAAGTTTTCGTGGTGGGGCCCACACGGGCTCGAGTGTACAGCACCATCATGTACAAGGCAGTGCACATGACATACGAAGTGTCCCCGAACCAGCATAGCCAAGGGTTCTTTAAGACACAACGAGACCACTGTAAAAACGATCGTGGAAAGGCGGACCACTAGACGTCGAACCCCAATCTCATATCATGCATCTGTCAAAAAGATATTCTAGGAGCTACTTGAATTCCCACCTATAAACTCCTGAAACTTTCTGGTTATGCAATCTGGTGTTGGGGATACAGGGGAAGCAATATATCTCACCCAAACTAACAATACCTACATCCAGCTGTATCCATCCGTCAACACATAACCAAGAAACCTTCGGAAATCGTGTACCTCAACCTTCGAAAAGCATCCGTTATACAAGTTATGGCAATACTCCCGAACTCCCTAGTACTGGGTGACGTCGAGGTTATCTCACCAACAACTGCATAAAAGAGATTTTCGATGTCGGCAAAACTCAGGTATTCCAGAACTGCAACGATAAAATTGTGATGACAACACCTCGGAGCTCAACCCCCCGGGTCAAAGCCACACTAGATAGGAGGCACCAAGAACAATGTTCTCGTCACAAAACCATCAGAACGATTCCAAGATACCCGCGTGATCCTAAAAATTTTTTTAGTGAAATTTGAGGAGAGGAAAGACAAAACATCTACGTCAGGAGACCTCACCAGAGCGACGAAGGGGGATGAGGAGTAAAAAGAATTCCTACTCTCCGATATATATAATCCTAAGACTCAAAATAGTTTTCTTCTAGACTCAACAACGGCCAACAATCAAGGGGGCTTCTATGGTCGGTCGAGGCTCTGATACCAACTTGTCACGCCCAATATGCGACCCTATCCAAAAGGAACTCGAAGGTCTCACCAAGGATAGACCCATTATTGAAACGCTTTTGCAAGGTGGATATCATTACATCAACATTACATAATAGATGGGGATACATACATAAGGCATACAATGCCACACGAATACAACATCACAATACATGAGAGAAACATCCGACTACGGATGAATCACAAACAGAAACTTAAACGACATCCACCCTGCTAGCCCAGGCTGCCGACCTGGAACCTATCCCCTGATCAAAGAAGCAGAAGAAGAACTCAACGCAAGCAAGCATCGCTCTCGCGTCATGATCATCACATAACCTGTACCTGCAACTGATGTTGTAGTAATCTGTGAGCCACGAGGACTCAGCAATCCCATTACCATGGGTATCAAGACTAGCAAAGCTTAAAGGGAAAGGAAGGGGTAAAGTGGTGAGGCTGCGGCAGCGACTAAGCATGATATGGTGGCTAACATACGCAAATAAGAGCGAGAAGAGAGCAAGCGGAACGGTCGTGAAGCTAGCAATGATCAAGAAGTGATCCTGAACTCCTACTTACGTCAAACATAACCCAGAAACCGTGTTCACTTCCCGGACTCCGCCGAGAAGAGACCATCATGGCTACACACACGGTTGATGCGTTTTAATTCGGATCTGGTGTCAAGTTATCTACAACCGGACATTAACAAATTCCCATCAGCCAATAACTGCAGGCACGGCTTTCGAAAGATTATACCCTGCAGGGGTGTCCCAACTTAGCCCATGACAAGCTCTCGCGATCAACGAAGGAATAGACCTTCTCCCAGGAAGACCCGATCAGACTCGGAATCCCGGTTTACAAGACATTTCGACAATGGTAAAACAAGACCAGCAAAGCCGCCCGATGCACCGACAATCCCGATAGGATCTGCACATATCTCGTTCTCAGGGCAACACCGGATGAGACATCCTACGAGTAAAACCAGCCCTCGAGTTGCCCCGAGGTGGCCTCGCAGTCTACTCGGTTCGAACCAACACTTAGACAAGCACTAGCCCGGGGGGGCTAAAATAAAGATGACCCTCGGGTTGGCCGACCCAAGGGAAAGGGATAGGTGGTGGTGACGCAAATGGTAAAACCAAGGTTGGGCCTTGCTGGAGGAGTTTTATTCAAAGCGAACTATCGAGGGGTCCCATAAATCACCCGACCGCGTAAGGAACGCAAAATCCGGGAACATAACACCCGTATGACGGAAACTAGGGCGGCAAGAGTGGAACAAAACACCAGGCAAAAGGCCGAGTCTTCCACCCTTTACCAAGTATATAGATGCATTAATAATATAAGAGATATTGTGATATCCCAACATAATCCTATCCACCATGTAGCAATCTTCAACTTCACCTACAACTAGCAACGCTATAAGAGGGCTGAGCAAAGCGGTAACATTGCGAAGCAACGGTTTGCTAGGAAGGGTGTCAAAGGTTAGAGGTTCATGGCAATTTGGGATGGCTTGGTAAACAGGTGATAGGTAGCGCAGCATAGCGATAGAATGAAGCAACTAGCATAGCAATGATAGTAGTGAGACCCAGGGTAGCGGTCATCTTGCCTGAAATCCCGCTAGGAAGAAGAACGAGTCCATGAAGAAGACGAACGGACGTAGTCGAACGAATCTCACAATCGCAACATTACCGGAACTAAGAAGCAACACCAGAAAGAAACAAACAACATGGTAAATGCACAAGCATAAACATGGCATGATGCACAAACAAGTATGATGCATGTCCGGCTTAATGAGGCATGGCATGGCAAAGTGCAAAAACAATACTACAAATTAAGTGGAGCTCAATATGCAACGAGTTGCATATTGAAGAAACACCACATGCAAGTATTTAGTTCTCTCTCGTTTTGTACCCAACAATATTAAATGTTATTAAACATGGTGAGAGGTGAAGCATGAAGAAACTACCTATCTAAGCAGGTTTTAATGAGGCCGGAACAACAAACAACAATTCTGGAAAATCCCCATGTGCAAATTATGAATTAGCTACTGTTCTGCCCTAAACACAATTTTAATGTTGTTAAACAGGAAAATAAAGTGCACCATGTTAATCTAGGCATTTTTTCCACCCCATTTACATATAAAGTTTAATAGAAACCGAGCGACGGTTATTTAGTTATTAATTAAAGCATTTTAACATGGCATATAAGCAAATTTAAACAAACAACAAGTTAAACATTTTTAACATAGATGAAAGTGGCATATTATTAATCTACACAATTTTCTGAGCATTTTACATATATAAATTATTTACATGTGATGCACGGTTTGTGAGTTATTAAATGCATGAACTCTAGGGACTTTTCTGCAAATCTGTAAATCCTGGAAAAAATAGATAAAATCGTCCTGGCAGGGAAAAAACATCACGGGCCAAAACTGGCTGGGCCAACAGCACAGAAAAAAAAGGGGGCGCTGGATCTGGCGCTCACTATGGGCCATGGCCCGGTCGGTGAGGAGGCTTGGGGCAGGCGGAGCTGCGTTGGGCACGGCTGGGCCGGTCACCGTTGGGCCTTGCTGGGCCGAACGAGGGGGGGGCTGGGGGCTGGTCAACGTGCGATGAGCGGACGATCGGGCGCCTCGTCCTGGAAGCAGAGGACACAGGCGGCGGTGGGGCAGCGACGGGGACCGGCGGCGGCGCGAGGAGAGGACGGGGACGGGCGGATCCAGCCACGGGAGGAGGCGGGGCCCCGTTCCCGGCCGGATTTGACCCGAGGCCGAGCTCGGGGCGATGACACCTCGACGGGATCGGCGTCCATGGCGGCCTGTGAAGGGAGAGAGAGAGAGGTGAGAGGACCGAGCAGAGGGAAGAATGGGGCGAGGAGGAGAGAAGGAGGGCCGGGGCGGCGGCACCTGGCCTGCTGGTGGACTCGGCGACCTGGTGGCGGCGACGAGGCTCGCCGGCAACGGAGAACTCCGGCGGCGCAGATCCGGATGCTCGGGGTGGAGCCACGCGAGCGGACGGGCGCGGGAGGCTGGGGCGCCTCGGGCCCAGATGGGCTTCCCAGGGGCCAATCTGGGTTCCTGGCGGGCCGCGGCGGTGGAGAGGCGAGGGGAGGACACATGGTGCGCTGGGGTTGGCCGCGGGGTGCTGGGAGGCGACATGTCGCACTCGGTTGGCCCGGGGCACGGCGGCGGCGGCGCCAAGTGGCGGGAGGAGGCTGGGGGCGCGGAAATGGAGGTGGGAGGTGGTGGCTGCAGGTTGGGGGCGCGAAAAACAAGGAGGAGGGAGGAGAAGGCCAAAAATGGCATGGGGAGGTGTTTAAATAGGCTAGGGGCTAGGGTTAGGGTTTAGGAGGGGTTTCGGAGCCTCTGATGACGATCCAACGACACTGGTCGGAGGGGGGTTTAAGCCAGGTTAGATGGGCTGTGCGGAGGGGGGGTTGGGCTGAGAAGAGAGAAGAGAAGGCAGCCCGGCAACAGTTTCCGAATCGAAAACGTCTGACGCTAGACCGAATATATCGCGGTTATATATATAACGGTTGTGCAGTCAAATTGACTCCGAATGCGACGAAACTTGGCAGGCGGCCTGTCTACACTATAATAAGACCGCACGACAAGTTGCAACCCATTCCGAGAACATATTTATGCCACTTATAAAATAATATTTCGGAGGTGCCATGGGCGCGTGCGAGTGTGGTCTGGACTCGGAACGGACAACGGAGAGAACCGGCGGAACACGAACGGATGCAAGTTTTATGAAAATGATGTCGATGCAATGCGAATGATGACATGAGACGAGATGCATAACAACAACAAAATGCAAAACAACAGACAAAAACCCAACCACGAAGGAAATAATAAATCACATAGCCGGAAATGGCAAGAGTCGGAGTTACGAATATGGAAAGTTGCATCCGGGGCGTTACACATATTCTGCCTTTCGTTATAGAATTCATCGTATTAACTTTCTTGAACCAATTCTAACTTACTGTGACACCATAAATCATTTAATTGAAATCAAAATTCACTTGGAGCATTGGTTGAAGACTTTTGTCAATGTACTACTTACATCAATTATGTATTGATGTAACTCCTTATAGCAATCTGTTCATTTTCTTTGTATGCGAGAATACTGTCGTAAGTACTTCACGACATTTTCACTGTTGTCCTATGATCAATAATTTGACCTTTCTAGTAACCTTACTCACAACTTACTTGGAGTACTGGACATATCTGATTATTTACATACCATGGAATTAACACAAGTGTGAATGAAATCATGTATTTCACTCATCATTATTGAAAGATACCGAATCATGCAAAGAACTTCTTCCATCTGACTTTGACAAGAAAAGTCATATTGGCATTTTTTCATACTAAAATGCTTTAGTACTTTTTCAATATGTATTTTGGCTAAGCCCATGACACAACTCTCTCCATAGATAATGCTCAATACAAGGACTATATTGCCTAAGTACTCTACTAAAAAACTAGTTTCAATTAAGTCTTAATCTGCGTTAAGAAATTTTTATATAACTTGGAATTTATAATGTGTCATGCACACACAATGTTTAGAAATATTATCATGCTCCCACTTACCTTTTGTAAATACAATCATCTTTGTTTCTATCGAAGAAATCATATTGTTTGATCAATTCATCAAAACAAAGATTCCAACTCCACTATGCTTGATTTAGATCATTACTGGATCTCTTGAAGTTTGCACACTTACTACCATCTTATGGATCAATAAAACTACCTTGGACCGTATCAAATATACAACCTTGGTTCTATTTAGATCTCATGGGAATCGTTTTGACATCCATCTGTTATATCTCATAACTGAAATATTTAGTAATTGCTAGTTTAATCCGAACTAACTTTAAGTATAATTATGATGAGACATTCTTGTCATAATCAACTCCTTGATCTTGTCATTACTGTTCGTAACAAGTCAAGCATAATAAAACATTTGTATCATTGTCGATCTATATATCCATCACTACACTTTAGACTTTAAGTCTTCTAGAGGGTCTATCAAGTTCTAAACTTGAATTATTTGGCGTACATCCAATTCTGGAGTCAGGGCCCATCAACAAATCTTTGTGTATTATAAGTTCATTGTTTGTTTCAACAATATTTCGTCTGTGCACCCTGAAGGTCTATACGACTCTCCATCTCGTAGAGTTTAGTTGCATGTTCGAGTGAAGTCTCTATATCCTATGTAGAGGCTTTTGTATCAGTCATGGGAAGAAATTTTAGAACCACTTCTAGCGTTTCTTTTCTTCGACCTGATCACGGAGATTTCGTTATCTCATAGAATTATACTGTCCTCCCACTCCCTCTTTTGCAGAAAACATTTTCTTCAAAATTTCTGCACTCTTTAACAAAACACTTTGCCTCGGTGTAGTGATAGAGGAATACCCAACGATTTGGGATAACCTATGAAGTAGCACTTATTTCAACAAATTTGATGGCGCTCTTTTCAGTGTAAAAGTCGTAGTCCCTAAAGCATCACATTAAAAAGTATATTGGCAAAACAATCAATGTCATCTCTGATCTCACCATGTCATAAAGAGCTTGATTACATCTATTCACAACATTCTACTCTTTGTAATGTTCTGAGAAGTGCAAGCTATAAAATTCGTTTACATCTCGTCAGACATTCGCTAATTTTTTAACTCAATTTTTTTCTGCAATCCAATTGTAGGAAAATAATTTGCTTGGTAGAATAATTTCTTCTTCATTCTAAAAATATGTTGAAACATTTCAAAAAATCTAGTTTTATGTCTTAATTAGTAAATATAAATATCTACTTGAGTCATCCTAGATGATAGATAAATCCACTGCTTGCAACAACATTTTTTTGGACTACATACATCAATATGCATACTTCCAATTATTTTGTTGCTTGTTACATGGCATGTGAACGGTATTTTAGTTTACATCACTATTTGGAGGAAATTTTCAAGTGTCAGATTATTCATAATCATATGACTTCAAAATCCATCACTATGGAATTTCTCCATGCGGGTTTCTCCAATGTGTATAAATTTAGTGCCACACATATGTGGTATTCTTTTAGTCTTGCGACATTTAGCATCGGTGTTATGGATGTTCAATTCTATCATCTATATTAATATCTTAGGACTATGGCCCTTTTGTTCATTACATCGAACAACTATTGTTCTCTTATGAACAACCTCCTTGCAACTTCTATGCAATGGGCTAGAGTTTACAAAACTCTAAAATGGATTATGACAATAAATTCAAAGGTAATATGTTGATGAAACAGTATCATAACTATTACAAAATTTTCAACACATATTTTAACCTCATTAATTTGTTGGTCATTTGGATGTAGTAATTATTGCATCGATTCGCAACAACATGCAATCGAGTCAGTATCCTTATGATCAACTTTTCACCACAATTCTGAAGAATTTAGTGTTCAACAATTTCATCACAGTTCTCAAGAATCACACTTTACTCGACTGACTGACTTTATCCACATCTTATAACTTGTATGACATTAATACCAGAGCTGGACATTCCAATCTTTTATTCATTCCACGTCTAAACTTCTTATAAGTTTTACTTTCAATATTTATCCCTCTCACCAAGAGAATCATCTAACCTTTTAAGAGTGGCATGAGCCCTGAACTTCCCTAAGAATGTAAGTATAATTACATCCTTTGGTTTTGTCATTTCTCTTTATGTTCTCACCATCAACTCATGACTAGTGTTTTTCCGGATCTTACACATTTTACTCTCAAACATAGTCTCCGCTAGAACATCCAAAAAAACACTTCTTTAGATATCATATATCTTTTAATCTTTGTTTGTTTCTGAAAACAATTTTCAGTTCCAAGAATATCACATAACTATCCAAAACATTTTAAAGTTCGGGTTTCTCAGAACCAAGCTCACTGTAATGCAATTCTAGCTTTTGGATCGAAAGACGTGTGTCGGTGTACTAAGATCTGGGTCCTTAGTACCCGAGACTTATGCACAGGCAGTACCAACCTTCCCGGCGGCAAGGCTTGCGGAGGACAACTAAATATAAATTGAAGACCATTTGACAAAAATAGAATGAAGACATCCAAGCCGTGATCAGAAGCCAAGAAGATCAAGTTCGGGGTTCCCGGCAGACATCCTTATCGGGGAGCTAGTGAAGACCCGACAAACTCCGAACCCGGCAAGCTCTGAGCCCAACAAAAATCCCACTATCTTGCCATCACTCCACCTCATGAATCAAGTTGTCACTTGTCGTATAGGTATCAAGCGGGCAGGTAGTTAGGCAAATCTTGTATGGGCATGTGTCAGCTCACCGCTGAAGATACAACTTTAATGACACCCATCCCATAGGCGTGTCAAAGGAATACGAGGTAGTTCGATGAACGGCACAGAAGGAGAGGCGATCCTTGCCGGGGAGATTTATCAGTGTGACACCTGATGGCACAATTAAGGTGTTTGTCCTAAGTCGTCAGAGTTAGGTATTTAGCACCGTAACCACTATTTATAGTGTACATTCACTATTTTGTCGATGTGGTGGCCCCTTTTCATATAAATAGAGGCCCATGGCTACCTTTACAAAGGTCAACACTTTGCGAAAACACGTGTGTAGCTCCATTTCCCGTGCAACTTGCTGGAATTTCGCTCCCTTGTACTTGTGCTCATACATCCAATACACAAAAGTAGGAGTAGGGTTTTATGCTTCACAGCGGCCCGAACCTGGGTAAAATACGTGTGTTCTTGCTAGTTCTTCTCTTTGTGCTCGTCGATCTCCCCAGTCAAACCGCAAATGGGCCTTTGCTGGTCCCATAGATCGTCATATGCATGACATCTTTGGCACGCCAGGAAGGGGGGTTCGCTTGTATGAACCGGAACTAGAAGATAGCGCGTCAGCTTCTTCATCATCTTCATCGCCATGGCCCCAAGAAGGGCGCCATGGTGATCAGTCCGTCCATGTCCAGGCTGCCGACACCCATCTAGACGGGCGACGGCACGGGCGACGGTCAAGGAGGCGGAGACCACGAGCAGCCTCTGCGATGTTCTGGCGATCACAGCCAGGCAAGCAGTAGCGTCCGTAATGAGAATAATAACCCACATGCCACCAGGTCCAAGGACGGGGCCGTGCTGCCTATAGGCAGCGCGGTGAACTCCAAGGGCCAGGGCATAGTCCAAGACGCCCACACTGATGCCCACGTCACGGCCATCTTAGGTCGTGCACGATGAGCAGTGCCAGGAGAAGATGGAGGAATGGAGAGCCAAGATCTAGAGTCTTGTTGGCTTCACCAACAACATCAATCTCGGGCGGGCAGGATCTTCATAGCAGCAGCCCACTGCCTTGGTGCACGTTGCTGGTGAGAGGACTAGTGGTGCTACCGCCCTAGTGCAGTCTCCTCCACAACAACAGCAGTGGCAAAGCCAGTGAGTCGACGCCTGTGATGATGTGTCTAGTGCATCATCTGATCCGAGGACTCACCGTGATCAACACCGAGTTCTTCAAGAATAGCACGGAGAAGATGCCCGTACTACCATCGAACGACGACGGGAAGCACATAGTCAATCCATTAGGCATGCAGGGTCCACTGTAGAAGAGCCAGCGCTAGGGTACCCTGGCGGCCTACCTTACGAGGTGGGCTGCCCGGTGTTCACTCGTGAGTTGTGGCAAGTCCAGTGGCCCGGTTCCCAAAACTTCAAGGTAGAAGTGCCGGAGAAGTAAAACAGCAAGACCACTCGTTAGAGTTCCTCAGCATTTATACCATTGCGGTACAAGTTGTTGGCGGGCGGCACGACAAGATTCTTGGAAACTACTTTCCATTGGTGCTCAAGCCCAATGTCAGATCATGGTTGATGCACCAGCCAGAGAACGCCATCTCCTGTTGGGCAGATCTATGGCATGAGTTTGTCGACACCTTTATAGGAGGCCACAAATTTTCTTGTCAAGAAAGTGATCTGCATGTGATCCCATAGAGAGAGGATGATACACTCCATAGATACATATAGAGGATCGGCCGTGTACAACACAACATCCCTGACATGCACCTTGCAGCTGTGATTTCCGCATTTCATACAAATGTGCAAAATCACAAGATGCGGGAGGAGTTGGCAATGAAGAAGGTGCGGGATGTCGCCGAGCTCTATGCTCTGGCCGACAAGTGTGCACATGATGAGGAGGGGAGGAGACTTCCCAGGGAGGATGCTGGCGTAGAGGTCGATTCGAAAGACGACGACGCAGCCACAACCTTGAAGAAGAAGGGCTAAAAGTGCAATAGGAAGCACAAAGGCAAGGCAGTGGTAGCTATCGAGGGGACTGGCAACAACGACACCGCCAAGAAGGTGAAGACTGAGAGCCCCAACAAGGAGGTTGCCAGGTGCTCCTCGTGTCAAGCCTTGGCGGCTGCCGACCAGACCGGGGGCTCTGACAAGCAATACTGCAAGATCCACCACACCAAGAGCCATGACCTCCAAGAATGCCAACAAGTTGAGTAGCTTGTCGAGAAGAACAAAGTAGAATATGAGAAGAGAGACAAGCAGAAAGCTCAGCAAGGTGCAAGTGGGCCCGCCAAGAAGCATGGTGGCCGAGGGGGTCACCGCGGCAAGGCCAAGTAGCAGAAGGAGAAGCATGCTAGAGGTCGCGAGAAGAAAGAAGAGGATGATGATGAGGACGAAGATGTAACATCCCAAAATTCTAAATTTTGGAATGTTATATTAAATGAACAATTTTGATTGTTTGGTTGATTATGTTGTGGTTGCTTGTGTGAAACTGAGTAAAATTTGAAACTTTTTCAAAGTTGAATGAGAGGGAATGAAATGACTTTTCCAAAATTTCACTTTGCATTCTCATCCCCATGAATTAAAATTCTTTTCAAATGCAAAACCCTAGAGTGAAGATGACATGACTTCTTCCAATTAAAATAAGAAGGGTTTTTGAAAGTATTTGAATTTCATTTGCGAATATTTCAAACCAGAAACTTTATGCAACTCGATTTTCATGAGAGAAGAGAAAATGAATTCGTCAAATGGTAAGAAAGAGAGTTGGAAGTTTGAAAGAATCAAATTGAAAGTTCCTTTGACATTATTTTGAAACCCATTTCCAATTTGGTGTTATTTGGTTTTTATTGCTATTATTTTTCTCCAGAAATAAAATTTATGGAGAATAAGGTAAAATGATTCCCTACAATAGAAAAGTGGAGAAAATAAATTTGAAATAATATCGGTATTTTAAAAATGATTTTTATTGGGTTTTATTGCAACAGAAGCACTTTCCGCTTTATTGGAATTTTTGTAGATTTTATTTGAACCTGGAAACAAGTTCATGTTTCAGGAAATCCTTTTCTGAATTTTGTGATATATAATATGCCTATGGAAAAATTTTAATTTATTCTTTTCTTATTTTTCGTTTACCTTTTCTGTTTTTATTCTAAAAAAATTGTATGAGCGATTGACTGCTATCCTTCGCCAACGTGCGCAACATAGCTAGCAGGCCGGGCTAAATTATTTTTCCGATTGTCCTTCAATTTCTTTATTTTCTGTTCAAAAAAAATACTTTTTTCTAAAGAAAAGGTAGAAAAAAACTCTGCGCACGCACATGCGCAGGCCGGCCGACGGCCCATGCGATGGTGTTTCTTTTCCTTTGTTTTCCTATCTCTTTCGTCCGCCTTTTGTCTACGTTTAGTCCCACATTGCCTAGCCTTTGACCTCTAAGCCTCTGTTCCACCTATAAATATAGACCTATAGAACCCAAAAATCATCCACTGCGGGTTAAATCAATATTTTGGTTTCACTAGCTTCACAAAAGAAAAATATATTTCTTCTCTCCGGCGGGACTTCTGGAAGTTGTCTCCTCTCTCCGAAGTCGTCTTTTCTCTATCTTATAAAGGTATCTTTGTTCGTAATTTTTTTATACTTCCATAGCTTATTATTTTTCGACTAGTGTATGATATAATAATTAGATTTATAAATTAGTCCCTGTATTTACATTTTAAGACAGCTTGACCCTGATTTTTTAGCCATATCACTTTTTCTTCCGTAAAACAGCTTGACCCTGATTTTTCAAATAGCCATAACTTTTTACTCGTTCTTACAAATTAGATGAAACCAACGCCAATATTTTCGTCTTGATTCCACCTATCTAGTGAATCTATCAAATAAACTTTTTGCAGCTTTCAAATTTCAAAATTTGTTGAGATTCATACTCAAATTTCTTTTGATCATATCTTTTTTTCCATACCTCCGTTTCAGATGAACCCAACTGCATCGGATTCGTAGTGAAGTAATCTTTCCGTTCGCACAATTAGTGTCATCTTTCCAACATATAATTTTGATCTTAGCCAGTTACTCTACTAGTCCACCAAAGAGTTGTTACACAACATTCTAAGTAGATTCAATGCTATGTTGAATTACTTGATCCGTTATTTTCAATCTAGTAATTCTTTTTCCTACATTTTTATATTGACTTCCTACATCCAGTAGCATCATTAGCTTCAACTTTTGATCTTTTCAAATTTGAACGATTCAATTTGAACTCAAAGCTGCACTTGATCATATCTTGTAAATTGTAGCGCTTTTTCAATTGATTCCTTTTTTAAATTGAATCCCTAGGTATAATCTATCATCTTGAGCCATCACCACACTTTTTCACCGAAATTAGGATCTGATCTTGTAAAATAATTTGATTTGGTTCTTTTGGAGTTTTTGCAATCTTCCTTTGCATTTTTTGGGTCTTTGAGTGATTGCTTATGTGTGGATAAAATTGCTTACTTACGATAGATTGATTGGAGTGTGACGAGTAGAACTATCTGGAATTATGAGTGCAAAGAATCTTCATCAATAGTACAAGGCAAGTTCACACTTTGATCATATTTTTCAATACCCAGTTTTTACTATGCATTAGTTTCACCCTCAAAGATTGCATGAGTAGGATTGGGAATTGGGCATTGCTACGTAGTTCATGAGGTAGCAACCTATGATCCTTGAAACACCCGGGAGTTTGTTATGTCATATATTTCTTAGCCATGCTTGTAGACGGGGATTGGTATGTGAGATTCATGCAAGTTGTGAGAGAAATAATAATTAAGGGAAAGTTTTAAGGTGGAAACATTAACACACATCTAGGTGGAATGGTTGGGGCACCCTGGAGAACCCAGTGGCTTGCCCGGGCACCTGGAGAAACCAGTGCTTGCCCAAGGTAATTCTAGAGTACCCGTGTGATTAACCTACAAAATACCACCCAGGCTCGAAGGGATCATATGATATTTCATGCCTAGAAACTTCCGTGTGCAGCCACAAGCCATTATGGGCTTTGGCATAGTTGAGTAAGTTGTGGGAAACCTTTCCATGATAGGCTAGCAGATGTAGGGGGATTGTAGGTGTACTGGCCTATCTATCGGTTAAGGGGACCTCTTCGGAAAGACTATGTCTCGATCATCCGGTCCTCAAACATCAGGCAGTGCGAGGAATTCAATAGAGGATATCGAGTCTTGTGAGGAAAAGTGTGCAAACCTCTAAAGAGTGTACAAACTAATCATGATTAGCCGTGTCCCCGGTTATGGATAATTTGAGTATCTACAAGTGAACTATTTGTTGATATCATCACTCTATTTATTTAATGAATTTGGGTTATTATTTATACTTGGTAATTTTGGGATTTGAGTTGGAAGAACCTTCTCAATGTTGGCATAAACCTGGTAGTAAAAATAAAATTTATTCCTTTGTTGTAGGGAAAAAATTAGCTTTATGCAAAATTTTAACTTAGAGCCTCCGCAGCCAAATATGCATATAGAGATAGACATTTTCATCATTATTCTATGTTGTGAAATTGCTAGTACATTCAGTGTACTGACTTACATGGCTGCAACGTATCATGTTGCAGGAATCTTACGACAAGTAAGTGGTACTTTAGGGTTACGATGTCTACAATCAACTTTGCCATTGGTGTTGTTGGGACTCCACAATCTTGATGTTACTTCCGCTATATGGATTGAGGTAATGGTATTTATGCTACTTTTTACATGTGATTGCACTCTGTTATAAATCCTTGAGTACTGTGTGTGTCATCATACCGATCCAGGGATGACACTTAAGCACAGAGACTTGATCTATTTGGGTAGGGTCACTAAAAGATGGTATCAGAGCCAGGTGTTGACTGTAGGAAAGGATTTCTCTAAAACTAAAGCCTTGTGGAAATGTTATGAAGAAACCTTGTGCATGGAGCCCATAGGAAAGGATTTCTCTAAAACTTTATTTTCAAAAGAGATCCCTTATCTCTCATCTTTTCTAAAGGTTTACCAAGTACTTTCCTCTCACCTCAAATAGTTAGACTATACCCCTTCCTCTTTTGCCAACACAAAGATTCGCTTGATGAGACCACTTCAAGAAGTACAAGATATCGGACAATTAAGACCACTTCAGAAAAAAGAGGATTTTGCCTTACATTAAAATAATTGAAGACTCTGATGACTCGGATAATTTGAAGACTCTGAAGAATTCCAGAGTGAAGTGATTTGGAAGGCTTTGATAGGATCCACTTAAGTTATTCTCATACCCTTCTGAATTTCTTTACTGAAGAAACCCTGGCAACCATATTTTAGCTGAGGAGCTTCACCCTGAACCAAAGACAACGCTATGAAGATTTTCCCTGTGGTCCAGCCCTTATGGAACTCGTCAGACTATTGACCCTGTCGATACCTGAGATCAAAGTGTGTCAGAGGAAGACAGGAACATGGAGCATCAAAACTCAAGTTTTTGGTCATCAAGAAAACCTCAAGACATGAGATATCAACTATGGAATGATAGCTCATGGCAGAGACATGGGCATAGACATGGCTATCCATGATGCTATCGCTCGTCACCGTGCTGAGTTAAGCATGCATTTCTTAGAAAGGAATTGGATGGAAGAAGGCTAATGCCTATCGCCTTGACGAACAAGCAAAAGATGAAGTTTTCACCTCGGCTGGTGTATCACCAGGATCTGGAGTATTACCTCAAGAATTTTTGGATGGACCTTCTAGAAGCCTTATTCGACAAGAAAGCATTTCATAAAGAGCTTAGAACCCAGAAGCTGAAAGTAGCCAATCTAGAGGAGCAAAACCTCAAGATACCGAAGAGTTGTCAGGAACTAAAGGATAGTAGGACCCTTATTCATGCCAAGGATGTTGAAATCCAGAAGCTTCAAACACAACTCCAAGATATTCAAGGATGTCACAAGAGACTTAATGTCCATAAAGATGATCTGGCAGAAGAACTTGAGAAGATCAAGCATGATCGGAAGTAGCTAGCCGAGACATGAACCAAGACATGAAGAAGCTAGTTTAGCTATAGCCCACCATGAGTGAATAAAGATAAACATTTTGTGATTAGAGTATCTGACCATACCAATTTATTTGGGTGGTAGTACTATAGGATTGATTGAACTGAAAGGATGTGTGGAGTTACTCCATATTTTAGCTGTTATGTCTTTTGTGGGTATGGGTACGTTATCCCCTGTCTCTTCAACCTTATCTCGTCCTTACCCAAAACCCATGGACCAATAGATGACGAATGGAAAAGAACTCACATTTTCTGGATCAATGACTCAATTGGATACGGACAAATGGATTCAGAACATGGAGAACACATGAAGAATAACACTATAGCCAGAAAGGATATGGCCCAACATGTTGTACAGTACTTTGAAAAAAGTGTCGCTGCTTAGTTGAGTATGTATCAAGCTATCAATGGATGGCAAGGAGCAACCACTTGGGGAGAATTTAAGTTGACTCTCCTAAGATCTCGTCTGGTGCCCCAAAAACTGAAGCCTTGTGGAAATCTTATGAAGAAACCTTGTTCATGGAAGCTTTGTGGAGAAATAGGACACAACCATAAAGAACACAAGGATGAATGCCCTAATTACCAAAGGAAGTCACCCATCTATATCATGCCCAACTAGGCAGATTACTTGTTTCTTGTGTGAAGGGACTACCCACTACCCTTCTCAGTGTCACATTTACCCTATGGTACAATGAACTATCCAGCAGAAGAAATAAGAGATGGAAGAATCCCTCGTGGAAATTTTAAAAGAACTTGCGTTGAAGGAAGATTTTGAGGACACACCCAAAGAAGATCCAATTAAACTTTGCACCAAGTCATGCTATTCATGTGGAGAAGAAGGACACATCTCCTAGAATTGTCCGAAGGAGGATCTAGTAGAATTCCCGACAGAGGAAGTAGAGTATGCTCCGGCCTGTGAAGTTCTCCGCTCGTGACACTCTCACATAATAATGAGTGGGGCTGTACACGCCCCAGAGTCTCCTGAGAGTCGCCCTGGGGCCTCATGCGGGCTCCCTCCCATGTCCTAGTGGTAGCATTTAGCTCTGCAGTTGTGAGAATACTAGATTAGGTGCCGGACGCGGCTATTCATTTGCTTTCTGAAGTTGCTTGCGGTTTTCATAGTAAGTTTCTCATGGATTTCGTATTCTCGAGCGCTGGTTCCTCAAGTGTGTTTTCTCCTAAGCTGCTCTGGTCTAAGGACGTGAGGGAGGTGGCAGTCTCTCTCCACTTCTCCTCGCGCTCCTCGCGCGTGGGGCTAGGTAGGTGTGTGCGCCCAGGGCCTGCCTTTGCGCGCACGCACCACGCCAAACACCATTATTTCGGCTTTATCCTCGCGAGGAGCCCTCGATCGATTTCGCTGGTGCGAGCATCCCTCATGTCCGTGCCCCCTGGGCAGTGCGATGCGGTCCATCAGGCCCTTAACCTATGGCAGGGGGCTCATGTAAGGGGGAGCAAGTCGCTCGACAAATTTTCTCTTCCTACAAGGGACAGCTCTGCCCTGCTGCGGCTCCTGAGGGCACAAGGTGTATTTCTTGAGGGCACAGGGTGTACGCCCTAGGGGGGCTATCAAGTACCTATGGATAGGTTCTCATGAGGCGGAGGACGACTGCACGTATCAAGCTAAGCCTTCCTACCTTGACCCGCTCAACTTACAAAAACTGCAACACAACATCAAGGACGGCAATCATAACATAAAAAGGCATAGCAGCAACAGTTATTACACACCCTCACAGGATACATTCTTCTTTTTTCGATTTGCAGGAGAAAGGAAAATCTAAACAAAGAAGGCCTGAAGGCGTGCAATCTTGGCACAAGTGCCGCATCCTCAAGCAGCGCCTCAAGGTAGCTCGGCGCTCCACCAGCTCTCCCACAGGAGATCTGGGGCCACCGGCCTTGAGTCCAAGTTCGCCGCCCCCCAGCTTCAGGCTGGGCTCCTCTCCGGCTTCACTTGAGCGCTGCGACGGGACGAGCCACCGATGTCCTAGGCACGAGCACGACGACGCGGAGGCCAGTCGTACCCACCGCTGCTTGAGCTCTCATCCGAGGAGGAGCTGCCGCCACGAGAGGAGGAGCAAACGTCGCCAAGGCCAAGTTCGCCGTCGCCACCACCGTCGTCGCTACTGTCCTCCGGGAAGCATCCCACGCGGTGGTCGCCCCCCTAAACACCCTCAAGTAGAGGGCCGCCAGGCCATCGTACTTGAAGTGGAGGGTGCACCTTCCGCCCAGGCCACCTATGCGGGCGAAAGTCTACCAGCCACGGGCCAGCACCACGCTGCCAGAGGCGGAAACCTCGATGCTGACCCACAAGGCTCTGCTGCAGCACCCATCAGCCCGCAGCTAGAGGCCAGCAAGCCCGGAAGAAGGAAGCTCACCGGAGAATAAACGAGGGAGCCGGAGCAAGGTGCCAGCCGGGCTCTCCGACCACACCACGAACTCAGGAAGCACCTCCAGCAAAGAAAAGCGCGGCCGAGGCGGACGCACGATCACGATGCGCCTCCCTTCGTCATGGGGCCTGCTCCGGGGCCGGTAGCCCCCGCCGCGGGAAGAGGTGCCATCGTGAGCGCCCGGCGCAATGCTGCCTTTGTGGGGTGCGCGCCCGCGCCCCTTGGATGCTGTCGGAGGGACCGCAGGGTGCTTCCAAGGACGGCCACGACCCCTCTTGGGAGGAGGAGAGGCCTGGCCCCTCCTTGGGGGCCTTCCCTTTCTCGGCCGCTGAGAACCTCTTCAGCGATGCCATGGGAGCAAGCCGGAGAGGAAAGAAGCAGGCGGGAGCAAGATGAAGGAAAGATGGACAGGGGGCTCTACCCCTCCCTCACATTTACAGCCAAGGGAGGCCAACCGCCAGCCTCCACGACCTCGCGCCATCATGATCCTCTACATGCCGTGTTGACCAGTCAAGTCAAGCAGTTGTCGAGACAGCATGGGGAAGCAGAGTCGCCCACGTCCAATCAATTGCCTCACGTCACTGAAGCCGCAGGCTGATAGGTCCCGCGGCGCTCCGCACTTGCCCCTTGGCTTCGCATGGAAGCCAAGCCTGAGCGCGCCTTAGGCCCGGGGGCTACTGTCGGCGTCCTGGACTTGGGGGTATCCAGTCCTACCTGCCTGCGGCCCACCACGTGGCTCCATCGACGGCCTGGTGTGGCCCAGCTTCGACATCAACACCGCAAGACCCTCGCTTAGGGGCCAAGCCTCGTGAGGTGGACGACGCCAAGACCCCCGAAGGAGTTGGCCTCCTCAGGATGGCTCCTAAGGGGCGGAGAGTTCTATGCAGCTACCTCCCGAGGCTCAGCTGACATGAGCCGTGATGACCAAGGCCAGGCGGGCGCCAGTCGGGCGTCGAGCGCAGGTTTCCTCTTCGGTGCAAGGGAAGCAAGCCATAGGCGCGGAGTCCCGAGAAATCAGGAAAAGGTTTCCGTTCTGGTGCAACAAGACCGAGACCGCCAGGACGGAAGGACGAAGGTCATCACCGAGCCCACCGCAGCGTCACGACTAGAGGCTTCTCGCAGGCGAAGACTACTTTTGTCAGGATAGATTGTACTACTTGTCCCCTTTCAAATCCCGCTGTTGGGGATTCCCTTCCGGCTCATATTTGGGGAGAGGACCAAGGCCACTATATACAGGACTTAGCCACCACCATAGTGGAGGCAGATCCATTCCGACCCGAGCACCGCACCAGCTCAAGAACACCTCACCTCTTGAGGCATGTTCATCCTTTGTACTAGTTCATCCATAGCCCCTCAAGGCAATCCACCACACCACACTGGATTAGGGTATTACACCACAACGGTGGCCCAAACCATTATAAATCTCTGTTTCTTTGTGTCTCTGTGAGCTTGATGCGCTAGGCTAGGGAGGATCACGAGTAGGCAGGCTGGGCAGGTTGAGATCTCCGCACGCACCCCAGAGTTTGAACCTCTCACGGGTTGCCGGATCCCGAAATCCGACACTCACATCCCCAACTGGGGAAACAGTCTGCTACATACTGCAAATTATGTATACGGACTCTAATAATGCAGCCGAATACGAGGCGCTACTACACAGACTTCACATGGTTGTCTCCATGGGTATACAATGCTTGGAGGTGCGCGGCGATTCGAACCTTGCAATTTCTTAGGTCAATGGAGAGTTCAATGCAAAGGACCCAAAAATGGTGGCATATTGAAACGCCATATTAAAACTATCAGCTCGGTTCGATGGACTTGAGTTCCATCATGTCACCCGAGAAAGTAATCAGGCAGCCGACATCCTCGCTTGAATGGGCGCTAAGCGCGACCTGGTGCCACCCAACACCTTTGTGGACAGGCTCTTTAAGCCATTGGTGGCATGGCAGGGTGAGAACGGAGAAGGCAATGCGAACTTGATGACACCCGCAACCGTCGAACACAACACAAACAACGTCGGGAGTCCTGATATGGAGATAACACCCTCTGCTCATGAGATCATGGCAGTTATCGCTCCTTTGCATCCAAGGTTGCCCGTTGCAACATTTCATCAAATACAAAGGAGACTAGCATTCACGCTATTGCATCTCAATGATTGACAGACCATAGCAAATATGTACTCCCTCCGTTCCAAAATAAGTGTCTCAACTTTATGCAAACTTTAGTACAAAGTTGTACTACTACTAAAGTTGAAATTTATTTTGGAACAGAGGCAGCTAAAGAAAAAAGATCCATGGAGTCCCTAGCCCATGAACCGTGAACCCTAATCAGGCTTCAATTTGCTGGCAATGTTCGAGCTTCCTAAGAAATGAAGTTTGCAACCTTTTGACCATCGGATCATTTTGTGCAGTTTCACCAAAATCGTGATGAGCATCCCTATGGCAAAGATATTAAAGAAGCGTGATTAGAATAAGATTACTGGGACTAGTTGATGAGACATAAACTCATCACAAATATAGTATGTAGAAGCCAGTAGAGGTATATGTGCGGGGCAAAGAAGTAGAGAAATGTCCACATGGAGTGATGTGGGCAGCTGGAGCAGTGGTGCAAGCCGGCTGTAAAGGGATGTGACAACTAGGGATGTGACAACTCAGAACTAGGGATGTGACAACTCACCCCCACTAAACAAGAATCTCGTCCTGAGATTCAAGCGTAGGGTATGATGAAAAGGGAACACAAAACGAGCATGATCTTCATGATCCAACTTGCACTTCATAGGAACGTCGATTCCTTGCATCATCTTGGTCTTGACAACTCTACTTTCGAGATCTTCATCAAACACGAGGGCAGAGACAACCCTACAATGATGGATCATCTTAATGATCACAAGATCAACTCACGGAATGAGACATAGAAACATCTCTTGAGCTGAGAGGCAAAGCACACCTTGGAAAGGACGGAAGAAACAATTTGACGAAGGTTTCAAAGTAGCGAGGAAAAATTGCCATGGTTCCATAACGGGGCACCTCAAGGAAGGTGACTCATAGAATCATCCCTTAAGCCAAAAAAAGAATTACTTTTGATGCAGAGTCATTGAGACTCTTTATACCAGCCTAAGGCAATTCGCCAACAATCGTTTGACGAAGTATGAAAGAATGGCATACCCGGACTAGAATGGATGATGTGGACTACCTTGTTGAAGATAACGCAAGGAATGATTTTTGCTTAGCATTTGAAATGGATGGGACCCATGGTAGGACCATTTTTGAAGATGATCCTGATTAGTAATTACTGAAAAAGGTAGTCCCTGGTAGTATGGCACAATGGCGGTGCCAGCTGGGAACAAAATGCAAATGCTGGAATGATTCTAGTAACTGGGGAAAAACTCAACCGTCGAGAGTGATTCCACAGTTTGAATGGTTATAGCATAACCGAGGAAATTGAGAGCAAATCCTAATTAATGCCAACGATAAACCTAGGGCTTGTGCGTGCTCTCAAGAACTTGAGCATTTCCATAATCATCAAGGTTTTGCCAATATTCGTGTCAAGGATCCTGGCAACACAACATACTACCATGATGAATAGTGATGGATGATGCGGATGCAAAGGAACAAAACACCTCAGATTTCACCTTAGCAAGGCCAAGGAATCAAAATCTGGATGTTCGACCGAGAGACATTTAGCACTCCGCTTCTAATGTTCTCCTTGATGTGCTAGCTTAACCCATTCATTGAAATGGTTTGGTATCTAGAACACCAAGTAAAGGTCGGGCTTCAGGAGCTCAAGAATCCATAAGGAACAACTACTGGAGTAAACCCTATGAGATCCTTATGGGGATGTGGCCAACTTCCTTAAACAAGATTACTACAATAACGGGTCTTCGGGCTGGGTGTGTTGGCCATGACATCCACTTTACCAGGTTACAGAGAAACCAATATTATAGTTCTTGGGAAACATTCCAACCATCATATCAGCCTGAGAATCAGATCTGGTTGGTGTCAGGATATACCAGACTCATCAAGTCTAGAAGGAAAAATGAAAGGTTTCAACACAAATCGACAAGATGACGTTGCAAGATTTTCGGGAAATGGACTACGATAGCAGGCTCCAAAGCCTGAGCTGGTTCTGCGACAAACATGTGAGCAAGCTATCCCAGACAAGCATGGCCACGTAGTAGTCTTATAATGAAACACTACCGAGTTCAAGTGGGGATCCATCAACAAGGCTATCGAAGTCCTTGCATAAGTCTTGCTCTTAAGAAGAGACTTCTTCTCCTTGAACAAATCAATCAGTGGCTTGGTGTGCTAGGCATGCGTATAAAATGAAGATGATGAGTCTATTAGACCATAGAATTCATTGCATGTACATGACTAACTTGGGATGATTCCAAAGGAAACAAAAACAATCTTTCTCGAACTCATGGTGGCAACTTGCACCAAGTGCACATGAACCAGAGGAAGTCACCCCTTCCAGCCGAACATATGCTTCATGAACGGAACATGAAGATAGTGCTTATAAAAGTTTCCAATACTAGCTAGATGTTCAACATGGATCATGGAGAAGATAACAATATTCCTGATGGGATCAACAACAATTCATCTAGGTTTCCATATAAGTGGAGTTCCACAATTATGTGAACAAGGTGATAGCATTGGTCAGACCAAAAGATATACTGGTGTATGCTCGAGGAAACAACCATGAGTAAGACAACATTACGAATATCGTTGGTTATGATTTGATTTGATGATAGCCCATACTCAAATCAAGGATTGGATAAGATGATAGGTCCATTAACTGATCACGAGGGTCAATCGATGAAAATACCACCTTTCTTCAACACACATACACAAGGATATCACTTTGTAATGAACTAAGTCGGACAAGCTTTTATCTTCCAACTCTCCAAGTTGTTGTCTAGATTAATCAACTAGCTCAGGGTATCCATCACAGATTCTTGGAGAAAGGGTGGCTTATAAGAAACCAACTTGATCATGAACTCAACATAGCGGTCGGGTGACAACCTGGTGATACCTCCGAGAAGATATTTGGAAAATCAGGAACCACTGATATGTTACTAAACTCGAGATCAATCTTGCTTTTCAAAGCAAGACGATATGATCAAATAAGTAAGGGATTGACACAATCCTAACTCGTTGATCAAAGAGTGCACCGGAAGTAAGAACTAGGTAGCACGATCAACCTTAGGGTGATGATTCAATAATCAACATGCTAAGAATGAGGTTATTGTCCATCTAACTACCGAGCAATGGAGTTGCTAGGAGTATAGATTTCACACAATGCGATTCACTTGTCGGTATTCCGGTTGCAACAACATGGAACCGAGGAATGAATAATGATGGCGATAAGTATCTCTACGTCAAGAATTCATAAGAGCTAGTGCGATTCTCATGAAAATCCTGACATAAAGGGGGGAATACTCCAGGGTAGAATAGAATCAAAAGCTGGATTGGCATTTTGATTTGTGGATTACAACTGCTCTGACCCAATCCTGGATATGGATGAGGTTCTGGAGTTTGTTTCTCCTAGTCATTCTGGAATAGAATGGCTTGACGGACCACAAGGGTAATAGGCATCGATGAATGATTGAATGCATACTCTTGACTATCAATTGATAGACGAAGGTCAGAAAACAACTAAAGAGGGACAACTCAAAAGAACATATGATTTTCTGAGTTGTGGATGCATGGATTAGCATGTCGAACGAGTTCAACATATTTCTTCCGGACAACCCATGCAGAAAGGTAGAACTGGCAAAGTCACAAAGTAGAATGAAGAATGCATCAAGAGCACTCTTGTTGTGATCCTTAGGTTCAAGAACTTCTGCCATAAGCAGTTCATATTATTTGGAAGAACGATATACCACAGACCTCGAGGACTATCACAAGGGTTGTTAATAACCTAAAGGAACTAGCAAACCCTATCAACATGAAGTAAGTAGGGTGAATCTTGGGTTCAAAAACCCAGGAGTAGAATACCTACTATTAAGTGGCATCACAGGATGCTTTCAAGAATGACGGCCAGAATTATCACACTGGGATCACAAAGCATGGCTAGATTACTAGGTGATTAACTAAGACACCTAGGGTCATAATAACAGTTTCAACCTATATACCGAGGCAACGAAGTACCTCAACACACTAGCTAGTGTGGTTAATTTGGCCAAAAGGAACATCAGGAACGGAGAGAAAGGATTTGCAAATGCATCAGACTATTTAGAAAACTGGGATGACTCGGACAGCATAACGGCTGTAATTGCTCAAAAAGATTCGAGACATTCTGCAAAATGGTGGCATGGCCACTCAACATCACAATATCAAGGTTCTGAGGCCAACCATGAACACACGAAAGTAGAAGAAACTGAACTGAGACTTGAATCCATCAATCTTATAAATCTACGGATTAGTAACACGTGATCCTGATAGAAAGAAGAGAAAGCCTAGTTCCTTAACCCTGTAGGAAAGATAGGATGACTCGGATCAGGAGGCAATAAGGTAAAGGAGTAAAAAGAGCCTTACGTTCCCATCCACAATCTATTCCCTTATATAACTGAAGAATCTCTAGAAACAACTTCGACCAGTTTGGCTTGGTAATCCTACATGAAAATCAAGCTCTGATACCAAAGCTGTCAGGACCCCGATCCTAAGTCACACTGATCTAGCATGTAACAGATCATATCACTTTGCGGCCTCACGCATGGTATCCCCATGGGTGCCACCTTACCTAGCCCGGGACCGTTTGCGCCTTTTGGCTCACGTATATGATAGTGTCGCTAGCATCTATATGACAAAGAACCCGGGCCACCATGACTAATCATAAACCCAAGGTGGTGCTAACTTACAGCGACATGCATACATTACCGAGCAACGAACGCGTCGATCAACAATGTTTGAACCCAAGTCGTAGCAAGCTACAAGGACTTAAAGGAACAACGTGTGACATTTCCCCGAAGGGACAGACACAGGAACGAAGAAGGACACATGCCGGCCAGCCTAAGTGTTCCAGAGCAGTAGCAAGCTACCATGGCTCAGTGGAAGCACTAGGAGACATTTCCCGGTAAGAGAGGCTACCAAGAATAAACAACTAGGTTGTCGAATCCCACACATACCAAGCATTTCAATAACATACACACAATATGCTCGATATGTGCAAATACAACATGGAATCACAACATGTCTCTACAACTCAAGTATTTATTCAATAGGCTCGGAGGAGCCAAGTATTTTTTTTTGAGGAATTAGACGGTAGGAGAGGCTCCTACTGTGTTTTCATATATATATGGGGGGTGTTACATAGTTACATCTCATGTACAAGGGGGGTTGCACATCTTCACCCCCTAGGGTAGGGGGTGATCAAGCTAAAGAAAACTACAAGTGTTAGGTTAAAGAGTGTACACATGAGGCAATGGAGGCACCAAGGGCCTCTTTAGTTCTATGCTATAACAAGCTAAAGTCTTGGAAGAATCTACTAAGCCAGGTGTCAATACTGGGGATGATGCCTTTGAAGTGTTTATTGTTCCTTTCTTTCCACAGGCTCCAAGCAACGATCAGGAATATATCAAAGAAGAATAGTGGCCCATTCCAAGTTTGGTGCATCCCATGGAAGAGTTGGAGCCTGCATGAATATAAGGGCCATACAATGCCAAGTTTGTTCCAATAGGCTTGACTGAACGAACATGAGAAGATCATGTGGTCAACCGTTTCCTCAACTTGCATCCTGTAGAGCAAGCACGTGTGGTCATCGCCAATGTTGAAATGCCTTTGTTTCTGCATATTCCTAGTGTTGAGGCGATCATGAATGAGAAGCCACCCAAAGACCTTAATCCGCATAATGAAGTGTGATTTCCACAAGTGCGAGAAGGTAGGATGTGTATCAGCCTCTCTAAAGCAGTACTTATAATAATCGGTTGCTCTGAAGTCAGTTTTTCCCCAAGCATAAGACCAAACATCATTCATGGAGGTGGTGGGTTGCAAGTGCATGGATATTTCCTGGAGATCACGGACCTCATCCAGCGCTTGGGGAGACAAGGGTAGGTGAAAGGTTTCATCAATCGTCATGCTGCCCAAGAAATCTTCAACTGACACGTCTTCATTGGTGGCGAAGGAGAAGGCACGGGGTGAGTGGTCTCAAGCACATCATCACCCCAGAGATCTTTCCAGAATAGGGTCGTTGAGCTAGAAACTATCCGAACACGTGAGACTCCCCTAAAGACGGGTGTGAGCTTGAGGATATCACGCCACCAGAAGGAGCCCATAGTCTCAGCTGCGTGTGGGATTTTATCCGTATAGTAGTTGTCCCAAATAAGACTCACCCAGGGGATGTCCATCTTGTTATAAAATTTGTGTAGGAATTTCAAGAGGGGTGCTTCGTTCTGGAGCTTAATGTTGATCACCCCAAGACCACCATGTTTCTTGGGCTTGCAAACCATCTCCCACGCAGCCAAAGAGCTACACTTGTCACCTTGATCTGTCTTTTTAGTCCAAAGGCATCTTCTTCTTATCCTGTCAAGCATCTCGATCAATTTTGGAGGGAATTTTAGGGTACACATGGCGTATATGAGGAGGGAAGTGATCGTGGCGTTGAGACAAGAGAGTTTGCCTCCATAAGACATCATGGCAATCGTCAAGGTGAGGCACCGTTCTACAGAGCAAACCAATGACATAAGATCCAGCACCGTTGGCTTAGACGTGCCAAGAGGTAGCCCGAGGTATGTGAAAGGCATTTTGCCTACAGAACAGCCGAAAACACGCACCAAATCAGCTGTCATGTTGGGAGGGGTGTTGATCGGCACAAGAGTGGACTTGTGAATTAGCCCTTGTCTAAATGCCTCATTAATGGCAGCTTGTAGGTGGTCCGCGGCAAGGACAAAAATTAGAGGCGATAGAGGGTCGCCTTGTCGAATGCCACTATGACAGTGGAATTGTCGAACATGAACGCCATTAAGGAGAACAGAAGAACAGCCAGTGGAGAATATGCACTTGATCTAGGAGAGCCACTTGTCGTTAAACCCCATGTGCTTCATGATATTGATCATAGGAGTATGCTCGATGGTATCAAAAGCCTTCGCAAAATCGAGCTTCAAAAGAATGATTGCGCGTTCGGATTTTTGGCACTGGTGGATGTATTGGAAGGCCCAAGCGAGACAGTCTTGGATTGTGCGCCCCTTGATGAATCCATACTGGTTCCTGTGGATGAGCTGAAGAATAACATGTTGAAGGCGATTAGCAAGAAGCTTGGTGAGAAGCTTGAGGCAGCAATCAAGCAGTGTGATCAGCCTATAGTCATTGACTATCTTAGGAGAGTTTGTCTTGGGAATGAGGGCATAGAAATCGTGTTTGATGATAGGCCAACACGCTTTTAAGAATGCCCCACTAAAGCCATCAGGACCCGGGGCATGATCAACATGCATTTATTTGAAAATATCATCAATCTCAGCGTGCGTGAAGGGGTCTGTCAAGTGATCAAGGTTGTGATTATGTTGGATCATATCCTGGAGATTGAATTTCATCTCAGATTGATTTGAAGTACCCAAGCGATCTTTATAAGTTTGGAATAGCAAGGCTTCTTTGCTTGGATGATCTTCCAGAATCGTGCCATCATCATTTCGGAAATTGTGATATTATTTTTCCTGTAGCGCTCAGTGGCCACTTCTTGAATTTTTTTGGTGTTTTCATCCCCGAACTTAATCCAATAATGGTGCAACGCTTTTTCCAGTACTACTTCTGATAATTAAGGAGCTCTAGCACATGATTTTTCATAATTTTTCTGAAGTTCATTTTCGGGGTGGTGAGGAGTTTATTATTTTCAAGTTCATCCAAATCTGCTAAAGCTTTATTACAATAGTCAATTGCTGATGTCTACTACACAACCTTCTTCTTGTAGACGTTGTTAGGCCTCCAAGTGTAGAGGTTTGTAGGACAGTAGCAAATTTCCCTCAAGTGGATGACCTAAGGTTTATCAATCCGTGGGAGACGTAGTATGAAGATGGTCTCTCTCAAGCAACCCTGCAACCAAATAACAAAGAGTCTCTTGTGTCCCCAACACACCCAATACAATGGAAAACTGTATAGGTGCACTAGTTTGGCGAGGAGATGGTGATACAAGTGCAATATGGATGGTAGGTATGACTATTTGTAATCTGAAAATATAAAAACAACAAGGTAGCAAGTGATAAAAGTGAGTGTAAACGGTATTGCAATGCTAGGAAACAAGGCCTAAGGTTCATACTTTCACTAGTGCAAGTTCTCTCAACAATAATAAAATAACTGGATCATATAATTATCCCTCAACATGCAACAAAGAGTCACTCCAAAGTCACTAATAGTGGGGAACAAATGAAGAGATTATTGTAGGGTATGAAACCATCTCAAAGTTATCCTTTCTGATCGATCTATTCAAGAGTCTGTACTAAAATAACATGAAGCTATTCGTTTCGTTCGATTTGTCCTGGAGTTCGTACTAGAATAATACCTTAAGATACAAATCAACCAAAACCCTAATGTCACCTAGATACTCCAATGTCACCTCAAGTATCCGTGGGTATGATTATACGATATGCATCACACAATCTCAGATTCATCTATTCAACCAACACAAAGAACTTCAAAGAGTGCCCCAAAGTTTCTACCGGAGAGTCAAAACGAAAACGTGTGTCAACCCCTATGCATAAGTTCACAAGGTCCCTGAACCCGCAAGTTGATCACCAAAACATACATCAAGTAGATCACGTGATATTCCATTGTCACCACAGATAAGCACATGCAAGAAATACATCAAGTGTTCTCAAATACTTAAAGACTCAATCTGATAAGATAACTTCAAAGGGAAAACTCAATCCATTACAAGAGAGTGGAGGGGGAGAAACATCATAAGATCCAACTATAATAGCAAAGCTCGTGATACATCAAGATCGTAACACCTCAAGAACATGAGAGAGAGAGAGAGATCAAACACATAGCTACTGGTCCATACCCTCAGCCCCGAGGGTGAACTACTCCCTCCTTGTCATGGAGAGCGCCGGGATGATGAAGATGGCCACCGCTGAGGGATCCCCCCTCCGGCAGGGCGCTGGAACAGGGTCCCGATAGATACATTGGAGACGTATCAAGCATCACCAAGCTTAATTCCTGCTCGTCCTCGAGTAGGTAAATGATAAAAACAGAATTTTTGATGTGGAATTCTACCTAGCATATTTCTCAATGTAATTTTGTTTATTGTGGCATGAATGTTTAGATCCATAAGATTCAAAATAAAAGTTCATATTGACATGAAAACAATAATACTTGAAGCATACTAACAAAGCAATCGTGTCTTCTCAAAATAACATGGCTAAAGAAAGCTATCCCTACAAAATCATATAGTCTGGCTATGCTCTATCTTCATCACACAAAATATTTAAATCATGCACAATCCCAATGACAAGCCAAGAAACTGTTTCATACTTTTGATGTTCTCAAACTTTTTCGATTTTCATGAAATACATGAGCATGAGCCATGGACATAGCACTATATGTGGAATATAATGGTGGTTGTGGAGAAGACAAAAAAGGAGAAGATAGTCTCACATCAACTAGGCATATCAATGGGCTATGGAGATGCCCATCAATAGATATAAATGTGAGTGAGTAGGGATTGCCATGCAACGGATGCACTAGGGCTATAAGTGTATGAAAGCTCAACAAAAGGAACTAAGTGGGTGTGCATCCAACTTTCTTGCTCACGAAGACCTAGGGCATTTTGAGGAAGCCCATCATTGTAATATACAAGACAAGTTCTATAATGTAAAATTCCCACTAGTAAATGAAAGAGACAACATAAGAGACTCTCTATCATGAAGATCATTGTGCTACTTTGAAGCACAAGTGTGGAAAAGGATAGTAACATTTCCCTTCTCTCTTTTTCTGTCATTTTTTTATTTTAGTGGGCTTCTTTGGCCTTTTTTTTATTTGGGCTTCTTTGACCTCTTTTATTTTTCATAAAGTCCGGAGTCTCATCCCGACTTGTGGGGGAATCATAGTCTCCATCATCCTTTCCTCACATGGAACAATGTTCTAATAATGAAGATCACCACACTTTTATTTTCATACAACTCAATGCTTAGAACAAAATATGACTCCATGTGGATGCCTCCGGTGGTGTACCGGGATATGCAATGAATCAAGAGTGACATGTATGAAAGAATTATAACGGTGGCTTTGCCACAAATACGATGTCAACTACATGATCATGCAAAAGCAATATGACAATGATGGGGCGTGTCATAATAAATGGAACGGTGGAAAGTTGCATGACAATATATCTCGGAATGGCTATGGAAATGCCATAATAGGTAGGTATGGTGGATGTTTCGAGGAAGGTATATGGTGGGTGTATGGTACCGGCGAAAGTTGCACGGCACAAGAGAGGCTAGCAATGGTGGAAGGGTGAGAGCGCGTATAATCCATGGACTCAACATTAGTCATAAAGAACTCATATACTTATTGAAAAAATCTATTAGTCATCGAAATGAGGTACTACGTGCATGATCATAGGGGGATAGATTGGTAGGAAAAGATCATCGCTCGTCCCTAACGGCCACTCATAAGGAAGACAATCAAACAATAAATCATGCTCCGACTTCATCACATAACGGTTCACCATACGTGCATGCTATGGGAATCACAAACTTTAACACAAGTATTCCACAAATTCAAAACTACTCCACTAGCATGACTCTAATATCACCATCTTCATATCTCAAAACAATCATAAGGAATCAAACTTCTCATAGTATTCAATGAACTTTCTATGATAGTTTTTATTATACACAACTTGGATGACCATTATCTTAGGACCAATTTTATAAACAAAGAAAATACCATGCTATTCTAAAATACTCTCAAAATAATATAAGTGAAGCATGAGAGATCAATAATTTCTATAAAATAAATCCACCGTCGTGCTCTAAAAAGATATAAGTGAAGCACTAGAGCAAACAACAAACTACTCCAAAAGATATAAGTGAAGATCGATGAGTAGTCGAATAATTATGCAACTATGTGAAGACTCTCTAACATTTAAGAATTTCTGATCTTGGAATATTATTCAAATAGCGAGAAAAATAAAATAAAACAAAATGACGCTCCAAGCAAAACACATATCATGTGGTGAATAAAAATATAGCTCCAAGTAAAGTTACTGATGAATGAAGACGAAAGAGGGGATGCCTTCCGGGGCATCCCCAAGCTTAGGCTCTTGGTTGTCCTTGAATATTACCTTGGGGTGCCTTGGGCATCCCCAAGCTTAGGCTATTGCCACTCCTTATTCCATAGTCCATCGAATCTTTACCCAAAACTTGAAAACTTCACAACACAAAACTCAACAGAAAACTTGTAAGCTCCGTTAGTATAAGAAAATAAAACCACCACTTAGTTACTATTGTGAACTCATTCTGAATTCATATTGGTGTAAGACTACTGTATTCCAATTTCTCTATGGTTCATACCCTCTGATACTACTCATAGATTCATCAAAATAAGCAAACAACACATAGAAAATAGAATATGTCAAAAACAGAACAGTCTGTAGCAATCTGTAACTTTCAAATACTTCTCTAACTCAAAACATTCTACCAAATTAGGAAAACCTGAGAAATTTGTGTACCAATCCATAGCAAAACTAATCCGATCAAAAGCACGTTTCTATGAATTATCAAAACTAATTTACTGGGTGCAAAAGTTTCTGATTTTCAACAGGATCAACACAACTATCACCATAAGCTATCCTAAAGGTCTTACTTGGCACTTTATTGAAACAAAATCTATGAAACATGATTACTATAGTAGCATAATCATGTGAACAAACAAAAAAACAGTAAAGGTAAATATGGGGTTGTCTACCAACAAGCTCTTTTCTTTAATGCCTTTTAGCTAGGCATGATGATTTCAATGATGCTCGCATAAAAGATAAGAATTGAAACATAAAGAGAGCATCATGAAGAATATTACTAACACATTTAAGTCTAACCCACTTCCTATGCATAGGGATTTTGTGAGCAAACAACTTATGGGAACAATAATCAACTAGCATAGGAAGGCAAAACAAGCATAACTTTAAAACTTTAAGCACATAGAGAGGAAAATTGATATTATTGCAATTCCTACAAGCATATATTCCTCCCTCATAATAATTTTCAGTAGCATCATGAATGAATTCAACAATATAACTATCACATAAAGCATTCTTTTCATGATCTACAAGCATAGAAATTTTATTACTCTCCACATAAGCAAAATTCTTCTCATGAATAGTAGTGGGAGCAAACTGAACAAGATAACTATCATGTGAGATATAATCCAATTGAAGATTAAAATCAAGATGACAAGTTTCATGGTTATCATTGTTATTTATAGCATACATGTCATCACAATAATCATCATAGATAGGAGGCACGCTTTCATCATAACAAATTTGCTCATCAAAACTTGGGGGACTAAAAATATCATCTTCATCAAACATAGCATCCCCAAGCTTGTAGCTTTGCACATCATTAGCATCATGGATATTCAAAGAATTCATACTGACAACATTGCAATCATGCTCATCATACAAAGATTTAGTGCTAAACAGTTTAATGCATTCTTCTTCAAGCAATTGAGCACAATTATCGGAATCCTTATTTTCACGAAAGACATTAAAAAGATGAAGCATATGAGGCACCGTCAATTCCATTTTTTGTAGTTTTCTTTTATATACTAAACTAGTGATAAAATAAGAAACTAAAAGATTCGGTTGCAAGATCTAATGATATACCTTCAAGCACTCACCTCGCCGGCAACGGCGCCAGAAAAGAGCTTGATGCCTACTACACAACCTTCTTCATGTAGACGTTGTTGGGACTCCAAGTGCAGAGGTTTGTAGGACTGTAGCAAATTTCCCTCAAGTGGATGACCTAAGGTTTATCAATCTATGGGAGGCGTAGGATGAAGATGGTCTCTCTCAAGCAACCCTGCAACAAAATAACAAATAGTCTCTTGTGTCCCCAACACACCCAATACAATGGTAAATTGTATAGGTGCACTAGTTCAGCGAAGAGATGGTGATACAAGTGCAATATGGATGCTAGATATGAGTATTTGTAATCTGAAAATATAAAAACAGCCAAGTAGCAAGTGATTAAAGTGAGCGTAAACGGTATTGCAATGCTAGGAAACAAGGCCTAAGGTTAATACTTTCACTAGTGCAAGTTCTCTCAACAATAATAACATAACTCGATCATATAACTATCCCTCAACATGCAACAAAGAGTCACTCCAAAGTCACTAAGAGCGGAGAACAAACGAAGAGATTATTGTAGGGTATGAAACCACCTCAAAGTTATCCTTTCTGATCGATCTATTCAAGAGTCCGTAGTAAAATAACATGAAGCTATTCTTTCCGTTCGATCTATCCTAGAGTTCGTACTAGAATAGCACCTTAAGATATAAATCAACCAAAACCCTAATGTCACCTAGATACTCCAATGCCACCTCAAGTATCCGTGGGTATGATTATACAGTATGCATCACACAATCTCAGATTCATCTATTCAACCAACACAAAGAACTTCAAAGATTGCCCCAAAGTTTCTACCAGAGAGTCAAGATGAAAACGTGTGCCAACCCCTATGCATAAGTTCACAAGGTCACTGAACCAGCAAGTTGATCACCAAAACATACATCAAGTAGATCACGTGATATCCCATTGCACAACAAAAAAAAAGACACATCCGTGACATTTTGGGCCGAACAAAACTTTTTTCTGTCATACTTATGACACTTCTATGAGGATAATTGTGACAAAACCCGGTATCATCATAGATGTGATGGGCTCCTACTTCTATGACAAAAAATCATGACAGAAAATGGGCTTTTCGTCTTGGGCGGGCCTGAGACGCAGCTGCATGACATTCATTGGGACGTCCATGATGGAAACAACAGTGGTAGAAGCGAGGGCGAGGAAAATTTCGGTGAGTTCCCGGTTACGGTGGGAGGTCGGGGGCCGAGCGATGCATGTTTCTCTTGTTGGAAATATGCCCTAGAGGCAATAATAAATTGATTATTATTATATTTCCTTGTTCATGATAATCGTTTATTATCCATGCTAGAATTGTATTGATAGGAAACTCAGATACATGTGTGGATACATAGACAACACCAAGTCCCTAGTAAGCCTCTAGTTGACTAGCTCGTTAATCAATAGATGGTTACGGTTTCCTGACCATGGACATTGGATGTCGTTGATAACGGGATCACAGCATTAGGAGAATGATGTGATGGACAAGACCCAATCCTAAGCCTAGCACAAGATCATGTAGTTCGTATGCTAAAGCTTTTCTAATGTCAAGTATCATTCCCTTAGACCATGAGATTGTGCAACTCCCAGATACCGTAGGAGTGCTTTGGGTGTGCCAAACGTCACAACGTAACTGGGTGGCTATAAAGGTACACTACGGGTATCTCTGAAAGTGTCTGTTGGGTTGGCACGAATCGAGATTGGGATTTTGTCACTCCGTGTAAACGGAGAGGTATCTCTGGGCCCACTCGGTAGGACATCATCATAATGTGCACAATGTGACCAAGGGGTTGATCACGGGATGATGTGTTACGGAACGAGTAAAGAGACTTGCCGGTAACGAGATTGAACAAGGTATCGGTATACCGACGATCGAATCTCGGGCAAGTACCATACCGCTAGACAAAGGGAATTGTATACGGGATTGATTGAGTCCTTGACATCGTGGTTCATCCGATGAGATCATCGTGGAACATGTGGGAGCCAACATGGGTATCCAGATCCCGCTGTTGGTTATTGACCGGAGAACATCTCGGTAATGACTACATGTCTCCCGAACCCGTAGGGTCTACACACTTAAGGTTCGATGACGCTAGGGTTATAAAGGAAGCTTGTATGTGGTTACCAAATGTTGTTCGGAGTCCCGGATGAGATCCCGGACGTCACGAGGAGTTCCGGAATGGTCCGGAGGTAAAGATTTATATATAGGAAGTCCTGTTTCGGCCATCGGGACAAGTTTCGGGGTCATCGGTATTGTACCGGGACCACCGGAAGGGTCCCGGGGGCCCACCGGGTGGGGCCACCTGCCCCGGGGGGCCACATGGGCTGTAGGGGGTGCGCCTTGGCCTACATGGGCCAAGGGCACCAGCCCCAAGAGGCCCATGCGCCTAGGGAACCCTAGAGGGAAGAGTCCTCAAGGGGGAAGGCACCTCCGAGGTGCCTTGGGGAGGATGGACTCCTCCCCCCCTCTTGGCCGCACCCCTTTCTTGGAGTAGGGGGCAAGGCTGCGCCTCCCCCCTCTCCCCTGCCCCTATATATAGTGGAGGGGAGGGAGGGCATCCATACCTGAGCCCCTGGCGCCTCCCTCCCTCCCGTGACACCTCCTCCTCTCCCGTAGGTGCTTGGCGAAGCCCTGCAGGATTGCCACGCTCCTCCATCACCACCACGCCGTTGTGCTGCTGCTGGATGGAGTCTTCCTCAACCTCTCCCTCTCTCCTTGCTGGATCAAGGCGTGGGAGACGTCACCGGGCTGTACGTGTGTTGAACGCGGAGGTGCCGTCCGTTCGGCACTTGATCATCGGTGATCTGAATCACGACGAGTACGACTCCATCAACCCCGTTCACTTGAACGCTTCCGCTTAGCGATCTACAAGGGTATGTAGATGCAAACTCTCCTCTCCTTTCTACTCGTTGCTGGTCTCTCCATAGATAGATCTTGGTGATTCGTAGGAAAAATTTTGAATTTCTGCTACGTTCCCCAACAGTGGCATCATGAGCTAGGTCTATTGCGTAGATTCTTTGCACGAGTAGAACACAAAGTAGTTGTGGGCGTCGATATTGTTCAATATGCTTGCCGTTACTAGTCTTATCTTGATTCGGCGGCATCGTGGGATGAAGCGGCCCGGACCAACCTTACACGTACGCTTACGTGAGACCGGTTCCACCGACAAACATGCACTAGTTGCATAAGGTGGCTGGCGGGTGTCTGTCTCTCCCACTTTAGTCGGATCGGATTCGATGAAAAGGGTCCTTATGAAGGGTAAATAGCAATTGGCATATCACGTTGTGGTTCATGCGTAGGTAAGAAACGTTCTTGCTAGAAACCCATAGCAGCCACGTAAAACATGCAAACAACAATTAGAGGACGTCTAACTTGTTTTTGCAGGGTATGCTATGTGATGTGATATGGCCAAAAAAGGATGTGATGAATGATATATGTGATGTATGAGATTGATCATGTTGTTGTAATAGGAATCACGACTTGCATGTCGATGAGTATGACAACTGGCAGGAGCCATAGGAGTTGTCTTTATTTATTTGTGACCTGCATGTCAACTTAAACGTCATGTAATTACTTTACTTTATTGCTAACCGTTAGCCATAGTAGTAGAAGTAATAGTTGGCGAGGCAACTTCATGAAGACACGATGATGGAGATCATGATGATGGAGATCATGGTGTCATGCCGGTGACGATGATGATCATGGAGCCCCGAAGATGGAGATCAAAAGGAGCAAAGTGATGATGGCCATATCATGTCACTATTTGATTGCATGTGATGTTTATCATGTTTATACATCTTATTTGCTTAGAACGACGGTAGTAAATAAGATGATCCCTTACAACAATTTCAAGAAGTGTTCTCCCCTAACTGTGCACCGTTGCGACAGTTCGTGTTTCGAAGCACCACGTGATGATCGGGTGTTAGATTCTAACGTTCACATACAACGGGTGTAAGACAGATTTACACACGCGAAACACTTAGGGTTAACTTGACGAGCCTAGCATGTACAGACATGGCCTCGGAACACGGAGACCGAAAGGTCGAGCATGAGTCGTATAGAAGATACGATCAACATGAAGATGTTCACCGATGATGACTAGTCCGTCTCACGTGATGATCGGACACGGCCTAGTTTGACTCGGATCATGTAATCACTTAGATGACTAGAGGGATGTCTATCTGAGTGGGAGTTCATAAGATGAACTTAATAATCCTGAACATAGCCAAAAGGATTTTGCAAATTATGTCGTAGCTCACGCTATAGTTCTACTGTTTAGATATGTTCCTAGAGAAAAATTAGTTCAAAGTTGATAGTAGCAATTATGCGGACTAGGTCCGTAAACTGAGGATTGTCCTCATTGCTTCATAGAAGGCTTATGTCCTTAATGCACCGCTCAGTGTGCTGAATCTCGAACGTTGTCTGTGGTTGTTGCGAACATCTGACATACACGTTTTGATAACTACGTGATAGTTCAGTTAAACGGTTTAGAGTTGAGGCACCAAAGACGTTTTTGAAACTCGCGAAACATATGAGATGTTTTGAGGGCTGAAATTGGGATTTCAGGCTCGTGCCCATGTCAAGAGGTATAAGACCTCCGATGACTTTCTTAACCTGCAAACTAAGGAGAAAAGCTCAATTGTTGTGCTTGTGCTCAGATTGTCTGAGTACAACAATCGCTTGAATCGAGTGGGAGTTGATCTTCCAGATAAGACAGTGATGGTTCTCCGAAGTCATTACCACCAAGCTGCTAGAGCTTCGTGATGAACTATAATATATCAGGGACATATATGATGATCCTTGAGATACTCGCGATGTTTGACACCGCGAAAGTAGAAATCAAGAAGGAGCATCAATTGTTGATGGTTGGTGAAACCACTAGTTTCAAGAAGGGCAAGGGCAAGAAGGGATACTTCATGAAACGGCAAATCAGCTGCTGCTCTAGTGAAGAAACCCAAGGTAAAACCCAAACCCGAGACTAAGTGCTTCTGTAATAAGGGGAACAACCACTAGAGCAGAATTACCCTAGATACTTGGTAGATAAGAAGGCTGGCAAGGTCGATAGAAGTATATTGGATATACATTGTGTTAATGTGTACTTTGCTAGTACTCCTAGTAGCACCAGGGTATTAGATACCGGTTCGGTTGCTAAGTGTTAGTAACTCGAAACAAAAGGCTACGGAATAAACGGAGACTAGCTAAAGGTGAGCTGACGATATGTGTTGGAAGTTTTTCCAAGCTTGATATGATCAAGCATCGCACGCTCCCTCTACCAAAGAGATTGGTGTTAAACCTAAATAACTGTTATTTGGTGTTTGCGTTGAGCATAGACATGATTGGATTATGTCTATCGCAATACGGTTATTCATTTAAGGAGAATAATGGTTACTCTGTTTATTTGAATAATACCTTCAATGGTCTTACACCTAAAATGAATGGTTTATTAAATCTCGATCGTAGTGATACACATGTTCATGCCAAAAGATAGTAATGATAGTACCACCTACTTGTGGCACTGCCACGTAAGTCATATCGGTATAAAACGCATGAAGAAGCTCCATATTGATGGATCTTTGGGCTCACTCGTTTTTGAAAAGTTTGAGACATGCGAACCATGTCTATTGGTGTATATGCATGAAGAAACTCCATGCAAATGGAGCGTTTGGACTCACTTGATTTTGAATCACTTGAGACGTGCAAATCATACCACATGGGCAAGATGACTGAAAGCCTTGTTTTCAGTAAGATGGAACAAGATAGCAACTTGTTGGAAGTAACACATTTTGATGTGTGCAGTCCAATGAGTGCTGAGGCATGCAGTGAATATCGTTATGTTCTTACTTCACAGATGATTCGAGTAGATGTTGAGTATATTTACTTGATGAATCACGAGTCTGAATTATTGAAAGGTTCAAGTAATTTCAGTGTGAAGTTGAAAGATCGTCGTGACAAGAGGATAAAAGATCTATGATATGATCATAGAGATGAATATCTGAATCACTAGTTTGGCACAGAATTAAGACATTGTGGAAATTGTTTCACAACTGATACAGCCTGGAACACCATAGTGTGATGGTGTGTCCAAACGTCATAGTTGCACCCTATTGGATATGGTGCATACCATGATGTCTCTTATCGAGTTACCACTATCGTTCATGGGTTAGGCATTAGAGACAACCACATTCACTTTAAATAGGGCACCACGTAATTCCGATGAGATGACACCGTATGAATTATGGTTTAGAGAAACCTAAGTTGTCGTTTCTTAAAGGTTTGGGGCTGCGACGCTTATGTGAAAAAGTTTCAGGCTGATAAGCTCGAACCCAAAGCGGATAAATGCATCTTCATAGGACACCCAAAACAGTTGGGTATACCTCCTGTCTCAGATTCGAAAGCAATAAGGGATTGTTTCTAGAATCGGGTCCTTTCTCGAGGAAAAGTTTCTCTCGAAAGAATTGAGTGGGAGGATGGTGGAGACGTGATGAGGTTATTGAACCATCACTTCAACCAGTGTGTAGCAGGGCACAGGAAGTTGTTCCTGTGGCACCTACACCAATTGAAGTAGAAGCTTATGATAGTGATCATGAAACTTCAGATCAAGTCACTCCCAAACCTCGTAGGGTGACAAGGATACGTACTACTTCAGAGTGGTACAGTAATCCTGTCTTGAAGGTCATGTTGCTAGACAACAATGAACCTACGAGCTATGGAGAAGCGATGGTGGGCCCAAATTCCGACAAATGGTTAGAAACCATAAAATCCGAGATAGGATCCATATATGAAAACAAAGTGTAGACTTTGGAAGAACTACTTGATGGTCGTAAGGCTGTTGAGTATAGATGGATTTTAAAAGGAAGACAGGCAATGATGGTAAGTGTCACCATTAAGAAAGCTCGACTTGTCGTTAAGATGTTTTCCGACAAGTTCAAGGAGTTGACTACGGTGAGATTTTCTCACTCGTAGCGATGCTAAGAGTCTGTTGGAATTATATTAGCAATTACTGCATTATTTATGAAATCTTGCAGATAGGATGTCAAAACATTGTTTCCTCGACGATTCTTGAGGAAAGGTTGTATGTGATACAACCGGAAGGTTTTGTCTATCCTGAAATATGCTAATAAGTATGCAAAGCTCCAGCAATCCTTCTGAGGACTGGAGTGAGCATCTCGGAGTTGGAATGTATGCTTTGATGATGATCAAAGATTTTGGGTGTATACAAAGTTTATGAGAAACTTGTATTTCCAAAGAAGTGAGTGGGAGCACTATAGAATTTCTGATGAATATATGTTGTTGACATATTAATGATCAGAAATGACGTAGAATTTCTGGAAAGCATATAGGGTTATTTGGAAAGTGTTTTCAATGGAAAACCTGGATTAAGCTACTTGAACATTGAGCATCAAGATCTATAAGGATAGATCAAAACGCTTAATAGTACTTTCAAATGAGCACATGCCTTGACGTGATCTTGAAGGTGTTCAAGATGGATCAGTCAAAGAAGGAGTTCTTGCCTGAGTTGTAAGGTATGAAGTTAAGACTTAAAGCTCGACCATGGCAGAATAGAGAGAAAGGAACGAAGGTCGTCCCCTATGCTTAAGACATAGGCTCTACAGTATGCTATGTTGTGTACCGCACCTGAAGTGTGCTTTACCATGAGTCAGTCAAGGGGTACAAGAGTGATCCAAGAATGAATCACAGGACAGCGGTCAAAGTTATCCTTAGTAACTAGTGGACTAAGGAATTTTCTCGATTATGGAGGTGGTAAAGGGGTTCGTCGTAAAGGGTTACGTCGATGCAAGCTTAATACCTATCCGGATAGCTCTGAGTAGAGATACCGGATACATATAATGGAGCAACAATTTAGAATAGCTCCAAGTAGAACAGTTATTTGGAATAGCTCCAAATAGAACGTGGTAGCTGCATCTAGGAGATGACATAGAGATTTGTAAAGCACACACAGATCTGAAAGGTTCAGACCCGTTGACTATAACCTCTCTCACAAGCATAACATGATCAAACCCAGAACTCATCGAGTGTTAATCACATGGTAAATGTGAACTAGATTATTGACTCTAGTAAACTCTTTGGGTGTTAGTCACATGGGGATGTGACCTTGAGTGTTAATCACATATCGATGTGAACTAGATTATTGACTCTAGTGCAAGTGGGAGACTGTTGGAAATATGCCCTAGAGGCAATAATAAATTGATTATTACTATATTTCCTTGTTCATGATAATCGTTTATTATCCATGCTAGAATTGTATTGATAGGAAACTCAGATACATGTGTGGATACATAGACAACACCAAGTCCCTAGTAAGCCTCTAGTTGACTAGCTCGTTAATCAATAGATGGTTACGGTTTCCTGACCATGGACATTGGATGTCGTTGATAACGGGATCACATCATTAGGAGAATGATGTGATGGACAAGACCCAATCCTAAGCCTAGCACAAGATCATGTAGTTCGTATGCTAAAGCTTTTCTAATGTCAAGTATCATTCCCTTAGACCATGAGATTGTGCAACTCCCGGATACCGTAGGAGTGCTTTGGGTGTGCCAAACGTCACAACGTAACTGGGTGGCTATAAAGGTACACTACGGGTATCTCTGAAAGTGTCTGTTGGGTTGGCACGAATCGAGATTGGGATTTTGTCACTCCGTGTAAACGGAGAGGTATCTCTGGGCCCACTCGGTAGGACATCATCATAATGTGCACAATGTGACCAAGGGGTTGATCACGGGATGATGTGTTACGGAACGAGTAAAGAGACTTGCCGGTAACGAGATTGAACAAGGTATCGGTATACCGACGATCGAATCTCGGGCAAGTACCATACCGCTAGACAAAGGGAATTGTATACGGGATTGATTGAGTCCTTGACATCGTGGTTCATCCGATGAGATCATCGTGGAACATGTGGGAGCCAACATGGGTATCCAGATCCCGCTGTTGGTTATTGACCGGAGAACATCTCGGTAATGACTACATGTCTCCCGAACCCGTAGGGTCTACACACTTAAGGTTCGATGACGCTAGGGTTATAAAGGAAGCTTGTATGTGGTTACCAAATGTTGTTCGGAGTCCCGGATGAGATCCCGGACGTCACGAGGAGTTCCGGAATGGTCCGGAGGTAAAGATTTATATATAGGAAGTCCTGTTTCGGCCATCGGGACAAGTTTCGGGGTCATCGGTATTGTACCGGGACCACCGGAAGGGTCCCGGGGGCCCACCGGGTGGGGCCACCTGCCCCGGGGGGCCACATGGGCTGTAGGGGGTGCGCCTTGGCCTACATGGGCCAAGGGCACCAGCCCCAAGAGGCCCATGCGCCTAGGGAACCCTAGAGGGAAGAGTCCTCAAGGGGGAAGGCACCTCCGAGGTGCCTTGGGGAGGATGGACTCGTCCCCCCCTCTTGGCCGCACCCCTTTCTTGGAGGAAGGGGCAAGGCTGCGCCTCCCCCCTCTCCCCTGCCCCTATATATAGTGGAGGGGAGGGAGGGCATCCATACCTGAGCCCTTGGCGCCTCCCTCCCTCCCGTGACACCTCCTCCTCTCCCGTAGGTGCTTGGCGAAGCCCTGCAGGATTGCCACGCTCCTCCATCACCACCACGCTGTTGTGCTGCTGCTGGATGGAGTCTTCCTCAACCTCTCCCTCTCTCCTTGCTGGATCAAGGCGTGGGAGACATCGTCGAGCTGTACGTGTGTTGAACGCGGAGGTGCCGTCCGTTCGGCACTAGGATCATCGGTGATCTGAATCACGACGAGTACGACTCCATCAACCCCGTTCACTTGAATGCTTCCGCTTAGCGATCTACAAGGGTATGTAGATGCACTATCCTTTCTACTCGTTGCTGGTCTCTCCATAGATAGATCTTGGTGACACGTAGGAAAATTTTGAATTTTTGCTACGTTCCCCAACATCTCTCGTACACGTACGCACGTGTGTGCGAGGCGTTGGCTTTAACTGAACCCGAGCGAGGCGTTGGGCTCTAACTGAACCCGAGCGATTGCGCTCCAGGCTACGCGTTACTGAACCCGAGCGATCGATCGACGGCTATTAACTGAAGCCGGTCGAGCAATTCCTTCGCTACTGCCGTGGAGGGCTGGATGAACAGTACACGGTGGAGGGGTGCCTGTGGAGTGGTGGTTTAAAAGTAGCCGGTGGAGTAGCGCGCGGTAGAGGCTGGATGAACAGGAGCCCGTGGAGGCTGGAGGAGGTCGACGGTAGCCCGTGGAGGCTGGAGGAGGTCAATAGTTGAGATGAATAGTATCCGGTGGAGTCCCGTTTTGCGGTACGCCACACCCCTCCCGATGAACAGGACCCCCATTTCGACCGTAGCGCTCCAACACAAGTTTGTTTCATCCGTTTTGCGGTACGCCACACCCCTCCCGATCAACAAGACCCCCGTTTCGACCGTAGGATGTCCGTTTCCTCTGTTTTGCGGTACGCCAGGCCCCTCGCGATGAACAGGATCCCGTTTGGAACGTGGCCGGTCGAACCAAAGGACGTTTCCTCCGTTCTGTGGTACGCCAGGCCTCGTTTCCATCGCCTATTCCATCCAAGCTCTCCCGATGAACACGACGACGCATTCCATTCCGACCCAGCCGGTTGGCTCCCCATGAACACGACGACGATGCTGTTTCTCCGTTCCGACCCAGCCATGTACACGAGCCATGGCCGTACATATGCGAGAGTAGGCATTCGAGACCCCGCCCGTATGTACATATACGTGGCCGTATTTTCTTTCTTGCACACTGGCCGCTGTACGTAAGTGTACATGCTACGTGTGCGCCTCTACTACGACACGTGCGCGCCACTACATCGACCAGTATGTACGTACTCGTTCACGACCAGAATGACAACGCTATGTACGCTTCGACCTGGTGGGTCCCGACTATCAAGCACTTCCTTGCGTGCGAAGATGTAGCTGGTGGGTCCCAGTAGTCAGGGGGCGAATCGTTTTTTTTAATGCACTTCCTTGTGTGCAAAGATGTAGCTAGTGGGTCCTAGTAGTCAGGGGGGCGAATCATTTTTTTTCAGACGCACTTCCTTTCGTGCGAAGATGTAGCTGGTGGGTCCCAGCAGTCAGGGGGGGCAAATCATTTTTTTCCGGACGTACTTCCTTGCGTGCGAAGATGTAGCTGGTGGGTCCTAGCAGTCAGGGGCGAATCATTATTTTTGCAAAATACGGTGGCCCCTCCGGTAGGTCCCCGCTATCAGGTGGAGGAATAATTATTTTGCGCGTAATAAGGAGGCACTTCCTTGCGGCTGCCGTGGACCCAGCTGTCAGCCTCTCCACGTACAGTACTCTTCCAATGGAAGTCGGTCGTTGACCATATTGACCACGCTGCGCCGAGAGCACCACGGCGGTGGACAACGGTGAGGCCTAGGAAGGAGACGATGCGGAGCCGGGGAAGACGCGGCAGTGTGTAACATCCCAAAATTCTAAATTTTGGAATGTTATAAACAAATAGATTGTTTTGATTGATTGTTTGATTGATTGACTGAAAGTGAGTGAATTCGAAACTTTTTGAAAGTTAAATGAGAGGGAATAAAAGGACTTTGCCCAAACTTTCATTTTCTTTCCTGATCTTCATGAATTCAAATTCTTTTCAAATACAAAACCCATGAGCAAAGATGATATGACTTCTTACATTTAATTAAATGAAAGGGGTATTTGAAAATATTTGAATTTCACTTGGAAATATTTTCAATTCATAAACTTCATGCAACTCAATGATTTTCATGAGAGAAGATAAAATGACTTCTTCAAATTATATGAAATATGAGTTGGGAGTTTTAAAGAAATCCAATTTAAAAGTCCTTTGAAATTATTTTTCAAATTGGAGTTATTTAGGTTTTATTCAAATTATTTTTATCCAAAAATACAATATATGGAAATTAGGGTGAAATGATACCCTACATCAGAAAATTGGAGAGAAATAAAATTTGAATTAATTTTGGTTTTTTAAATGATTTTTGTTGGATTTTATTAGAGCAGTAGCACTGTTTGAATTATTTAAATTAGTGTGAATTTTATTTGATGCTATAAAAATGTCCACGTTGTAGAAAATCTTTTTTGAAAATTTTGATATATTATATGCCTATGTTATATTTTAGTTTATTTGCATTTATATATTTACTGTCTGCAAAAATGTTTTTTAAAACCTTTCCGCCGAACTGGACTGGCCCAGCCAACCGGCCAGGCCACGGCCCAGCCCGACGCCCGTGCGCCCCGTCCTCCCGGGCGGGACTCCGCCCGCCGCATGTCGCCGCGCCGACATGGCTGCCGTCCCCGCCTCGGACTCCTCGCCCCGCCTCGCCTTGCCCCCTCCTCAACGCATCCGAGGCCCCTCCTATAAATGCGACGGCCCCACCGCTCTCTCTCTCTGCTCGCGTCGCCGCCCATCGCCAGATCCGCCGCCGCCATCGCCGTTGCCAACTGCCGTCGCCGCTGTTCTGCGCCAATGCCTCGCCGCGCCTCCACCCCGCGCGCCTCTGCCGCCACCTCGCCGTCCTCGCCCTCGCCGTTGCCACGGCTACCGGAGCACCATCGGTGACCACGCCCGAGCCGCTCGCTGTCACCAGAGTTCAACCCCACCGCCGCCGTTGGGTTTTGACGGAAAACCACCCTGAACCGATACTAAACCGCCCGGGTTCACCGGTTTTTCTTTTAGGGTTTTGGTTTTTATTTTAAACCTGGTTTTCTGTTTTAGTCCAGTTATTTAGTGACCGTTCGCTGGTTAGGGTTAGAAAGCGAGCATTCGCTCAGTAGGTTTTTATTTTTTTTATTTTCTATCCAGGGACCTATTTGTAGTATTTCTTTTACAGTTTAGCCCCTGGTTTTCAAACGCTAACAACATTTTACTCGTGTATCCAAATCCAACGAAACCAATGCCCACTTATTCGTTACGATCTCCTCTATCCAGTAGAATAACTTAAACATTTTTTTTGAAAGTTTAAAATTTGAATTTCAAACAATTTTGTATTCAAACTTTGTTTGATCATAACTTGAGTTTTATAATCCCGTTTGAGTTGATTCTTTTTGCAAATCGAAGCTCTTGAACTAAACATTCTAATAAGGCCAAATTCACATAGTTTTGGTACTGTTAGAAATTGTTTTTTGCTGCAAGAGTCATTTGGTTGGTTTTGATGTTTTTCGAATCGTACTCTTCGTTCTTTCCGATCTTTTGAGTGATTGCTTATGTGTGGTTACTATTGCTTGCTCACGATAGAATGACCGGAGTGTGACGAGTAGAACTATCAAGAGTTTTGAGTGTGAATCATCTTCATCAACATTGCAGGCAAGTTCACACTTTGATCATATCCCTTTTCATACCCAGTTTTTATGCATTAGATCAATCCTCAAACATTGCATGATTAGGATCTAATTAAATTGTGCGTTTTGGGAAGTAGATGAGGTCGTACCTATTACCTGTTTTATTATCAAACCCTTGGAAGTTACTTCTACGTTTGCTTATTATGCCATGCTATGCTAGTAGATGTGGATTGGGTGAGTGTACCCATGACAGATGTGAGATTGTTAATGAATGGTTTATTTAAGGTGGCAACTTTAATACACATCTGGGTGGATTGAGGTACCTGGGTATTCCAGGATTGCCTGTTTGTTTTTTTGGACCGCCACCCAGGCTCAAAGGGATCATAAGATATTTCATGCTAGAAACTTCCGTGTGCAGCCACATGCTATTATGGGATCTAGCATAGTTGACTAAGTCGTGCGAACTCTTACAGTGGTAGACTAGCAGATGTAGGGGATGTAGGTTGGTACGGTCTACCCATCGTAAGGTGCTAGCGCTTCTGAAAGACTATGTCTCGGTCATCCGTTTCTCAAACACCATGTAGTGCGAGAATCCCAACGGAGGAGATCGAGTCATGTGGGGAAAAGTGCGCAACCTCTGCAGAGTGTACAAACTAATCATGGTTAGCTGTGTCCCCATTTATGGACGTTTTGAGTATCTAGTACTTGGATTATCATGTGAATCTCATCATGTTACTTTAATTAATTTTGTTGGGTTTCATGATGTTACTTAATTGGGATTGAAAATGCTGTCAAGCATTCTCAATGTTTAACAACCACCGTGATAGTTAAATAAAATTTATTCCTTTGCCGTAGGGAAAAATTGGCTTTTCGCAAAAACATTATAACCATAGAGCCTCCACCAGCCATATATGCATGTAGTGATAGTTATTTTCATCATTGCTCTATGGTGTGAATTTGCCAGTACATTCAATGTACTGATCCTTTGTGGCTGCAACGTCTCATGTTGCAGGATCTTACGACGAGTAAGTGATACGTTAGGGTTACGATTTCTACACTCAACTTTGTCGTTGGTGTTGGTGGGAATCCACAACCTTGTTACTTCCGCTATTTGGATTGAGGTAATAGTATTTACGTTACTTTATACATGTGATTTACCTCTGTTATAAATCCTCGAGTATTGTGTGTGTCAGCATACCTATCCAGGGATGACACTTAAGCACAGAGACTTGATCCATTCGGGTCGGGTCGCTACAAGATGGTATCAGAGCACGTGTTGATTGTAGGGCGTGGCCCTAGAGACTGGCAAGCCCATAGGAAAGATTTTTCTCTACAACTTTCTTTTCAAAAGAATCTTTTACCTCTCTTCTCTTCTGAGCTTATTCAAATAGTCCCTTTTAGTGAGACCATACCCCTTTCCCCTTTTGACCCCTCGAAGATTCGACTGATGAGACCACTCCAAGAAGGACCAGATATCGGACAACTAAGACCACTTCGGAATGAAGAGGATTTTACCGAGCATTATAATGATGGAAACTACGATGGAAAAGGACTTCGAAGACTAGGAGAATATGAAGAATTTCTAGATTTGGTATGACCAAGGAAGGCTAACCTTATGGAACTTGACCGATTATGGAAGCTGTCAATACCAGAGATCAAGGTGTATCGGAGAAAGACCTGAACATGGAGCATAAGAACTCAAAGTTTTTTTAAGAAAACCCTAAAGCAGGAGATATCAACTATGGAATAAAAGTTCATGTCAATGACCAGGGCAGAAATATGGATATCCAAGATGCTATCGCTCGCTTATGCTATTATTACCGTGTTAAGTTAAGCATGCATTTCTTCGGAAGTATTGGATGGTAGAAAGCTGATGGAGCACCCATCAGCAAAAGGTGTAGTTTTAACCTTAGCTGGTGTATCGACAGGATCTAGAGTATTACATCAAGGATTTTAAGATGGACTTTAGGAAGTCATATTTGATAAGGAAGCATTTTGTGAAGAACTCAAGACCCAGAAGCTGAAAGTAGCCAAGCTAGAGGAGCCAAACCTTGAGACATCAAAGATTCGTCAGGAATGGAAGGACAGTAGGACCATGGATCATGTCAAGGATGTTGAAACCGGAAGTTTGGAATGCAACTCCAGAAATATTAAAGGACATCAGAAGAGACTTCTCGTCAATAGAGATGATCTGGCGAAAGAACTTGAGAAGAACAAGCATGATCGAAAGAAGCCATCAGAGACATAAGCAAGACTTGAAGAGTTTGCGACTTTGAAGATTTATTGACAGTTAGAAGACCAAACCCCTGTTATATACTTACGTTAGATGCGACGATCGTGAGCTGTCTTTTGTTTGATGTTTTACCGACAACCACAAAATAAAAAAGCCCTTTTCAAAATTTATTGTTTGTATTGTGTGCATCCCTCTCTATCTATCTTATCTCACCCCAAAAACCCCTGAACCCAATAGAGGATGAATGGAGATGAGCTCATATTTTCTGGACCGATGAGTCAATTGGAGACGGACCGATGGATTCAGAACATGGAGGATCACATGAAGAATAACCCAATAGCCGAAAAGGATATGGCCCAGCATGCTCTTCAATGCTTTGAAAGAGGTGCTGCAACTTGGTGGAGGATGTACCAAACCATCAATGGATGGCAAGGAGTAACCACTTGGAATGAATTTAAGTTGACCTTGCTAAAATCTCAGCTTGTGTCCCAGAAGATGAAGCCTCATGGAAATGATATGAAGAAACTCTGTGCGCGCAAGCTTTGTGGAGAAATAGGACACAACCATAAGGAGCACAAGGATGAATGCCCAAATTGTGAAGGAAGTCACCCAGCTGAAGAATGCCCAACTAGGCAGATTACTTGTTTCTTGTGTGAAGGAACTACCCACTACCCTGCTCAGTGTCACATTTACCCTATGGTACAGAGAACCATCCAGCAGAAGAAAGAAGCAATGAAAGGAGCCCTCATGGAAATTTTAGAAGAACCGGTGATCAAGGAAGATGCTGAGGACACACACAAAGGAAACAGAATTAAAGCCTGCACCAGGTCATGCTATTCATATGGAGAAGAGGGACACATCTCCCAAGATTGTCTGAATGGAGATCTAGTAGAATTCCCGACAGAGGAAGTAGAGTATGACCCACAAGAAATAGAAGCCTTGATTGGAACGGAAAAATCCAGGAAGAGAAATAGATTGGATACCAGGAAGGACCCGAGTCATATCACCTGTTTTAGGTGCAAGGAGTCAGGGCACTACTTCAGCAGTTGCCAAAAAAGGAAGCCGAGGACCCAAGGAGGCTATGTAATCACAAGGAAACTTCAAGACTTGTCAGAAGTGATATGTTTTTGTTCTAATGAAGAAGGGCACTTTGCTAGGGATTGTTCCAAGAAGAAGGAGAGTTGTGCTAAATAGTTGAGTTGGCAACAAAAGAAATGTAGTAGTAGTAGTGGGAGCAATTATTTTATATTGAGGTGTGGAGTTGAGGCATGTAATGGAAAAGCAAGAGATTGTAATCGTTGGAGAATCAATAAAGTTTGCATCGTTGGTACTGATTTGGATTTTATGAGTTGTTACCCTATGAAGAAAGATTTTGACCATTTTCGAGGATATGAGAAATATGGTCAATGGAAGATTGGAGCATTTTAAGGGTGGTAGTACCCTGTGAGGAGATTTGACCCCTAAAAAGGATATGATATTCCACAAAGTGGAGTATAGACTTCATAAGTATAAGTTTTTATCTTGGTATGTGGGACATCCCACGAGGATGAAGAGGTGAAGTACTGTTGGATATAAAGGAGATATGATGTTGGAAGTATGGAGCAATGGTGACTCTATGATGAGTCGGAGTAATCACGTCTTATTTTGGTACAAATAGAAGGAAGGAAGACAGTACAATGAGATGGAATTAAGAATGCTAGGAAACTGGATGTTGGAATAATGATCAGTTGCCCTAAGGATGAGTTCAAGGTTTACAAGTGATGAGATGGGCCATAACCCACAGGCCCAGGACCTGCCAAGAATCAAGCATATTCTTGCTAAAGAAAAAATCCTGGAGAGAAGATAAGACCTTACCCACAGACGATTTTATAGGAGTTTACGCAAAACCTGAGAGTTGTTAAGGAACGATCGATGTTTTTTTGGCTTGCAGAATTAATGGATTTATCCGAACTTGGTTCGTCGACAAGAGAAATTCTGCAATGCTTGTGACGATGACCAAGTGTTAGAATGCGAGATTCGCTAAACCGTATACAAGGTAATGATTTGGGTGCGGGATGGATTGATCACCATACCGACTTACTCTTATTATTCGCCTTGCTATACGGGATGGTAAATCTGAGTGACTTACCTATAGTAGAGAGACGACGATCAAAACCTTGTTTAAAACTTAGAATGGTATAAGTATTTTTCCCTTGCACAAGGCAGTTGTTGCCAATCGTAGGTCATACGGTGAGGTTCAGCCCAGACCCATTTCCTGCAGGAGAAACCATAAATGGTTGACCACCATGAGATATCGATAGCTATTTAGTATTGGCGCTAGACCCGTCAGCTAAGAAGACCCAGTCATGGAATAACCTTACCAGGATGAAATGGATACATGAATTAAGAAAAAGGTTATGCCACCACCGGAAGAGCCCAGAGAAGGAAATTATCCTGAAGATCTGAGAAGACTGCCACTGTCAACAATAAGGATGGAGTATATGAGTTTTAATGGAACTATAACCATGTTTCTAAGGGTGTTAGCACCCGAGACCCCGGAGACGATCGATGGATTTTTAAGACCCCTATCCCTAACCTATTTCTTGCTAGCCTCTCTGAATCTCGAGGACGAGATTCATTTCAAGGGTGGTAGGTTTGTAACATCCCAAAATTCTAAATTTTGGAACGTTATAAACAAAAAGATAGTTTTGATTGATTGTTTGATTGATTGACTGAAAGTGAGTGAATTCGAAACTTTTTGAAAGTTAAATGAGAGGGAATAAAAGGACTTTTCCCAAACTTTCATTTTCTTTTCTGATCTTCATCAATTCAAATTCTTTTCAAGTACAAAACCCTTGAGCAAAGATGATATGAATTCTTCCATTTAATTAAATGAAACGGGTATTTGAAAATATTTGAATTTCACTTCGAAATATTTTCAATTCATAAACTTCATGCAACTCAATGATTTTCATTAGAGAAGATAAAATGACTTCTTCAAATTATATGAAATATGAGTTGGGAATTTTAAAGAAATCCAATTTAAAAGTCCTTTGAAATTATTTTTCAAATTGGGGTTATTTGGGTTTTATTCCAATTATTTTTCTCCAAAAAAATACAATATATGGAAATTAGGGTAAAATGATTCCCTACATCAGAAAATTGGAGAGAAATAAAATTTGAATTAATTTTGTTTTTTTAATGATTTTTGTTGGATTTTATTAGAGCAGTAGCATTGTTTAAATTATTTAAATTAGTGTGAATTTTATTTGATGCTATAAAAATGTCCACGTTGTAGAAAATCTTTTTCTGAAAATTTTGATATATTATATGACTATGTTATATTTTAGTTTATTTGCATTTATATATTTACTGTCTGCAAAAATGTATTTTTTTTCTTTAAAAAAAACCTTTTCGCCGAACTGGGCCGGCCCAGCTAACCGGCCAGGCCCAGCTAACCTGACAGGCCACGGCCCAGCAAGATGCCCGTGCGCCCTGTCCTCCCGGGCGGGACTCCGCCCGCCGCACGCCGCCGCTGTTCTGCGCCACCGCCTCGCCGCGCCTCCACCCCGCACGCCTCCGCCGCCACCTCGCCGCCCTCGCCCCTCGCCGTTGCCGCGGCCATCGGAGCACCGCTGGCGACAATGCCCGAGCGGCCCGCTGTCATCGGAGTTCAACCTCACCGCCGCCGTCGGGTTTTGACAGAAAACCACCCTGAACCGGTATTAAACCGCCCGGGTTCACCGGTTTTTCTTTTAGGGTTTCGGTTTTTATTTTAAACCTGGTTTTCTATTTTAATCCAGTTATTTAGAGACCATTCGCTGGTTAGGGTTAGAAAGTGAGCGTTCTCTCAGTAGGTTTTTATTTTTTTTATTTTTTTATTTTCTGTCCAGGGACCTATTTGTAGTATTTCTTTTACAGTTTAGCCCCTGGTTTTCAAACGCTAACAACTTTTTACTCGTGTATCCAAATCCAACGAAACCATCGCCCACTTATTTGTTATGATCTCCTCTATACAGTAAAACAACTTAAACATTTTTTTGGAAGTTTAAAATTTGAATTTCAAACAGTTTTGTATTTGAACTTCGTTTGATCATAACTTGAGTTTTATAATCCCGTTTGAGTTGATTCTTTTTTCAAATCGAAGCTCTTGAACTAAACATTCTAATAAGGCCAAATTCACATAGTTTTAGTGCTGTTAGAATTTGTTTTATGCTGCAAGAGTCGTTTGCTTGGTTTTGATGTTTTCCGAATCGCACTCTTCGTTCTTTCCGATCTTTTGAGTGATTGCTTATGTGTGGTTACTATTGCTTGCTCACGATAGATTGACCGGAGTGTGACGAGTAGAACTATCAAGAGTTTTGAGTGCGAATCATCTTCATCAACATTGCAGGCAAGTTCACACTTTGATCATATCCCTTTCCACACCTAGTTTTTATGCATTAGATCAATCCTCAAACATTGCATGATTAGGATCTAATTAAATTGTGGGTTTTGGGAAGTAGATGAGGTAGTACCTATTACCTGTTTTATTATCAAACCCTTGGGAGTTACTTCTACATTTGCTTATTATGCCATGCTATGCTACTAGACGTGGATTGGGTGAGTGTATCCATGACAGATGTGATATTGTTAATGAATGGTTTATTTAAGGTGGCAACTTTAATACACATCTGGGTGGATTGAGGTACCTGGGTATTCTAGGATTGCCTGTTTGTTTTTTTGGACCGGCACCCAGGCTCAAAGGGATCATAAGATATTTCATGCTAGCAACTTCCGTGTGCAGCCACATGCTATTATGGGCTCTAGCATAGTTGACTAAGTCGTGCGAACTCTTACAGTGGTAGACTAGCAGAGGTAGGGGGTGTAGGTTGGTACGATCTACCCATCGTAAGGTGCTAGCGCTTCTGAAAGACTATGTCTCGGTCATCCGTTTCTCAAACGTTTTGAGTATCTAGTACTTGGATTATCATGTGAATCTCATCATGTTACTTTAATTAATTTTGTTGGGTTTAATGATGTTACTTAATTGGGATTGAGAATGCTATCAACCATTCTCAATGTTTAACAACCACCATGATAGTTAAATAAAATTTATTCCTTTGCAGTAGGGAAAATTTGGCTTTTCGCAAAAACATTATAACCATAGAGCCTCCACCAGCCGTATATGCATGTAGTGATAGTTATTTTCATCATTGCTCTATGGTGTGAATTTGCCAGTACATTCAATGTACTGACCCTTTGTGGCTGCAATGTCCCATGTTGCAGGATCTTACGACGAGTAAGTGATACATTAGGGTTACGATTTCTACACTCAACTTTGCCGTTGGTGTTGATGGGAATCCACAACCTTGTTACTTCCTCTATTTGGATTGAGGTAATAGTATTTACGTTACTTTATACATGTGATTTACCTCTGTTATAAATCCTCGAGTACTATGTGTGTCAGCATACCGATCCAGGGATGACACTTAAGCACAGAGACTTGATCCATTCGGGCCGGGTCGCTACACAGTGGATGCCCATGCATAGAGGAGTATGAGGGTTCACCCGTTCGACTGCAGCATGAGGCTGTCGTTGCCGCAGAATAACAGGGGGTGTGGATGAGTGGAGGGATGGCCTGGCCAGCGGCAGGAGTAGTAGGGGGCATTGAGGCCTCCGCGGTATCACAACTGGCCATGGGAGGCAGGAGTAGGCGGCACGACCGGCGCTGCTTTGGGTGGCTGGAGCAAGAAGACCTGAGGTTGAAGAAGCACGATGGCCATTGAATGGACATCGTACGGTCACTACAGCTAGAATCATTCATATTGACTAAGTTGACAAAGCCCTCCGTCCCCGTCAACTTAGTGGGCCCACAAGTCAGCCTCCCACCAAGGTGGGTCCCAGCTAGTAGGGGGAGTATTCATTTTTTTTCTGCTTAATAAGGAGGCACTTCCGGTGGGTCCGAGCTGACAACGGGGGGAACGTTTTTTTCACGAAATACGGTGGCCCATCAGGTGGGTCCCAGCAGTCAGGGAGAAACGTTTTTTTCGCAAAATACGATGGCCCGTCTAGTGGGTCCCTGCTGTCAGGTGGAGGAATCATTATTTTCCGCGTAATAAGGAGGAACTTCCTTGCTGCGGCCATGGGCCTAGTTGTCAGCTTCTCCACGCAGTATACTTCCGATGGAAGTCGTTCCTTGACCATGTTGACCATGCCGCATTCTGTTGCATGCATGCATCCATGGGCGTGGTGCATCCCCACTGTCATCCTCTCACGTACAGTCATCTTCCGATTACTCTCGGTTGTTGACCATGTTGGCCACACCATGCCGAGCGCACCAAGGCCGGTGGACGACGGCGAGGCCCCACACTGGAACGACCCGGAGATGGAGAAGACGGGGCAGTGGAGTCGCAGATGGAGAGGAGTGGGAAACTTGACTGGTTCGGGTGCGCGGCAGCACAGCCGCGGTGCCGCCCACGGGAGACAAGAGCAAGAACAGAGGTTGAAGAAGGAGCACGGTTGTTGGATTAACATCCAATGGTCCAACTGCTAGAGTCATTTGTTGATTAAGTTGACAAAGCCGGGCGTACACGTCCGCTTAGTAGGCCCACAAGTCAGCCACCAAATCTGACGGGTCCCAGCTATCAACGGGATGAATAATTTTTTTCACAAAACAAGGAGGCACTTCCTTCCTGCGAAGATACAGCTGGTGGGTCCCAGCTGTCAGGTGGAGGAAACATTTTTTTCCAGCTTAATAAGGAGGAACTTTCCTTGCGTGCGACCATGGACCTCGTGGGTCCCAGCCGTCAGGCTCTCCATGTATAGTCCTCTTCCGATGACTCTCGTTTGTTGACCACGCTGCACCGAGCGCAACAAGGCGATGGACGATGGCGAGGCCCCGGACGGGAACGACTCGGAGATGGGAAGACGCGGTAGTGGAGTCGCAGATTGAGAGGAGGAGAAGGGTTATAACTGGTTCTGTTGCGGCGTGGGGCTGCAGTCTGTGGAGAATAACAAGAGGTGTCGAGGGGTGGAGGGATAGCCTGGCCGGCAGTGGGGTAGCGCTTCACAGCGATGCGTGCTAAGCAAAGCCACTAGCCGCCGGAGGCCGGACCAAGCGGTCCCGGCGACGCCGGAGGAAGAAGACGAGATATTGAAGGTGCATGCCGGCCGTTGGATATAAATCCAATGGTTGTGGATGTCACAATCATTTGTTGACCAAGTTGGCAATGCCCTGCGTAGGCTTCGACCTATTGGCCCACACGTCAGCCTGCAAAAATGTGGCATATATTTAACCCATGTTTTCTAGAATGTACAGAACAAATAATTTCGCGTCAATTAGGCACATTTATATTTTCTAAGAAATCCCAACCCATTTGCACTTCCTTGAAATACGCGAATTAGCTGGGCTCGTTATATATATAATGTTATGTTAGAAGGAGCAATTAATATCAAAGAATAGACCGGAGAGGCACATTTTTTATGTATATAATTAACAAATTAGCGAGTTATTGCTCAAAATAAAAATGAGCGCGTTATTATTAAATTGGTCCTTAAAATCTTCGCAATCTTTTGTACGCAATCACCCGGATTTTCCTTGCCTGTGAGTCAAAAACAACCAGGATTTTCCTTGCCAACTTCCATTAAACATTTACTCTTATAAGTTAATAACACGTGGGATGTTTTTATAATGTATATATAAGTCTCTATAAAATATACGATAATAGTAATAATATAAATATATATAATGTGGTTAGAAGGGAAAGCATAAATTGGACACACCATTATATATAGATAAATAGAACAGAGACCTGTGTTTTATTAAAAAATACATTGGGCTGCCGATCTTTAAGAAAAAGCCCATAGGCCGGTATGGACCTCAAAAAATAAGTTGAAACCACTGTCTCCGTATGTCGTGTGCTACGCATGTTAAAATACAAAACCTAGGCCTAGCTGATACTTGTTCGCCCTCCGGAAAAAAATGATACCAGATCCCCGAGCGAACTGGATTAAAGAGGGGGCCAGCGGCACGACTGAAGAAGCACATCAGGGGCGATTTTTTTTCTTTAGTTGATGGCCATCGATAGCGTTTTTTTACTTGCCTCTGCACCATACAACTTGTATTTTTAGCCTCCCAGTCCATCGTGGTGGACCAGCAGCCCATTTGCTGGGCGGGCCAACCTACAGAAACCAGCACTCAATTTTTCCTCAAGCCCCAAAAACAATGCGGTACTAAATTTGTTTTGAGGCCAAAAACATTACGGCAGAGGTTGAGCGGGGGAGAGGGGAAGACAGAGTAATAAAAAGATTAAAAAGAGCTGATGCGCTGTTGTTACCCTAATAAAGCAGGTGCAATTCTTCTCGGGAAGAAGGTGTGCCATTGACACCCACATGTCACATACCCCACAGTAGGCATACTAACAAGTTCACACACAAATACAACAGAAAAGGTAAACATTCGTATCAAACTCAGGTTCACAGGACACGTTCATATTCATAGCCAACATTCACTATCAATAGCTCAAAAGATTCATATATACACAAGCTCAACATATCTATGCATCCAAATGATTGATAGATCACATGACAATATTCATACATAATTCACAAAAAGATTCAGATATACACATGTTCAATATGTTTATGCGTCCAAATGATTGAGATCACAACCAATATGATCCATGGACGAACTTTAGTTCCCTAGGGTACAGACTGGTAAATGGTGTTCAGTCGGAGGTACTTATTGCTAAAATTAGTTCTTGTACGAGTAAACTTTCGAGTACGTAAGAGGCAGCACAGACAATCTGAACTTTGCTTGTAGGTTTATCCTCAAATAGTGGCCTTGTGTCGAGCGAGGTTTGAGCAACTTGGCCACTACTTTAATCCAACTAGTTTACTGGCTCATCTTGGTCCTATAGCTCGCCAAAATTCTACATTGCAGACGAGAGAGGAGGCGGTTGAGAAAATGAACCACCCAAATTTTTTGTGCAGTTCAACGGAAATGGAGCATCCCTGGCGTGCAGACTGATTAAGTGACAGATGAATATACGCGTCAACCAACTTGTCTGGAATCTTTAGACTCCATGCCATACAGTTCTCTACCATATCTGCCGATAACCAAAAGGCACAAGTTGGGACCAAAGACTGGACTGTATTCTTCTGGGCTATGCGCCAAGCAATATTTTTGGCGTTCACTCTCCTAATACTTGGGAGTTTGACAACTGGTTTACGCCGGTTGATACTCGAATGAATATAGGAACTTCTTGTCAACATCGATGCTTGTCTGGGTGAACTTTGGAGTACATGGCAGCAGCATAAGTATTTGTCCATCTGATCATTTTGTGTAGTTCTACTGAAATCACCCAATGCAATGATTTGCCTGCGAGTTCAGGCTCCAAGTTACTCCTTTATAAAATCAGCAAACAGTAGCACAATACCAAATTACCAATACATGACAAGCACAATAATTAGGATAAAGACTAGTACCAACCTGTGTGAGGTAGCATATCAATTACTATTTCCTTTGACTGGAAGCCGAGATAAGCGAAGCGACTGACAGGAAAGGAAGAAAGCAAACCGAGATTAGTGACTGACGGGAAAGGAGAGAAGCTGTCGAGGCAATGAAGCACCCAAAGTTTTTGTGCAGTTCCACCAAATCAAGCATCCTGTTGGCACATATATTGAGAGAGTGAGATTACTGTAATAGTGGGACTAGTTGATTAAACATACACTAACAAATAGAAGCACCCTCATTATCTTAATGGGTAAAGTTAGCAACATAGTAGTCTTGCTTAAAGAGAGGTATTAATTTATTTAATCAGTGCCAATTAGCTCAACACTCAAAGCATTGCCATTTATCATAGGTTGCAAAACATTAACGTGCAAAGATAAAGGAGTTTCTCATGACAGTAGCATGATACAAATAGAGATGACAACAAACTAATATGGATGAAGGCCTTAGGCCCGTACCAACCTGAGAAAAAAAAGCTTATTCATGTAGTCCCATAAGAGATGATAAAGCACTCACTGGAATCACACAATAGTATATATTTTGTGCACTTCAAATGTATGGTTGAAATCACTCTTGTTTACTAGTGCTGAGATTATATCGAAAGATTATCAAGAACTTCCATCATAGTTAAAGCACTGGCTGGGATACAGTTCATTGTATTGTCTTGTGTAGTTCCACTAAAATGTATGATTGGCACAACATGATCCCTTTTTGCACAAGTTGGAACAAGGTGAAACCTTCATTAGCTTAGTGATAAAGGATAGGAAGACATTAGCATATTACTCAAACAGTAGCATCAAATTCATGATAGACAATACGCAAAACATTGCCTCATTGAACCAATGGCAATAAATTGACATGCAAAACAATAGCACTATTATGTCATGACACTAATAATATTCCCTCCCTGCTCCACCACATGATTCACCTCCATAGACAAACATACACACGTACATGATTCAGCATAGGGTCCTACTAAAGATTTGTTTAACTCCGACAGGAAAATTAGGCAGCAATAAATTAGTGGTACTTAAGTACTCCTAATTAATTAAGTGAGACAGCAGAAGTGGAAGGGCTCCCTGGAGGATCATCTCACGTGTAAGGTTGTCGTTGCCGGAGCCCTTGAATGGCCTCGATTGAGGCCTCTCGCTTCGGCAAGATCGCCTTGGCACTGTTTATTCTTCTTCTTCTTCCTCTTCATGCTCTGTTTCTCTTTCTCCTCACTAGTTGGTGAAACCAAGTACATGATTGGCCTACTAATTCAGAATTGGTTTTGTCAGTGAGGGAGTACAAGTGTACTAGTAAAAAATAGCATTATTTTCTCATGGCAGTCAGAAAATAGAGATGAACACATGCATTAATTATCATTCTGGCCTAAAGGAAGGTTATGGCGCCAATATGGATGATGAGGATTGGAACACAGATCTCCCTTTGTGCAGTTCCACCAAAATGAACCAACTGTTCCGTTCTGACATTCCAATTAAACAACACAAAAGTCACTTCTTTTAAGAAGAATTTTGTGCAGTGCACCAAAAGGTCACAAACAACAACCAGGTGAATTGGGTATCCCTGTTTGCACAAAAAGGTACAGAGGAAACTGTCAGAGTCTCAAACAATTACAGGCAAAAACATTTGGCTAAACTTGTCATGGATTATAACAGTGGCATGGCTTCATTTTTACCAGGGACATTAGATTAAGAACAACTAAATATTTCGTATAAGGGCATGGGACAGTGGGTGCACCAGCAGTCCAGCACCATGTACGTAAACATGGGCATAAAGTGGTGATTCATAGTTTGTTGCCCCGAGAAACAAACATCCAAGAAACATATCTGGGTTGGTCCCATTTTTTTTCACTCTAGCCACCTACTCCTATGTGTGGATAGCAAATCTAGTCCTGTTCATACCACTGTGTACAGTGTTACCCCTATATTTCCCTTTTCGAGCAAGAGATCGGTTGGACGACCAGTCTGTACTACTTTCACCCCCTTTCCTTCCTGTTTGTACCAAGTCCGATGTACATACTAAATTCCCCCACCCCCACTTTATTTCTTGTTTGAACCAAGTAATCCCTCCGTCCGGAATTACTTGTCATCAAAATGGATGTGTCTAGAACTAAAATACATCTAGATAGATCCATTTCAATGACAAGTATTTTCGGACGGAGGGAGTACAAGATTCGACTCCATGAAGTAGCTTTACCTCTAACAATAGAAGAAAAATATAGGTGACATTGGACAATCCGATCGAGAGGGGCTGAGAGGTAGAAAATGATTCACAGGCAGCGACGTAGCGAGCTGGGGAAGTAGAGCTAAGGCGGTTTCGAATGAAGATATACCTGAATGTCGTCGGGATGTGGATAGGTGGGCAGCGGGAGGCCGGATCCGCCCACAGGCAACGACAAAGGGATAGGAGGACCTCCCGCGCTGGTGCTCGGACAGAGATAGCGGTGCGGCCGACAGTGGGTCTCCTCCCTAGCTGTCGACGACGGCCTAAATGCTGCACCTCCTCCCCTTCACCGGCGGAGGGGGATACATCTGGATCTGTAACCAGCAATGAGGATAGAAAGACAATGTTTTTTGAAGGGAGAAAGACAGTGTTACTACCCCTATCTTGTTTAGATAGGGAGAGGATAAGAATGTATGAATAGAGCAACCCTATCAAGCAAGCACGAAGGCTCCAGCCTATATATACGTAGTGGGGTAGTTTTCCTTTTTCACTCCATCAAAACTAACGTTTAAAATTGTGTACTACTACATGCCAGGTCGCCGTTTTTTTAGTTGTTGATTGTTTTTTGAGATAGCTATCCGCTTGTTCCAAGTGGTGTTACGGTGTGCCAGGTCGCACTTTGTGTCGTTCAAGTCTAGTACTACAAGTCCCTCCATTAAATGATCAACCACCCCCTCGTAAAAATTGTGAACAAGCCCACGGCTAAAATTAGTGGAAACGTGGGTTGCCCCAACATGCATTATTTTTTATATTTTCTACTGCCTCCATTCCTAAATATAAGTCTTTTTTATTAGCCACACCTTAGACAAGAATTTTTTTATTAGTAGTGCACCCCACATGTCATAGACACAAAAATTGTGGCAAGATTCCCTTAGGCAAGTTAAAGTGTGTCTAACAATTTGAGCAACTCAAGTTAGGCAAGTGTGGCAAGTGTGGGAAAAATAATGTGGCAACATAAGACAAACATAGTCACAATCCAAATAGCCGTGTAATTTTTTGTGACATGCATAAAAATTTGGTTTGTTAAATTTATAGTCAAAATTTGGCAAGGTGCATCAAATCAACACATGCAAGTATCAAAAGGAAAGTCACGGCATGCATGCATGCATTGTACTCCCTCCGTTTCCAAATATAAGTCTTTTTAGAGATTGCAACAAGTGACTACATACGAAGAAGAATATGTCTACACACATCTGTATGTTGTAGTCCATTTGAAATGTGTAAAAGGACTTATATCGAGTGCAGTGCTTTGATGTGTCGCGTCAACTCGTACAAGACCGAGAAATTTGATTACTACAACGCCCTCTCCCTCGCGGACAGAGCTCCGGTGCCTTAACTGCGCCTGCCTTTGGCTGCATGACAGGAGGGCCAACCACCTGTTGGGCCCACCTGTCATAGGCGCAAACGCAGGAGCAGTAAGTAGAAGCTTTCGCTACACGCTATCCATCCCGCACGCGGTGGACGGACATGTAGCAGTGGATTCGATACTATAGAAGTAGGAGTAACATCATTGTTCGTCTTCTCGAAGAGGCGAAGAGCCAAGAGCAACCCAAATGTGGCAGTTGCGAACGCTCGCGTGGTGCGGTGCCTTGGAGCACGCATATAGGAGTAGTAGCCAGGCTCTTGCATGAGGCAAAATTGCTATTTGAGCCCACTATTGTAGTACTAGTACTTGCTAGTTGCTACTCCCTCCGTCTAGGTGAGTAAGTCGTTGAATTTGTAGCTAAGCTTCCTTCATTGAATTGTTTAACAATTAAACTCCATCATCCATTGGTTGATACTCATTCTGCATAGGTCCACGCATTTAGCACCATTTCCTCCTGGGGTCACCAATGTTTATTTGCTAATTAATAGCATTGCATGCAATGAACTAGCCACTGCAAGTCATCAAAACCATGCACACCTCTCATCTCTTATTGGTTGATATGTCAAGAAACAAGAAACAAGGTAGAAGTTAATGCACCGTGCCTAAGTGTTTTGGGACTATTTGGTTTTCGTAAGATGACTTACACACCTAGACAGAGGGAGTAGTATAGCCCTGTAAACCGGAAAGGAGTATTTGCCTTTCTAGAGATTTCAACAAGTCACTAGACTACACCGCGTGCAGTACTCCCTCCCTTTCGGTTTATAGGGCTCAAATCTCAAACCTCATGAACCAAGGCATTTTGCGATTGGAGGAATGTATCTCGTACTTTACAAAACAACCCTTATTAAACTCATGCATTAATTACGTAGTTGTCTCATTTTCCACTCCGCCTTGGTCGCGGTGCACAATATTGAGCACTCCTATATGACTAGCCACTCTATCTACATGCGGGACATTTCAAAGCATCCGGGCCCGCGTGCCATCCACCAAATGACAGCGAAGTGCTACAGTCAAGACTCACCTGTCACCCCGGTGTAGCCGTCATGACCCGTCATATCACAAAACACACACCTTTACCAGCAGTGGTAAGGTGGCCTCCAAGTTGGACTAGACGAAGCAACCATCATTTCACTGTAACACTCGTTGAAGCCCTTTCTTCCATTTCTTGAAGAAAACCTCACTCCAGGCTACTGAATTATGCCATTTTTCTTCCGTACCGACGAAGGAAAGGTGGGCGAATCAGTTATGATGCTATATTTGCATTCCAAGAATCTTCTTTTTGTGAAGCACCGACCGATTCTCACATCCTATTCTTTTCCAGTTTTCATTGCGATTGTGGTTTCCTTTCGATTGCTTTTTGTTTGTCAGTTCATTGATGGACCCTGGAGCACTAGGCAAAGAGCTTCCAGCGGACAACCCACTGGAGATAGGGATCTCCAGGAAGCGAGCACCGACCAACGAGTTGACCATGTTGGCGGGCCAACCCATGGAGACAAAGAACTCCAAGAAACAAGCACTGGCCAAAGAGTTGACGACATTGGCGGACGAACTCCTCAAAGGAAGTCGGAAGAACAGCAAGGGCCCCGCCATGCCTGCCCCAGGAACTCTGATGGCCACCTATGCTATGCTCAAGGCCGAGTTTGAGGAGATAGTCATCGTTGAGAAGCAGTATTCCCATGGCAAGGTGATGGCCCCCATCGAGGACGAGGAGATGGCCCCGGAGGGATGAGATCCCCCCGTGAGCTGCACAAGGTAAAGAATAATGGCTTATTACCATAGTTGTGGTTTTTGATTATTTACAATGTGCTTGCTAATATGTTAGGGTTGTGCAGGTGCGGGTGGACGTCCTTGATGATTCCAATGTCGCGGCCCGTCCTATTGACATCGCCCCGGAGGTCGATTCTGATGTCGTTGTCCATCATCTGGACATCGCCCCAGAGATTGATTCCGATGTCACAGTCAGTTCCTGTGGACATCGCCCCAGAGATCGATTCCCATTCCGCTGTCCGTGCTGTGGGCATTGCCCGAGGGATCGATTACAAGAAATAGTTGGTCGCGCTAATCCTTCAGGGTAGTTTGCATTCCCTGTGTTTAATTACCAGAACGATGCGTGTTATCAAACCATCTTAGGGCTAGTGCACTATCTTGTGTGGGCGGTACTTGCTACTTTTGTTTGATAGTGAATCATGTGAACCCTCTCCGAGTTATGGAAATAGATGTACCCCCACCAGTTTTTGATGTAATATATGGCATGCTTAGATGTAAGTTTGAACTATTTATCATATCAGCAGAGCTTATTTGATGATTCTTGGTGTTAGTAGGCTAGCTACTGTGCGAGATCTTGTACTTGCAAAACAGTCACCGAAGAGAAACGTTGGGGTTGATGAGCTCGTGGTACGCTTATGCTTATCTGTCGTCGATCGACCAATAGCCCTAGCTCCTAAAATTGTAGGCTTAGCGATCGATCAAACAATAGTCAACATGGATACATTCAAGCCTCATTTGGTTCATAGGGTAGGAAAATCGTAGCAAAAGTACAGAGACGTACAACAGAAAATCATAGCAGTGAAGAGACGTGCATCCTCCATTCCAAAATATATGACCTAGGCGGGCTAGTTTGGCCTAGTGGGTTTCAGTGATATGACATGGTACAGTGACGTCCAGTCTTCGCATGTGGCAGCAGTATTATGGGTACAATAAGTTTTCCTGAAGAAGCGGAATTCAATGAAGTCATGATGGTTCCTTCGTCTGAACAACTTACAGTGGGAAAGGTTGGGCCTGCAATATGATCGGGGTAGACCAGGATAATTTTGGGCATGGCAGGTGGACCAGGATGGTCGACGTCCCACATGTCGGCGAATGAAAGTATTCTTTCCGATATAGAGGATGAGCAACGAGTATTCATTGTTTATTTTTGATGAAAGCTATTGTCTCCACTGTTACGACGGAGGAGTGTGAAACACGGCAGCCCAGTGAACTTGGCATGTGCACCACTCCCTCCTTCCTCATGTAATGCTACCATACTGTTGACTATAAGGTTGGCTATAAGGTTACAACCTTTTATCACTTTCTCTCTATCTATTTCCTCTCAAATGTTTTTTACCTTTCTTTTTTAGACACAATTGTTTTTATGCCTTTTTTTAGAATTATTTTTTTTATACCTAGGAGCACGTGTAGAGACGGGATCTTGCAGAGCCCACTCCTTGACTTTGTTAATGCCTCTCTCTCCTCCACCTAAGCGGGCTTAGGCCTTGTGCAATGGGAGATGCTTAGAAAAATAAACCAGGCTTCTCTTAAGCATAGGTGCCTATTTCTACAGGATAGACGTTTAGTTAAGCGTCTATCCTGTACAAGTAAGCACCGGTGCTTAACAAAAGCCTGCTTTATTTCTCAAAGCATCTTCCCTAAGCATCTCCCATTGTACAAGGCCTTATAGCCCAGTTTTTTAGTACTTCCTATGCGTGCATGCGGCGGGCAGCTAGCGTCTTGAGGGGCCAGGGCGGTCAGAGCGGCCTCCGGAAGCAGTCCGGACTCCAGCATGGCCCACCTCACATTATCACCATATTTTCTTGGAGTCCGTGCATGGCGGGCGGGCGATCTCTTCTCCCTCCCCCGTTTCTCTCTTCTCAGCCGACGCCCGCCAAGCGATTAGATTTCGGCTATCGACGGTTTATTCAATTACAGTCCCACATGTCAGTGAAATTGCAAGACAACATGTGTCCCCTCTGGTGAGTAGCGTGCGAGCCGGACTGTCAGGGGTGCGATGTGTACGCGTCGTAAGTGTGCTGCCTTTTCCTTTAGAACTTGCAAAGCGTAACATTTTTGTGCAATTGATCGATAGAAATCCAGAACAAAATGACGAGGGCAGTGCTTTCCCGCTCGTTAGGCGGGCTAGTTCGAGTGATATGATGTGCTATAGTGCCGTCCACTTGCTCCATTTTTATGTAAGCAAGAGTTTACACTCTTACGCGGGAGGAGTGCGAAACATTGCGGATCTGATTTTGATCGAGGGATAACTGTTCCCTGCCAAGTAATGGAGGATTGTTAGCGATTATAGCATGATAGTTAGGGAATCTGCAGCGCTGGCCCACAAATTTACACCGGCATCTATCCGAGGACACTGATGGATGCCATCCGATGCTTCCCGCATACCTTTCGACAACTATATGAACTAACCGGACGAAATTCGCACAAACAAAGCAAATTTCCAATTAACCGGATGAAATTCATTACATTTTGAAAACTTTTCCTACAAACTGGACAAAATTCATTACATATTTCGCACAAACCGTACTAAAACCTACTATAAACCTAATCTAAACGATCGCCAGCGCCTGACCACCATGTCCGGCCATGAACCCGAGAAAGCCGGCCATTGCCTTTGCCTCCTCCTCATCCGCCTCGATAACCTCCTCCTCCAGAGCACAAGGTTCTGAAGATTTCCTCCAACATGTCGCCGTCTAGAGGATAATCGGCCGTCGATGTTTACCCCACCAAGCTTGGCGTTGAGTGAGTGGAGTAGCGGTGGCCTTCCTGGGACCAGAGCGGCGGCGACCTACCATGTACTACTCTTCCTCGCTGCCGGCTGCGCCCGCGCACGTGCGCCGGCTTCATGGTCGTGGCGGTGAAGGGCAGCCGGGGGGGGTGCCGGCGATCTCCTTCGTTTGCTCCTGCGACAGTATGTCGAAGAGATCTTTTGAGCGCGCCCGGAGCAGAGCCACCGATGTCCCTCGTCTTCTCCTGCGACAGTACGTCCAAGAGAGCTTCAGAACGCCAGGAGGCCATGGTTGGAGTGGTGCTGACAGAAGGAAGGGACCGGAGGAGAATCAGTGTGGGTCTTTGGCTATGGCTGGGAGCTAGGGCTCAAGTTAATATAGCGGGCAAATGGCAATGAGCCGCGGTAGACGGATGGACAACTGGCGCTAGAGTAGGTTCATCGGGTATGAATGCGAACGCTGCTTCAGTGACTTAACTGTAGATGCGTTGGGTTACTAACATGTGGGCCCAACGGGCATCTGGCCCGCATGTCAGTGACAAACCAATTGCACCTGCAGTTAAGTCTGGTGAATGCAGCATTGACGTTCTGGAGAGACGGTGACCGTTTCAGGAGGGAAGCGTGCGCTAGCGATGGAAGGGGTTTCGGTGTGCAGTGGCACTAAGATCGGTCGCTCACGATAGTACATACTCCGTACCATACTACCATACTACCCTCTCTAGCTAGGATGTTTTATATATTGTCGTTGTGATGGACGATATACATGAGCAAGGCGCTCCGAGTATGACGGTTGGTGTTGAGCCAGGTGAATACATGCTCGGAGTTCGCGTAGGCCTCCATCAAACATCTAAATAGTAATGTCAGCCACCGTCGGGGCGCGCAGTTGATGGGCTCTCCGTTTGCATTGCGCCATGAGAAGGACTTTGTTTTAGAGGGCGACGTGCATGCATTAGCATGCTTTGACAGCGTGAGCGTGAGTGTCTGACGCGAAGTATTTCCTTTTCATTTGGCTAACGAGGGTGCGTTGCAGCGACGAGTCAGTGGTTTGATTCCCCCCATACGCATAATTTTGATTTATACAGTATTTCTTTCTCCATTGACAGGTAGGCCCGCGTAGATAGATAAAGAACACGAGCTGATGAGGCGCATGTGGGATGTTTGACTGGTCAACCAAACAAATATGTAGCTATACACTGAGCCAATGACCGTACAATCACCACATCTCGTATACAATGATCAAACTGAGCTATCAAGACAAGTTTGATGATCGCCAATGCATTTTACTCGGTAATAAATGACCAGGATTGAAGGGGAATCCAAATTTCCTTCGTCTTCTATCCTTGAGCTCTTTACAAACCAATGCACTATACGGTTGTCCGGCCACTCCACCCCAGAGCTCTCACCAAGAGTCATTCATGCCACCGCGCCGCACACTAACCGGTAAGGCAGCGATGGCATCCCGCCGCGCTGAGCCGCCCACGACCGCACACAAAATGGTATGGAAGCGATGGCATCCCATCGTGCCGAGTTCATTGCCTCACAACTATGTGGGAGGAATTTGAAGATGCCAAGGCCGAAGGGGCGGTAGAGCAAGAGGTGGCCAAAGCCGCACAGAGGGAGCGGAAAAGTCAGAAATCACTCAAGAAAAGAGAGGCCTGTCGCCGCAAGAAAGAAAAGGACGCACGAACCTGCTGCAGAGAGGTCGGCGGAGATCCAAGCATGGTGGGGTGTCGCCGACAAAGCCGGGAAGGAGAACGACGATGTCTGGCCAGCATGTGAGAAGTAGTAGTACTAGTAGTTAGTGTGTGTGTCTGTGTGCGAGTACGAGCATGTACCAGTACTACTAGTTACTACTGTAGTTTTTCTAGCAAATTACCAGTACATTAGCCTAGACTAAATGGAAAAATTCCTATCCTATGCATCAAATGGCATCTCTTTCTCTATAGGAATTGAGATGCATGTCATCTCACTTCCTATGATTTTCATATTCCTATAAAATTCCTATCGTACGAACGAAAGGAGGCCTCTGTTGAAGTAACTACTGTAGCTAGCAGTACTGCTGGTATAGTAGTTTTCTTCAAGAAGCGGAATTCAACGAAGTCATGATGGTTCCTTCGTCCGAGCAACTTCAAAGTGGGAAGTGGGCCTGTGATTTGACGGCTCATTAGTCATTGTTACTGCGGTGCAATGACCGGGGTGACTCTCCCTTGAGGTTCTGTGTGCATAGCAAGTGGACTAGGATGGTCAACGTCCCACATGTTGGCTAACGGAAGTATTCTTTCCGATATCGAGGAGCAAGGAAACCGCGTGGTATAGTATCACTGTTGATTGGTTCTCAAAAAAAATAGTATCACTGCTGATTTATAATTATTTTTATTCTGATGAATGCTAGCGTTTCAACTCTTACGACGAAGAGTGCCAAACACGGCATGTGTTGGATGTCACACACGTTAGCGAAATGAGTGGGACATGAACAGCGTGGTAGAGCCCAGCGTAAAAAAAACAGCATGGTAGAGCGTCTCCACTTCTTCCACTTCTAGCTCGGAGACCACACGTAGTAGTACTTAGTGGTATGAACGATACAAAGTGCGAACTGGAGAGAAAGACACGTCTAGTTGGAAGGTCTCGGGGCATACACGTAAACAAATATAAAAGTTAATATGTGCCTCCAACTAATATAGTGGTAGTAGAGTACTTAGGCACGTACTCCATAACATCACCGTGCATTGCACGTACAACATTTAGTGGTAGTACGTAGTAAGAGACAAATGCCGCCCAAGAGTTCCCTTCTCGACCTAGTTTTGGGTGTTTGCTAGAGTGTATGGAGGGTGCATGAGTCCACACTAGTTTAGCACAAATACACTAGAAGCATGCATGAAGAGGGAACAACTATGCTGAGACGAGAACGCAACCAAACACACCCTATATGGCATGCATGTTCATACCATTTGTGCCTTTCTATTTCACTTACTGCGCTACATTACTCAGGTTCGTACATCCACTCCTGGGTACATATCCGTCTTGTAGTTCCAGTCCCACGTGTTCTTCATATAGATGGAACGATCCTTGCATAACATGTGCACCTTGATGCTAGATGTCTCGCGTGTTGGCAAAAGGATGAACAAAGCTCACGTAAGAAAATAGAGTGGAAGAACATAGATTCCTGACGATCGAGAAGGAGCAAGGAACCTCGTGGTGGAGCGTCTGCACTCATAATATTTAATATTATTCAGCGATATAAAATCAACCAATCATCTCCATAGTGGACTGGAAGAGTACGAAACACGGCAGCTCCGTGTAGTTACATCATACTAGTACATGGCTAACCCATGCTATCACCATATTTCTTGGCTTCCGTGCGACACCTATCTCTAGTAATCTAGCTGTAGCGACCAGACCTCAAACAGTATGATCTCTGTGGTTTAGTGTCATCCCTGGATCAGTAATGCTGACACGCACAGTACTTGAAGGATTTATAACAGAGTAGCAATCACACACTTATTACATCGAATGTCTCAAAAGAGAACTTATTACAATAAATATGGCTTAAGGGCATCTAAATACGATAACAACGGAAGGCTTGGAAGATAAGCGAGTCCATTAACTCCAATGGCATCGCTGAGCATAAGACCATGACCTAAAGCACCTTACTCGTCATCTGAAAAGTCTGCAACAAGAACGTTTCAGCCCGAAAATGGGTCAGCACATGGAATATGCTGGAAATGTAACACGTAGAGAATAATGAACAGGAATATGCTATACTACATGCATATATGGCTTGCGATAAGCCCTATGGTTACAGTTTTGCATAAAGCCAATTTTTCCCTACTACAAAGGAATAAATTTTATTTAACTATCATGGTGGTTGTTAAACATTGAGAAGATATACATCCTCTCAATCCCAATTAAGCATCATCATTAAACCCAACAAAATTAATTAAAGTAACATGATGAGATTCACATGATAATCCAAGAACTAGATACTCAAAACATCCATAACCAGGGACACGGCTAACAATGATTAGTTTGTACACTCTGTAGAGGTTTATGCACTTTTCCCCACAAGACTCGATTTCCTCCGTTAGATTTCTCGCACTACATGGTGTTTGAGAAACGGATGACCGAGACATAGTCTTTCAGAAGTGCTAGCACCTTACGATCGGGTAGACAGTTACACCTACTTTCCCCTACATCTGCTGGTCTACCGCTGTAAGAGTTTGCACGACTTAATCAACTATGCTAGAGCCCATAGTAGCTTGCGGCTGCACACGGAAGTTTCTAGCATGAATAATCTCATGATCCCTTTGAGCCTGGTTGACGGTCCATAAAGAAAACAGGCAATCGCTGGAATACCCACGTGCCTCAATCCACCCAGATGTGTATTAAAGTTGTCACCTTAAATAAACTAGTAATTAACATTCTCACATCTGTCATGGAAACACTCACCCAATCCATGTCTACTAGCATGGCATGGCATAATAAGCAAACGTAGAAGTAACTCCCAAGGGTTTGATAATAAAGCATGTAATATGTACTACCTCATCTACTTCCCAAAACCCACATATTAATAAGATCCTAATCATGCAATTGTTTGAGGATTGATCTAATGCAATAAAAAACTGGGTAGTAAAGAGGTATGATCAAAGTGTTATTTGCCTTGCTGATGATCCGTGAAACCTAGCGATTCGAAGTAGCAAGCGGCGCAATCCGGGTACTCTATCGCAAACAAACAAGCATACAATAAGTACTCATCTAATGCACAGGTAAAACTCAAATAAATGAATTGAACCAGAAAGTTCAAGTTAAGAACTCCGATTTGCAAAAAGAATCAAATCAAACGAAGCAACGAAAGTCAAACGGCGAAACAAACAAGCTTCGTTTACTAATCTCGACCTAAGTCAAATTTTACAGAAGCAAAAACTTGTTTGAGTTGGTTAAACGGAAAGAGGGTTTCGAGACGAAACTCTAGGCGCTTAAATCGCCTGATTCTGATAAACAAGCAAAAAGTGGAAAATTCGAGAAAAAGAAAAACTGACGAACGGATTAACGAACGGATGTTCGTTAACAGCAACTAAATGGTGAACTCGTCCGTTAAAACGAACGAACGAGCGAATGCTTGCTAAATAAATAAACAAAAAATGATCTAAAAAATAAAACCAAGGGTTTCTAAAAAAACGAATCGGTTTTCTTTAGAAAACCGTGGCGGCGGGCGGCTACCTCGGCTCGGGCTCCGGCGAGGTCCGGCGGCTCCGGAGGGGCTCCGGTGGGGCGTGGGGCTCCGGCGGCGGCGAGAGGCGGTGGCTACGGCGGCGGGCGGCTGCAGCAGCCACTACAAGAAATATGTCAAGTAGTGACCTTCTGTTAGTGACCCTAGAAGAATTGGGCATAGATCTATGACCATTTGAGACCAATTGCTCAAAAGCTGTTCGGGGGCTCCAAACCCTAAACCATTGTGACCATTTTGGTCAGAAAGGTCGTAATATCCTAACACGAAATGGTCATAAAGCAAACAGTGTTGGTCCGCTGCCTTATTTGTAGTTGTTAACGACCAATATAGATGGTCATAGCCTTGTAGATTGTGGTGGGTTGTGATGACTAGGTGCCATCTCATTAGTTTTGCATATGTGTCATGTCCATGTGTCAATTTTTGCCCTAGGTTGTGAAGCAACCTATATTTCTGTTATTCCAAAAATTCCCAAAAAATTCTTATAAATTGTTTGGATCATATGTTCATCAAATATGTCAAAAACATTCCTTGCCTAGTTCAAAAATAATTCAACAATATTCATTTTTCAATGCTGTTCAAAGCAGCACTTCGTGAAGGAAGTACCACTTTGGCATGTCCAAATGGTATCCATTTTCTATAGTGCTTTCCCATGCCCAAATAACCATCCTCCACCAAATGCCAGCTTAATCCATTCATTATTTTGAGCCCAGCTTCAACATTCGTATTTATGTCCACTATGGTACTTTGCAAAGCAAGTACCACCTAGGCTCGTCATTTTGAGGTGAAAATTTGTGAAAACGATCTTCTTAGTAACTAATCATCCTCAGCCAAAACTCACACCCATAAGCCATGTGCATTTCTCGTACCGCAAATCAAACACTTGGCTGCTTATTCATGTTTGAGCATCGATCGGTCTCCTCGTGAGAATCTTATGTTGTGATTTTCTTCCTAGCACCTATCTGGGGAGTGCCCAACCCACTAGAGATGCCTAGGCCGCCCAGAACACATGGCAACGCCACGGTCACACGGTGACCACGTGGCGGGCATGCGAGCTTACACGCTCTAGACTTGGGGCCCTCGGTCACCGTCCAAACCTCGATGTCTCGCAATCAAACCATGTATTTCTGATTAAATAGATACTTATTTACCTAGAAATGATTTTTGGAAAAAATAAAGAGAAACTATGAGACAATTGCAGTTCAAATTTGACCCGCTTCTAGCTGAATCAATCAGAACTTTTGACACCCAACCATTTTGTAAATTGTGCATTAAATATGGCCTAGTATTTTATAAAATTGATTAGGTCCAATTTTGCAACAAATATATGGTAGGTCCCTCACGAAAAAACTCATTTCGGGCACTCGGAAAATGGAAAATGTATTTTCCGTGAAAAGAAAATGAAAACTCCCTTAGGCAACATTGTTTGGAATTCCAAGATGCACCCTTGTGCAAAATATGAGATCATTTTAACAAACTATGCCATGAATGTGGCCATAAGATTGATCATTTCGCTTGAAAGCCATGAATCTTCAAACATGATAGCTCATTTCTGAGAACACTTTTTTAAAATAATTACCGTATTACAATTTTATTATTTTTCCTGGAAACTTGGTCACATATAATGACACAATGCGAAGGTTTTCCAATTTTTGGATTTTGTTTAAATTTTTTATGCCCGTTTCAAAATGCGGTCAAAATGACGGGCTTGACCGTTCCTAGCTAGTGGTTGAATCTTGGAATTTTTTTGGTGTTTCTCTAATTAAATAGATACTTATGTACCTATAAATGATTTTTGGAAAAAATAAAGAGCAAACTATCAGGCAGGTACAGTTCAAATTTGATCTGCTTCCTACTGAATCGACGAGAATTTGTCTTTTTCACCAGAGGTGGATCAAAACTTTTGACACCCAACCATTTTGTAAATTGTGCATTAAATATGGCCTAGTATTTTATAAAATTGATTAGGTCCAATTTTGCAACAAATATATGGTGGCTCCTTCACAAAAAAACTCATTTCGGGCACTCGAAAAATGGAAAATGTATTTTCCATGAAAAGAAAATGAAAACTCCCTTAGGCAACATTGTTTGGAATTCCAAGATGCACCCTTGTGCAAAATATGAGATCATTTTAACAAACTATGCCATGAATGTGGCCATAAGATTGATCATTTGGCTTGAAAGCCATGAATCTTCAAACATGATAGCTCATTTCTGAGAACACTTTTTAAAAATAATTACCGTATTACAAGTTTATTATTTTTCCTGGAAACTTGGTCATATATAATGACACAATGCGAAGGTTTTCCAATTTTTTGATTTTGTTTAAATTTTTTATGCCCGTTTCAAAATGCGGTCAAAACGGCGGGCTTGACCGTTCCTAGCTAGTGGTTGAATCTTGGATCTTTTTTGGTGTTTCTCTGATTAAATAGATACTTATGTACCTAGAAATGATTTTTGGAAAAAATAAAGAGCAAACTATCAGGCAGGTACAGTTCAAATTTGATATGCTTCCTACTGAATCGACGGGAATTTGTCTTTTTCACCAGAGGTGGATCAAAACTTTTTACACCCAACCGTTTGGTCAATTGTGCATTAAATATGTCATAGTATTTTAGAAAATTGATTTGGTACAATTTTGCAACAAATATGTGGTAGGTACTTCACAAAAAAACCTCATTTCGGGCACTCGAAAAATGAAAAACAAATTTTCCGTGCAAAGAAAATGAAAACTCCCTTAGGCAACATTGTTTGGAATTCCAAGATACACCCTTGTGCACAATATGAGATCATTTGAACAAACTATGCCATGAATGTGGCCATAAGATTAGTCATTTGGCTTGAAAGCCATGAATCTTCACACATGATAGCTCATTTCTGAGAACACTTTTTAAAATAATTACCGTATTACAAGTTTATTATTATTCCTAGAAACTTGGTCACATATAATGACACAATGCAAAGGTTTTCCAATTTTTCATATTCTTTTATTTTTTATGCCCGTTTCAAAATGCGGTCAAAACGGCGGGCTTGACCGTTCCTAGCTAGTGGTTGAATCTTGGAATTTTTTAGTGTTTCTCTGATTAAATAGATACTTATGTACCTATAAATGATTTTTGGAAAAAATAAAGAGCAAACTATCAGGCAGGTACAAGTCAAATTTGACCCGCTTCCTACTGAATCGGCGGGGATTTGTCTTTTTCACCAGAGGTGGATCAAAACTTTTTACACCCAACCATTTGGTCAATTGTGCATTAAATATGTCCTAGTATTTTAGAAAATTGATTTGGTACAATTTTGCAACAAATATATGGTAGGTACTTCACAAAAAAACCTCATTTCGGACACTCAAAAAATGGAAAATGAATTTTCCGTGCAAAGAAAATGAAAACTCCCTTAGGCACCATTGTTTGTAATTCCAAGATGCACCCTTGTGCACAATATGAGATCATTTGAACAAATTATGCCATGAATGTGGCCATAAGATTGATCATTTGGCTTGAAAGCCATGAATCTTCATGGATGATAGCTCATTTATGAGAACACTTTCTTAAAATAATTGCCTTATTACAAGTTTATAATTTTTGTCGGTAACTTGGCCACATATGATGAAACAATGCGAAGGTTTTCCAATTTTTTGATTTGTTTTTGAATTTTTTATGCCCGTTTCAAAATGCGGTCAAAACGGCGGGAATGACCGTTCCTAGCTAGTGGTTGAATCTTGGAATTTTTTTGGTGTTTCTCTGATTAAATAAATAATTTTGTATCTAAAAATGATTTTTTTGAAAAAATAAAGAGCAAACTATGAGGCAGCTGTAGTTTAAATTTGACCCGCTTCCTACTGAATCGATAGAAGTTTGTCTTTTTCACTAGAGGTTGATCAAATCTTTTGACACCAAACCATTTGGTTATTTGGGCATTAAATATGGCCTAATATTTTATAAAATTGATTTGGTCCAATTTTGCAACAAATATATGGTAGGTCCTCCACAAAAAAACCTCATTTTGGGCACTTGAAAAATGGAAAGTGTTTTTTTCGTCCAAAGAAAATGAAAAATTCCTTAGGCAACATTGTTTGCCATTCTAATATGCACCCTTGTGCACAATATGAGATCATTTGAACAAACTATGCCATGAATGTGGCCATAAAATTGAGCATTTGGGTTGAAAGCCATGAATCTTGACACATGATAGCTAGTTTATGAGAACACTTTTTTTAAAATAATTCACGTATTACAAGTTTATTATTTTTCACAATGCGACGGTTTTCCAATTTTTTGATATTTTTTGATTTTTTACACCCGTTTCAAAATGGGGTCAAAACGTCGGGAATGACCGTTCATAGCTAGTGGTTGAATCTTGGATTTTTTTTGGTATTTCTCTGATTAAATAGATACTTAAGTACCTAAAAATGATTTTTGAAAAAAAATAAAGAGGAAACTACGAGGTAGCTCCAGTTCAAATTTGACCCGCTTCCTACTGAATCGGCGGAAATTTGTCTTTTTCACGAGAGGTGGATAAAAGCTTTTGACACTCAACCATTTGGTCAACTGTGCATTAAATATGGCCTAATATTTTAGAAAAATGATTTGGTCTAATTTTGCAACAAATATTTGGTAGACCCTTCACAAAAACTCATTTTGGCACTCGAAAAATGATTTTTTTTGTAAAAAGAACTCATTTCGGAGAACACTTTTATAAGTTATTTATTTTATTCGAACTTTGTCATTTTTACTAAAATGTAGGGTACACTTGGTGATACAATGTGAAGGTTTTTCTTTTCTATTTAGTTTTATAAATTTCTCAGATGTAAAATAATTGACATGATTTAGCATCTTATTTTTAATCGATTACGACCAATTTGAATGGTCATAACGTCATAAAATAGGTACTATGTTCTGATTGGTCCAAAAGCATCTCACGCGGATCATGGATTAATCACCGTCGGATGCTACTTGATCCAACGGCAGCCCACATTTCCCTGGTCACTCTCATCCCTCTCCCAAATCACCCCACCCAAACCCTAGCAGCCCGGAGCGGCCTCTCTCTCCCCCTCTCCCTGATCCAAATCGACCAGACGTCCCTCCGTCGCCGCCCCATCCCTCACCCGCCGCGCCGCCGCTACCATCTCCCCTCCCCTCACCCACCCCCACCTTCTCTCTAGCCAAATTTCCTCCTCCTCCTCCTCTCTCGATCCCCCAACCCAAGCACCAGCCCTGCCGCTGACCAACTCCTCTCCCCAACCCCTCCGTTGTCGGCCTCCTCTACTCCAACCCCGCCGCCGTCGGCCTCCTCTACTCCAACCCCAGGCTCTCTCTCATCGGTGCACCGCTGCCGTCCCCACCCTCTGCCCTTCCCAAGCTGCTCAGACGGCGCCCAGATCCGCAATCCCCACCCACAATCCCATCCACCCACTCACAATCCCCAGCAGGCCCCCGATTCAGAGAAGAGAGCCACCACCACCCCACCGCCAACCCGCTCACATCCCATCCAGCCGCGCACCTTCCTTGAGGCGTCAACCTTATTATGGCAGATTTGCGTCATCATCAAGGTCCTCAATGGAGTTGCTTGCGTGTCAGCTTCCTCCGTCCTCTTCTGCTCTGCCCTTGCCCACGCCATGCCATGGGGCTTCCTACCCTAGCGCTAGCTAGCAGGAAGGGGGAAGAAGGGCGATCTAATCTACCCTATACAAAACAGGAGGAAGGAGGAAGAGGCCGCCGTGGAGCGAGGTCTTCGAATCTGACGGAGATGGCTGCCCCATCCTCCCAAGGTAACCCTTTCCTCTTTTTCTCCGATCCATTCCCCCATTTGCGTCCGTACGCATAGCAGTAACACCCCTGTTTCATACTCTGTCTGCGTCATACAGAGATTTGCTCTGCTGCTCTTTGTTCTTCTACCTTACCATCACTGTTTCATTAATTATGCATGTGGACGATGGACGGGATCTTATTCCTAATTGTAGCCTCATCTCCCATCCATGGCAGCCACTGTCTCTAACACTTATCATTTTCGATTCTAAATGGCTACTCGTGGCATTCTTTGTCAAATAAGGGATTGCCGTCTGTCGCTGACTTGACTCAGTTGGGATTTGGTCTGTACTTATCTTTCACCTTGCTGGATTATTGTTTCTCCATGTCATCCACTTTCTGTTTCATTGATGGTGGCCACATCATTTAAGCTCAGCTCAGGTCGTTTGCGCACCAAGTTTGTGTGACAAATGAAATGCTGCCTTGCGCAGCTCAGCTCCTCCCCCATCAAATTCGTCTCCTTACTTCTAACCATGGCTAGTGTTTTTGCTTTAGAAAAGAAATTGCTGGTTCATTCGTAGCAGTCTAGAGTCTGAAAATGCATCCCAAGGCTCGCATCCACGCGGACCCAATAGCTCCGGAGCTGGACCGGATCGACTGCCTGCTGGACTCGCTCCTCTTGCTCATCCTCAACAAGCTGGAGGACGTGCACTTGCTCGGCCGCTGCGCCAGCGTGCCCAGGCGCATCAACGACCTGGTCCTGCACGTCCACGACGTGTACATCAATATCGACCTGGTCCCAATGATTTCTTCGTCATAAACTGAGCATATGAGGTTTCTTCACGAACCCTCCTTATTGAAGTGTACATCAATTCCATTGAGATGGCTATTGCAAGCAGCAAAGTTTTGTTGATAACAGTTCATGTGCTTGCTCACTAACAAGTTTGCATTTCTGCCCAATAACAGGTTCCACTTCTTGGTGGAGTGATGTGCGCGTGCACTTGGCATTTCTTCTACAACTCAGTGTCTCTCGAGGTAACATATTAACCTGAAGGCAAAGCAGTTGCATTCCCTTTGCTACTAATCATTGATATCAGCTACACCGCAGGACTCAACCGTACTGTATGCCGGGCGTCGTCGTGCTACTAACTGCCAGGCCATCGACGCCTGCGCCGACCCCGACCAAAGATCCACCGCCACCCAGGACCCCAAGCTGCTGGACAACTTCGAAGACGCCGAAGCCGACACCAAAGTTTAACTACCACCAACAAATCAAATCCTTGGGCTTCATTCATGGATGTCTAGTACTGCTAGTTAATTCTAGGGCTTAATTACAATTAGTCCACATTTCATATTATTCTTGGAGTACCATACTGTAGCAGCAGCATTAGTAAACTGAATACTCCTTTGACTGCGGAAGCTGAATATCACTCCCTCCGTTCATAAATAAGTGATGTGGTTTTAGTTCACTTATTTATGACCGGATGTAATACTTTGTAGAATCATTGTTCAGCCTCTTTGTTTATGTGGGGTTCTTATTCATTTGATTTCTTCCTCCTCGCGGGCATCTTTCGTACATTGAGCAACAACGGCGAATTCAAGTGGATGATGGAAGGCCTCAGTTTGGGGCCAAGAAAAGGCGTGGACGAGGCCATTTCTGCAATGTCTTTCTCGATCAGTTGAAGTATTTGGTTTTCCATGACTTGGACTATTGGGGCAGACTTATCAAGTTGTTGCTCTTTATGTTATGTTATACCACCTGCATATGCATGCTCTAGCTTCTAGGTAGTAGAAGAATTGACATGTGGGATGCAAGTCCAAACTCTATACTGTAAATGTTACTCCCACCTATCAAGTTAAATTACTCGGGTGTCAAGTTGGTGTTGTACTGTAGTCTGTAGTATGCACCTGCATATGCACCTACGTGTGTAGTCAGTATCTAGTGCTAATGCTTGAACTCAAAATTTCTTTTACAAAGAATAAAAAGATGAGCATTTCTCCAGCCAATGTCTGTAGTAGTTGATGCTGTGTAATCATCGGCTGGACCTACGCATTTCATCAAAATTTGCAATGGTGTTTGTTGCCTAAGAAACTAGCGAATTATAGAGGTCTGAGATTCTTCTTTTGTTGTACTTGTACATGTAGCAGTGTTCTTGGCACTATGACCTGAAGCAATCAGTCGGCCAATTGCAGTCTTGGCATGCTCTATTGCTCTCCTAGTTGTTAACCTATGTGTAGTAGTATGTAGGAATAGAGGTATGCTAAATCTGACATTTTCAAGTATGCTGTGTTGCTGTGACTGCTCTCAGTTTAATAATTTTAACTCTTCTTGCCTTTTCAAGTACGCATAGTGTATTAGTGTATCATCATCTGTGTTATACGTTTCCGCCATGGAATCAACGAAATGTTCCTGCAATAAGATATATTTATTTAGACGAAGTATCCGCTTTCCCTGACATAATATGTTCATGTTCATGACAGGCCGCCTGCAAATTGCTGGACGCAACATCAATGTAGCTCTGATCCAGAACCTGGTTCTTGGATGCAACACGCATTGTCCTGGACAGGTATAGCCCCGGTCATACCATAATATGTTAGTGCTCAGTCATGTATGCATCTCCATGTTGCTAGCCTGCCATACTTGATAGGGTCAGTACTTATTAACTACTCATATGTTCTTGTAGAGAAGAATACAATTATTATTTAACCAGTCCAGATTTTTAACATTTGATGTGCTTCCAAGGACACAGATCTCTACTATTCTATATAATCCACACATTGTTCTGGAAGCAAGTCAGTTGTACCATGCTGTTACATCACAACAAGGTGTCATTTGATGTACTGCTGCTGTTGATGCTCCCTAGAGTCTAGATGTAGATGTACCGCTGCTGTTGATGCTCTAGCTGTAGCCTGTACTATTGCTGTTTTGCTACTGCAGTGTTAGTTTTGCTGCTGCTAGCTGTTGGCTGCTAATAGTTAGTACTTAGTAGTTACTGCTAGCAGTGCTAGTAGCTGCTGCTGCTTCTATTGCTTGTGCAATTGTGCTAGTAGCTAGTAGATGTTCATTGCATGACCTGCACTAGTAGCTAGTAGATGTGCTGGTACATGTACGCTAGTATTGTTGGTGTGTTGAATGTCTTAGTAGAACATCATCAGATGGATGTGTTGTAGTCAAGTTTTGGAAGTTTTTCCATGCCATGCTTAGTGTTTACTGGACTGAGGTATTTGGGCATTTATATGTAATTTTTATTCTCTTGAATGGATATTTTTTTATTGGCAATCATTTAACTTCCACTGTATCTCACTTATAATTTATGCAGATCAGGATCTAATGTTGTTGAGGTGGCTGCTGTTGTGACCATGCTCAGAAGAAGCCTGGAGATGTGCACAATAGTTTTAGTTAATGTTGCCACCATGTTTTGGTGCATGTGTATTTATTTTTTATTGTATGCAAACTTGATGGATCATGAAGACGTGTATGTGCTGTTTTGAGTTTCATTGAGTGATTTCTGGATTTGATCATTTAATTGAGAGAATTATTGATTGTTTACTGTTGAAATATGTAAAAGAATTCTATGAATGAAAAGGCTGAATGTTCTATTGGATTGAATAATATTTGGGCTATAAAAAGACTATGGCCCAAACAATAGTGGACTGGAATATTGCGCATTTAAGAAAAAAGGTATAAAAAGGCTTAATTAAATGGACTATGTAATGGATGAGGCCTAGAAATAGAAAGGCCGAATTGTTGGCCTTGGCCCATGAAGCTGATCAAAAATAGATAGAAAAAAATAATAAAAAGGCCAAATTATTGGGCTCGGCCCATGTAAAACACTTAATCGGATTGGGCCGAATCTTGTCAGTGACCTTTTCATTTGGTCGCAATTTTGCAACGTCAGATTGCCACGTCGGATCCGACGTGACCTGGGCAGACAGTCAGTGAACAAAAAAGAAGGTCGTTAATTTCAGTTTACGACTGCCAGCTTTTGACCTTCTGTTTTTGGTCATAAAAAGGTCGCAAATGAAAAACAATGACCTTTCAGTGACCAATAGTCAAGGTCACAAGTTGGCATATTTCTTGTAGTGAGCGGCGACGGCGGCGACGGGCCGATCTGCGACGGTGGCGGCTCGGCGGGTCGGGAGGCGGGGCGGGTCAGGGTGGCGGGTGAGGAGGGCGGCGGCGGCGACGATATTTATGGAGGGAGCCGGTGGCTTGCGGTAGAGGGCGGGGAGGCGTGGCCCTCCCGGACTCGGGCGGCAGCGGCGATCGGGACTCCGGTCTCGATCCGGAGTGGGAGACGGCGGCGGCGCTGGGCCGGCTCGGCTGGGACTTCGGCCCAGTCGGGCGCGCGGTAAATTTTTTTAAACTATTCCGCCGAAACTAAGAAAAATCCTAGAAAATAACATAAAATTCTAAAAATGCCAAAACAAATTTTCGCCGTCTAAATAAAATATTTAGAGCGAGGTGAACATTTTCTTGGCCCTAAAATGTAGTTTTGAAAAATTTGCAATTTTCCTAAATTCAAATAAAATAGCCAAAAACTCCGAAACAAAATCTTATTTGATTTTTTATTAAATCCTCAATATTTCTTTATTTTGGGAAAGCCATTTTCCATCTCTTAGATTTTTATAATATAAATAATTGAAGATAAAATAAATAAAATCAAATGATCCTATTTTCAAAATTTGAGAAAACTCAAATATGAAATAACGTAATCCATAACTCTCTCCGTGGGTCCTTGAGTTGTGTAGAATTTCTGGATCAGGTCAAAAGCAATAAAATATGATATGCAATGATGATCTAATGTAAACATTCCAAATTGAAAATTTGGGATGTTACAAACCTACCCCCCTTAAGATGAATCTCGCCCTCGAGATTCGGGTTGGCTAGAAAATAGGTGAGGGTGGTCCTTCAACAGATCTTCCTCTCGCTCCCAGGTGGCTTCATCCTCGGTGTGGTGGCTCCACTAAACTTTGCAAAACTTGATAACCTTGCTGCGGGTGACTCGGCTGGCATATTCAAGAATTTTGACTGGTTTGTCCTCGTAGGTTAAATCACTATCCAACTGAATCGCTTCCAGCAGCACTGTATCTCTCAGCGATATATCAACCATTTCTGCGTGGCACTTCTTCAATTGGGAAACATGGAACACATCATGAACTCCTGACAATCCTTCAGGCAATTCCAACTTGTAAGCAACTTCTTCCATGCGCTCCAAAACTTTGTATGGTCCCACAAAATGTGGCGCTAACTTTCCCTTAACTCCAAAGCGCTTAACTCCTCGAAGTGGAGATACACGAAGATAAACTCGGTCTCTGACTTCGTAAGATGTCTCCTTGCGTTTAGAATCTGCATAGCTCTTCTGCTTGGACTGGGCTACTTTGACCCCATCGCAAATCAACTTCACCTTCTGTTCAGACTCCTTAATCAAATCTGGTCCAAACAACTGGCGATCTCCAACTTCATACCACAACAACAGTGTCCTACACCTCCTTCCATACAGAGCTTCGAAAGGGCCATCTTCAAACTGGATTGATAATTGTTGTTCTAAGAGAACTCCGCACATGGCAAATTGTCGTCCCAACTAGATCCATAATCTAGCGCATAAGCTCTCAGCATGTCCTCCAGAATCTGATTTACTCTCTCAGTCTGTCCATCTGTCTGTGGATGAAAGGCTGTACTGAACTCTAGCCTGGTACCCAAAGTTTTGTGCAACTGATTCCAGAACTTTGAGGTAAATTGAGTTCCTCTATCTGATACAATGCTCCTCGGAACTCCATGCAGACATACGATCCTGGTCATGTATATCTTTGCCAACTTAGCACTGGTGTAAGTGGTCTTCACTAGGATGAAATGAGCTACCTTCGTCAAACGATCGACTACAACCCATATCGACTCGTAGCTTGAACGAGTCCTGAGCAATCCTATGATAAAATCCATGCCTAGCTTATCCCACTTCCATTTGGGTATCGGCAATGGTTGTAACAATCCTGCTGGCTTCTGATGCTCTGCCTTCACTCTCTGACATATATCACAAACTGCTACATATTCCGCAATATCCTTCTTCATTCTGGTCCACCTGAAAGTGTCTTTCAAATCCAAATACATCTTGGTATTTCCTGGGTGAATCGAGTATGGTGAATCATGGGCCTCTTGCAGAATTAACTTCCTGATCTCCGGGTCATTAGGCACATAAATGCGGTCCTCAAACCATAAGGTATCGTGCTCATCCTCACGAAATCCTTTAGCTTTTCCTTTGTTCATCTTCTCCTTTATAGAAGCAATCTCCTTGTCAGTCTTTTGGGCTTCTCTGATCTTATCCATCAAGGTAGATTGAATCTCCAATGCTGCTACATAGTCTCGCGGAACTATCTCCAAACATAGCCCACGTAGATCCTTGGCTAACTCCTGTGGTAACTCTCCGTTCATGAGTGTGTTGACAATGGCTCTTGCGGCTCAATGCGTCGGCTACTATGTTAGCCTTTCCGGGGTGATAATACAATCTCATATCATAATCCTTGATGAGCTCCAACCATCTCCTTTACCTGAGATTCAGCTCCTTCTGTGTGAAAATGTACTTCAAACTTTTGTGATCCGTGTGCACCTCACAATGATTTTCGATGAGAAAATGTCTCCAAGTCTTCAATGCGTGCACTACGGCTACTAACTCCAAGTCATGTGTAGCATAATTCAACTCATGGGGCTTAAGCTGTCGTGAGGCATACGAAACAACTCTTCCCTCCTGCATAAGCACTGCTCCAAGTCCTGGACGAGAAGCGTCGCAATACACCTCATAATCCTTGCGCTGATCTGGCAGAATCAACACTAGTGATGTAACCAAACATTTCTTCAACTCCTAAAAACTGGCCTCACATTCCTCGGTCCATTTAAACTTGGTGTCCTTCTTCAATAACTCCATCATGGGCTTCACAATCTTCGAGAAATTCTCAATGAACCTCCGGTAGTATCCTGCAAGTCCAAGAAAACTCCGGATCTCTCCAACTGTTGTTGGAGCTTCCCAATTTGTCACAGTGACAACTTTGGTGGGATCTACTGCTATTCCTTCTCCGGATACAACATGTCTGAGGAATCCAACTTCCTTCAACCAAAACTCACATTTGCTGAACTTGGCACATAACTGATGTTCTCTGAGCTTCTCGAGTACCAAACACAAATGCTCTTTATGCTCTTATTCACTCTTCGAGTAGACCAAAATATCATCAATGAACACCACGACAAACTTATCCAGAAACTCCATAAACACTTTGTTCATCATGTTCATGAAATAGGCAGGTGTGTTAGTCAGACCAAATGACATAACGGTATACTCATACAGCCCGTACCTAGTGGTAAAAGTCGTCTTAGGTATATCCTGCTCTCGAATCTTCAACTAATGGTATCCTGATCGCAGATCGATCTTGGAAAATACCTTAGCTCCTTGCGATTGGTCAAACAAATCATTGAGCATCGGCAATGGGTACTTGTTCTTAATTGTCGCTTCATTCAATCCTCGATAATCAACAACCATCCTCAATGATCCATCCTTCTTCTCCACTAGAATCACTAGTGATCCCCAAGGTGAAGAACTTGGGCGAATATAGCCTTTATCCAGTAACTCCTTAATCTGCTTCTTAATTTCCTCCAAATCTTGTGCGGGCATCCTGTATGGTCTCTTAGATATCGGCCCTGTGCCTGGCAAAAGTTCAATAAAAAACTCAATGTCTCTATCCGGTGGCATGCCTGGCAATTCTTCTAGAAATACATCATGGAAATCCTTCACGACTGGTACTTCCTCCTGTACAACTCCTGATAAAGAATTTACGTGTGTCCTCCTCGGCTCATGCCATGATACATACTTGATCCTCCTCCCTTCTGGGGTGGTAAGCAAAATCAACTTACTGGCGCAATCGATGTTTCCTCCATACATCGATAGCCAATCCATACCCAGAATCACATCCAAACCTTGCGATTCCAAAATGATTAAATCCAAGGGGAAAACATGTCTACCTATACTCAATGGCACTTGAAAACATCCTCGACTGGCCATATACTCCGCTCCTGGTGAGCTTACTAGCATAGGTGTTCTAAGAACTTTGGTGGGCAGTTTATACTTATCCACAAATCCCCTTGATATGTATGAATGCGATGCACCAGTATCAAAAAGAACGATTGCAGTAAATGACTTAACCAAAAACTTACATATTACTGCATCTGGTTGGGCTTCAACCTCCTCCACGTTAACGTGGTTCACCTGTCCCCTGTTGAAAGGGTTTGGCTTCTTCCCAGAGCTTTCGTTGCCATTTCCATTCTGGGCTTCAGGACATTCATTGGCATAATGTCCAGTCTTCTGACACATATAGCAAGTGACTTGGCTCAGGTCTCTCTTCGCTGGGGTTGATGGGTTGGTACGGTTCTGATCGTTGCTTCCTCCATTCCCGTTACCATTCTTGGGGCCATCATGATTATGCGAAATCCCTCCTCCATGGGTATGCTGAAAATGTCCTCCCGATTTTGGGGTAAAACATGGCTTCTGCTGAGCTCTAGAATTGTACTTCCCTTGTCCATACTTCCTCTTACGGTTTTCAATCTGCTGCTGCTTCCCTTCAATCATGAGAGCTCTATCTACCAACTCTTGGTAGTTGTTGAAGGTTGATACCATCAACTGCATGCTCAGCTCATCATTCAACCCTTCCAGAAACTTCTCCTGCTTAGCTGCATCCGTAGCAACGTCATCTGGGGCATAACGTGCTAGCTTACTAAAGTCATCCACATACTGGCCTACAGTACGTCCTCCTTGGCGCAAGTTGCGAAACTCACGCTTCTTCATGGCCATAGCTCCTACTGAAACATGGGCAGTACAGAAAGCCTGCTGAAACTGATCCCATGTGACAGTGTCGATAGGATAAGTGGCTGTGAAATTCTCCCACCATGATGCTGCGGGTCCATCAAGCTGATGTGCGGCAAAACGCACCTTTTCCGCATCTGTGCATCCTGCAGTGGTCAACTCCCTTCCTTTCTTGCAGAGCCAATCATCTGCAACTATCGGCTCGGTGCTACTGGAGAACACCGGCGGATTCAGTCTAAGAAAATGGGTTAAGTGACCAACAGGTGGTGGAGGTGGTGGGTTGTTGTTGTTGTTGTTGTTGTTGTTGTTGTTGTTGTTGTTGTTGTTGTTGTTGTTGTTGTTGTTGTTGTTGTTGTTGTTGTTGTTGTTGTTGTTGTTGTTGTTGTTGTTGTTGTTGTTGTTGTTGTTGTTGTTGTTGTTCCCCTGATTCTAATTCTGGACTAGTAACTGCATCAACGCATTCTATTGCTGGATCAACTGAGTGAGCTTCGGTGGGAAAGCAAATCCATTGTCACGTCTCGGAGGCATATGAGGGTTTAGAAAAGATGAGAATACAGAGTAGAATGAGGTCTAGAGAGAAAACACTACCCATATGCACATGAGACAAATGCAAACAATATCACTTCATTCAATTCAAACAAGGGCATACAACGGTCTAACTATCTGTAACGCCCCGGATCCGATGCGCCAGGTGTCCATCAGTTATTCACTGTCGTTGCCATGTCATTTGCTTGCGTGTTGCATTTTCCCATGTCATCATGTGCATCTCATTTTGCATACGTGTTCGTCTCATGCATCCGAGCATTTTCCCCGTTGTCCTTTTGCAATCCAGCACTCCTATGTCATCCGGCGTCCCCTTCTTGTCTCTTTTCGTGAGCGGGTGTTAAACATTCTCGGAATGGACCGAGGTTTGCCAAGCGGCCCTGGTACACCACCGGTAGATCGCATGTCAAGTTTCGTGCCATTTGGAGGTCGTTTGATACTCCAACGGTTAACAGGGTAGCCACAAAGGCCTCTTTTATGTGCAACCCAACACCCCTCCAAAGTGGCCCAATAACACATCCAAACCCCCCTTCATGCTCTCGGTCGTTCGATCACGATCGTGTGGGCGAAAACCGCACCTCTTTTGGACACTCCTACCTCCTATCTATAAATAGGTGCTCCTCCCCGATTTTTCGCGTAGATGAAACCCTAGCAACTTCCCACTCCGCCGCCGGACGTGTCCGCCCGCACCGGATGCGTCCACAGGCCGCATCACCCCGACGAATCAGGGAGCGCCGCGTCAGCTCCGCCGCCACCCGAGCCAACCACGGGGCGCCACATCACCTCCGCGCCCGCGCCCACTTCGCCGCACCCGCGCCCACTTCGCCGCACCCGCGCCGGCCCGCCGAAGCCCTCCGCGGGCCCTCCCGGCCCATCCGGCCGCACCCGGGCCACCTCGCCCCAGCGCG
>NC_041387.1:235494955-235499219 GCF_002162155.2 Triticum dicoccoides | reverse complement strand
CCCGCCGTCGATCGCCCCGACCACCGCCGCTCGCCCCCGCGCCGCTGGCCGCCGGATCCGGCAAGCCCGCGGCCGGATCCCGTCGTCCCGTCCCTGCCTGTGCGCCACCTCGACCACCGCTCCTCGCCGGTCGCCGCCGCCGCCTTCCTCCGCCGGCCATCCTAAGCTCCTGCGCCGGCCCCGCGCCTCCTCGCCGCCCCGCGCCGGATCCGGCGAGATCCGGCCGGAGGAAGTCTCTCCGGCCCCGGATCCGCCTCCTTGACGTCTTCCCCGTCCTCTCCGGCAGCTACTGCGGCGAGAACCCTGGCCATCCTCGATCCCCGTGCGAACGAGGTTGACCCCGATTTTCCACCAAGTCCCTAAAATATTTGCATTCTCGTGCTAACTTTGACCTGTCATAACTTCATGCTCGCTACTCCGTTTCATGCATATAATATGTTAAAATGTTCATCATGAGATGCTCTTCATTTTGTTCCATTGTGTCATGCTTGTTTGAGTCAAGATTGATGCCCTTATCATCGTTGCAAGAGTGATATATGATGTTAACTCCTGTCTGTTAACATTACTTGGTGATTTGTCTTTTTCATTGCATTTTGTGTGTGCATCCTATGAGCATGAGCTCTACATGTGCTTTGTACTACATCATGCCATATTTACAGTGGTGCCATCCATGTATTTTTGTGTGCCTTTTGGTGAGTGCATCAAGCTCGTGGAGTAGTGTACTTGCTGTTACTGTTTTGCTAGGCTGAATCTGTTATATCATGATGCTATGTAAACCTACTGCTACAAGTCATTCTGTGCATAATTTGGAGATGTTCATTAAGTATGTTTTGTTTTTAATGTCATGCTCTATCCATACATTCCCCTGGTTGCATTTATAGCCTGTTGTAGCTTGTTGTAATCTTGCTCTAAACTTGCTAAATAATGTTGCTGTCAGCCTGTTAACATTAAGTTCAGTTTTGCCATGTGTTTTGCTAGTGATCCATGCACCCTATGAACTTGCTCTTGCCATGTTTAGCTTAATAAACATGTATTCTTACTGTTGGTAACCCTGTCATTCCATGTATTGCTCTGTGGTGAGTGGTACAACCTCACCAACATGCCTACTTATTCTTGTTCCTGCCATGTCTGAATCTGTCATATCATTTGCCATGTTTGCATGGATCGTACCATCTTTTCTGTTGATCTTTGGAATTAGTTCAGTAAGGGAGTTTTGTTCTTTGTTTTTAATATTAGCATGCCATGCCTTTGTTTGCCATGTTAAGTTCCTGTAACATGTTTTTTGATAGCTCTAAACATTGCAACTTGATGTTATTTCTGCCAAGTCTATAAATTGTTATTATTTGCAATCTTGCCATGTCCTTTTGAGCATGTTCTATTGATTTATGGAGATAGCTCAGTGTTCATGCTTTGTCATGCTTTACCTGTACTTCATGCCCATGCCTTTTGTTCTTATGTTGAGGTGCTGTAGCATATTGTTTTGATGCTTGCTAGATGCCTAGTTGCTATTTTGGACATATTTTTCTAGTATCTTGTTTGGAGTGTATGTGTTGCACTGTTGCTCCGTTTTGAGTGTTCTCTACATGAAATTTTCTTGATTTTGCATGAAGTTTCATATTATAATGTTGCATACATCTTTTGAGAGTGTTGCTTGATGTTTGGATGCATTTTGCATCAATGCCATGTTTAGCTTGTTTTGCTCATATCTTCTAGGCCGTAGCTCCGAATTAAATGAACTTTATATGTAACTTGACTAGAATCTCGTGTAGATCATCATGGTGCATCCTAACTTGATGTTTAACAACTTGAATGTAAGGTTTATACTGTTCTGGACAAATTTCTAAATTTGCATATGAGGACTTACCGGATTTGTTATATGTTGTTTCCGGCCTCATTTAAACTTGCTTTGATGTGTTGTTCTTGTTTGCATCATCTCTTGCGATGAGTAGCCTCATCTAGCTTTGTCGTGCATCATACTTGGTTGACCATCATGCCATGTCTATGTGTTGTGTGTTTACCTTGTTGTTTGCTTCTTTCCGGTTGTGCTCCTTCTCGTTAGTTTCTCTTTGGTTGCGATCATGAGTATTCGTTCGTCTACGCTTGGTTCATCTTCGTGGCTTCATCTTCTTCATGGAATCGTTCTTCTTCCTTGCGGGATTTTAGGCAAGATGACCATCACCTTGGATCTCATTACTATCATTGCTATGCTAGTTGCTTCGTTCTATCGCTATGCTGCGCTACCTATCACTTGTTCTTCAAGCCTCCCAAATTGCCATGTCAGCCTCTAACCTTTTCACCCTTCCTAGCAAACCGTTGCTTGGCTATGTTACCGCTTTGCTTAGCCCCTCTTATATCGTTGTTAGTTGCAGGTGAAGTTGAAGATTGCTCCATGGTGGACAGAATTATGTTGGGATATCACAATATCTCTTATTTAATTAATGCATCTATATACTTGGTAAAGGGTGGAAGGCTCGGCCGTATGCCTGGTGTTTTGTTCCACTCTTGCCACCCTAGTTTCCGTCATACCGGTGCTATGTTCCTTGATTTTGCGTTCCTTACGCGGTTGGGTGATTTATGGGACCCCCCTTGACAGTTCGCTTTGAATAAAACTCCTCCAGCAAGGCCCAACCTTGGTTTTACCATTTGCCTCACCACCACCTACACCTTTCCCTTGGGTCGGCCAACCCGAGGGTCATCTTTATTTTAGCCCCCCCAGGTCAGTGCTTCTGTAAGTGCTGGTCCGAACCGAGCAGCCTGCGGGGCCACCTCGGGGAAACTCGAGGGTTGGTTTTACTCGTAGCTTGACTTATCCAGTGTTGCCCTAAGAACGAGATATGTGCAGCTCCTATCGGGATTGTGGGCACATCGGGTGGCTTTGCTGGTCTTGTTTTACCATTGTCGAAATGTCTTGTAAACCGGGATTCCGATACTGATCGGGTCTTCCTGGGAGAAGGTATATCCTTCGCTGACCATGAGAGCTTGTGATGGGATAAGTTGGGACACCCCTGCAGGGTATAAACTTTCGAGAGCAGTGCCCGCGGTTATGTGGCAGATGGGAATTTGTTAACGTCCGGTTGTAGAGAACTTGACACCAGATTCGAATTAAAACACATCAACGGCGTGTGTAGCCGTGATGGTCTCCTTTTAGCGGAGTCCGGGAAGTGAACACGGTTTTGGGTTATGTTTGACGTAAGTAGGAGTTCAGGATCACCTCTTGATCATTACTAGCTTCACGACCGTTCCGTTGTTTCTCTACTCGCTCTTATTTGCATATGTTAGCCACCATACTTGCTTAGTCGCTGCTGCAACCTCACCACTTTACCCCTTCCCTACCCATTAAGCTTTGCTAGTCTTGATACCCATGGTAATGGGATTGCTGAGTCCTCATGGCTCACAAATTACTACAACAATAGTTGCAGGTACAGGTTGTGCAATGATCATGACGCGAGAGCGATGTTTGCGTGCTTTGGAGTTCTTCTTCTGGTTCTTCTTCGATCAGGGGATAGGTTCCAGGTCGGCAGCCTGGGCTAGCAGGGTGGATGTCATTTGAGTTTTTGGTTGTGTTTCATCCGTAGTCGGATGGTGCTCTTATGTAAGATGATGTTGTATTCATGTGGCATTGTATGCCTTTTGTATGTATCCCCATCTATTATGTAATGTTGATGAAATGATATCCACCTTGCCAAAGCGTGTCAATATGTGGTCCTATCCTTGGTGGGACCTTCGAGTCTCTTTAGGATAGTATCGCATATTGGGCGTGACAAGTTGGTATCAGTGCCTCGACCGACCTTAGGAGCCCTTGTTTGATTGTGTAGTTTGGTCGTTGTCGAGTCTAGAAGAAAACTATTTTTCGAGTCTAGTTATATCGGAGAGTAGGAATTCTTTTTACTCCTCAGCCTCTCCGTCGCTCTGGTGAGGAATCTTGTCATAGGTGTTTTGAATTACTTCTCTTCCCCTTCAAACTTTCTTTAGGATCACGCAGTTGGTTTTTCGATCGTTGGTTCTCAGCTCTTTTCATCCGGTACATTTCTCGTCAAGTTGACTCGAGCCTCTTCATATTTGAGTTCAATCCTCAGTTGTCTTCTTTTCCCCACCCGCCCACCCCTTTTCCTTCTCAGAGCCGGAGTCCGTAATCGAGTATCCATCCTACTCGTGCGAAGCCTTTGCATTCTCCCAACCAGTGTTTACTCTTCAAGTTATTCGGCGATTCTCCCCTCTAGGTGCCTTTGTTTTTCCCGCCCTCCCACCCTCTTCTTCCCGGAGC
>NC_041387.1:235491846-235494675 GCF_002162155.2 Triticum dicoccoides | reverse complement strand
GGAGCCGGAGCCTCTAGTAGAGCATCAATTTCATTTGTGCGGAGCCTCTTCAGTCTTTCCTCAGTTGTCTCAACCGCTGAATTCTCATCTAGTTAATCAACATTTTTCTCGTTTTCCTTCCGGAGGTTTCAATTAAAGTATTCGGTGTTGATCATATTCTTTCCCTCAGCTCAAATATTTCCCTCTGATCATTCGTCTCTCGCCATTTAATCCTTCCGGAGCGCTGAAGACATCACAGAAGATTCTCGTCTAGTTAATCAGCACTTTTTCTCGTTTTCCTTCTGGAGGTTTCAATTCAAGTATTCGGTTTGCATTCAATTATTTCGAGGTTGTCACCTCACTCAAATTTTTCAATCGTTCTGGTGCATCATTTCTCATTCGACAATCCTTCCCAGTGGTGTTTCTTCTCAGTGGGCCCTAACCCATAGGTCTTTCCCAGGATCTTACCTGACACTTCTGATTTTCTAGAGCTATTCTTAAATTATTTTCGAAGTATGACGTAAGTATGAATTTCATCAGTCACATGCTTTTCCAAGATCGATTTCAAATCATTTTCTTTGTTGGCTCAACCTCTTCGCTTTTCATTCTCCCGGAGTATTTCAACAATTTTGGTGGTGTTTCTCGTCGTCATTTGAAGACCGAAGAAGAGTTTTTCCTCTAAATCTTGCCCGTTCTCTCGAAGACTCGCGGTTCTAGTTTCATGCTATCGTCTCAAATTAATCCAGTTGTCAGATATTCTTTTCTTACCCATCCGGAGTATGTCAGGAGTTGTTTTTACATTTGTTTTCACTGGAGGCCACCGTTCCAGAAGAATTCTTTGTCCTCACATTTCACCTACCATTATCCAATTATCCCGGCGCTTCATTCAAGTGCTCTTCATTTAGTTCGAATTCTTCCCGTTCCCTTGTATCTAATTCCCCTCAAGCATATTTGTTCTTCTAAGTCTTCCCTGTGATTCATTCTCTTTCATCACTCATTTTTGAATTCTTACGATGGTCCATTCAAGATTCTTTTTCCCTGATTATCATTTTAAACCATTCATTTTTTCAATCCTACCGGTGGTTCATGAAGACCTTCTCAAGTTTGCGATATGTCACTCCTCAATCCGTTTCAAGGGGAATAAGTTGCATGCCAAATCCGCTTGTCATCAATTAAATTTGATGAAGGATAAGCATACAATATATCTTATTCTTATTTCCTCAAAGTGATTAATCCTTTTCTTCGGAGTTTGTTCTTGGTGAATAGATTCTAGTTCCAAGTGTTTTCATCTTTTCTTTTCCGGAGTTCAAATTTCCTCGGCCATTTCGTCGGAACCTCCATCTTAATCATCGCAAGGCTCATCTTATTCTTTTCATCCTTCAATTCTATCTCATTGTCCTTGTGTTTACTGGAGTCCTTCATGGTGGTTCTTCATGATTTAATCCACTCTTCAAGTGTTCATCAAGATTCTTGTTCAAGGAGTTCTAGTATTTTTTTCTTCTTGAATCTCGAAGTGCGATTAATTCTCCGCATTCTTTTGAAGTGGAGTTTTGGATTTCTTCGTTCTCCTCGGTTATCACCTCATAATTTTGAGATGTTATCCATAAGTCCACGACAAGCTTATTCTTTCCGCTGTTGAATTTTCTCAACAACCCCGTTCAATCATTTCTTCTAAGGTTGTTTTCTATTTCATTCATGGAAGAAGATGTTGTCTTCTTCTCCGCTCTTTTCGTTCAACTCTTTCAATTCTTCCAGAGGCGTTGTGTTGTCCCTCTCGTCAAGTATCATTCCATCTTCTTAAGTTCGTGTTCTATTCCTCCATGCTTTAACCGGAGTGATGCATAAATTCCTTCGTTATTATTCCTTTTTTCTAGCTTGTTCTAACCAGAGTGCTTTCAGAGTCTACCTTCTTCATTGAGCTTTTGATTCCCGTCGTAATTGGCATTCCTCTTTTCTACCTGGGTGCTTTCGACTTTGTTCATTTTTCCCCTCTTGCATTCTTGGTTCACCTCATCCTCTTTTCCTCTCCGTCTCGGTCCTAAGATCTCGGGATGAGATCTCTTGTTAGTAGAGGAGAGTTGTAACACCCCAGATCCGATGCGCCAGGTGTCCATCAGTTATTTGCCGTCGTTGCCATGTCATTTTCTTGCGTGTTGCATTTTGCCATGCCATCATGTGCATCTCATTTTGCATACGTGTTCCTCTCATGCATCCGAGCATTTTCCCCATTGTCCGTTTTGCAATCTGGCACTCCTATGTCATCCGGCGTCCCCTTCTTGTCTCTTTTCATGAGCGGGTGTTAAACATTCTCGGAATGGACCGAGGTTTGCCAAGCGGCCTTGGTACACCACCGATAGACCACCTGTCAAGTTTCGTGCCAATTGGAGGTCGTTTGATACTCCAACGGTTAACCGGGTAGCCGCAAAGGCCTCTTTTGTGTGCAGCCCAACACCCCTCCATAGTGGCCCAATAAGACATCCTAACCCCCCCTTCATGCTCTCGGATCTATCACGATCGTGTGGGCGAAAACAGCACCTCATTTGGACACTCCTAACTCCTTCTATCTATAAATAGGTGATCCTCCCCGATTTTTCGCGCAGATGAAACCCTAGTAACTTCCCACTCCGCCGCCGGACGTGTCCGCCTGCGCCGGACGCATCCACCGGCCGCATCACCCCGACGAATCAGGGAGCACCGCGTCAGCTGTGCCGCCGCCCGAGCCAACCGCGGGGCGCCACGTCGCCTCCGCGCCCGCGCCCACTTCGCCCCACCCGCACCGGCCCACCGAAGCCTGCCGCGGGCCCTCCTGACCCATCCGGCCGCACCCGGGCCGCCTTGCTCCCGCGCACC
>NC_041387.1:235473380-235491324 GCF_002162155.2 Triticum dicoccoides | reverse complement strand
CGCGCACCGCCTATGCCTACGCCGTCGCCGGCGCGCCAGCTCGCCGGCCATCGCGCCCCGCCCCGCCGCCGGTTGCCCCGACCATCGCCGCTCGCCCCCGCACTACTGGCCGCCGGATCCCGTCGTCCCGTCCCCGCTGGTGCGCCACCTCGACCACCGCTCCTCGCCGGCCGCTGCCGCCTTCCTCCGCCGGCCACTCAGAGCTCCTGCGCCGGCCTCGCGCCTTCTCGCCGCCCCGCGCCGGATCCGGCGAGATCCGGCCGGAGGAGGTCTCCCCGGCCCCGGATCCGCCTCCCCGACGTCTTCCCCGTCCTCTCCGGCAGCTACTCCGACGAGAACCCCAGCCATCCTCGATCCCCGTGCGAACGAGGTTGACCCCGATTTTCCAGCAAGTCCCTAAAATATTTGCATTCTAGTGCTAACTTTGACCTATCATAACTTCATGCCCGCTCCTCTGTTTCATGCATATAATATGTCCAAATGTTCATCATGAGATGCTCTTCATTTTGTTCCATTGTGTCATGCTTGTTTAAGTCCATCTTGATACCCTTAGCATCGCTGCAAGAGTGCTATATGATGTTAACTGTTGTCTGTTAACATAACTTGGTGAGTTGTCTTTTTCATTGCATTTTGTGTGTGCATCCTATGAGCATGAGCTCTACATGTGTTTTGTACTACATCATGCCATATTTACAGTGGGGCCATCTATGTATTTTTGTGTGCCTTGTGGTGAGTGCATCAATCTCGCGAAGTAGGGTACTTGCTGTGGCTGTTTTGCTAGGCTGAATCTGTTATATCATGATGCTATGTAAACCTGCTGCTACAAGTCATTCTATGCATAATTTTGAGATGTTCACTAAGGATGTTTAGTTTTTCATGTCATGCTCTATCCATCCATACCCCTGGTTGCATTTATAGCGTTCTGTAGCTTATTGTAATCTTGCTCTAAACTTGCTAAATAATGTTGTTGTCAGCCTGTTAACATTAAGTTCAGTTTTGCCATGTGTTTTACTAGTGATCCATGCACCCTATGAACTTGCTATTGCAATGTTTAGCTTCATAAACATGTCTTCTTACTGCTGGTAACCTTGTAATGCCATGTATTGCTCTGTGGTGAGTGGTACGAGCTCACCAACCTGCCTACTTATTGTTGTTCATGCCATGTCTGAATCTGTCATATCATTTGCCATGTTTGCATGGATCCTACCATCTTTTCTGTTGATCTTTGGAATTAGTTCAGTAAGGGAGCTTTGTTCTTTGTATTTAGTATTAGAATGCCATGTCTTTGTTTGCCATGTTAAGTTCCTGTAACATGTTGTTTGATAGCTCTAAACATTGCAACCTGATGTTATTTCTGCTAAGTCTGTAAACTGTTATTATTTGCAATCTTGCCATGTCCTTTTGAGCATCTTCTGGTGATTTCTGGAGATAGCTCAGTGTTCATGCTTTGTCATGCTTTACCTGTACTTCATGCACAAGCCATTTGTTCTTATTTTGAGGTGCTGTAGCATATTGTTTTGATGCTTGCTAGATGCCTAGTTGCTGTTTTGGACAGATTGTTGTGATATCTTGTTTGGAGTATGTGTTGCACCGTTGCTCCGTTTTGAGTGTTCTCTACATGAAACTTGCTTGATTTTGCATGAAGTTTCATATTATCATGTTGCATCCATGTTTTGAGAGTGTTGCTTGATATTATCATGTTGCATCCATGTTTAGCTTGTTTTGCTCATATCTTCTAGGTCGTAGCTCCGAATTAAATGAACTTTATATGTAACTTGACTAGAATCTCGTATAGATCATCTTGGTGCATCTTAACTTGTTGTTTAACAACTTGAACATAAGGTTTATTCAGGTCTGGACCAATTTCTAAATTTTCATATGAGGACTTATCGGATTTGTTACCCGGCCTCATTTAAACTTGCTTTGATGTGTTGTTCTTGTTTGCATCATCTCTTGCCATGAGTAGCCCCATCTAGCTTTGTCATGCATCATACTTGGTTGAGCATCATGCCATGTCTATGTGTTGTGTGTTTACCTTGTTGTTTGCTTCTTTCCGGTTGTGCTCCTTCTCGTTAGTTCCTGTTTCGTTGCGATCGTGAGGATTCGTTCGTCTACGCTTGGTTCATCTTCGTGGCTTCATCTTCTTCACGGAATCGTTCTTTTTCCTTGCGGGATTTCAAGCAAGATGACCTTCACCTTGGATCTCATTACTATCATTGCTATGCTAGTTGCTTCGTTCTATCGCTATGTTGCGCTACCTATCACTTGTTCTTCAAGCCTCCCAAATTGCCATGTCAGCCTCTAACCTTTTCACCCTTCCTAGCAAACCGTTGCTTGGCTATGTTACCGCTTTGCTCAGCCCTCTTATATCATTGTTAGTTGCAGGTGAAGTTGAAGATTGCTCCATGGTGGACAGGATTATGTTGGGATATCACAATATCTCTTATTTAATTAATGCATCTATATACTTGGTAAAGGGTGGAAGGCTCGGCCGTATGCCTGGTGTTTTGTTCCACTCATGCCGCCCTAGTTTCCGTCATACTGGTGTTATGTTCCTTGATTTTGCGTTCCTTACGCGGTTGGGTGATTTATGGGATCCCCTTGACAGTTCGCTTTGAATAAAACTCCTCCAGCAAGGCCCAACCTTGGTTTTACCATTTGCCTCACCACCACCTACACCTTTCCCTTGGGTCGGCCAACCCGAGGGTCATCTTTATTTTAGCCCCCCCGGGGCCAGTGCTTCTCTAAGTGCTGGTCCGAACCAAGCAGCCCGCGGGGCCAGCTCGGGGAAACTCAAGGGCTGGTTTTACTCGTAGCTTGACTTATCCGGTGTTGCCCTGAGAACGAGATAAACGAGATATGTGTAGCTCCTATCGGGATTGTCGGCACATCGGGCGGCTTTGCTGGTCTTGTTTTACCATTGTCAAAATGTCTTGTAAACTGGGATTCCGAGACTGATCGGGTCTTCCTGGGAGAAGGTATATCCTTCGTTGACCGTGAGAGCTTGTGATGGGCTAAGTTGGGACACCCCTGCAGGGTATAAACTTTTGAGAGCCATGCCCGAGGTTATGTGGCAGATGGGAATTTGTTAACATCCGGTTGTAGAGAACTTGACACCAGATTCGAATTAAAACGCATCAACCACGTGTGTAGCCGTGATGGTCTCTTTTTGGCAGAGTCTGGGAAGTGAACACGGTTTTGGGTTATGTTTGACGTAACTAGGAGTTCAGGATCACCTCTCGATCATTACTAGCTTCACGACCGTTCCGTTGTTTCTCTTCTCGCTCTTCTTTGCTTATTTTAGCCACCATACTTGCTTAATCGCTGATGCAACCTCACCACTTTACCCCTTCCCTACCCATTAAGCTTTGCTAGTCTTGATACCCATGGTAATGTGATTGCTCAGTCCTCGTGGCTCACGGATTACTACAACAACAGTTGCAGGTATAGGTTATGCAATGATCATGACGCGAGAGCGATGTTTGCTTGTTTTGGAGTTCTTCTTCTGCTTCTTCTTCGATCAGGGGATAGGTTCCAGGTCGCAGCCTGGGCTAGTAGGGTGGATGTCGTTTGTGTTTCAGGTTGTGTTTCATCCGTAGTCGGATGGTGCTCTTATGTAAGATGATGTTGTATTCGTGTGGCATTGTATGCCTTTTGTATGTATCCCCATCTATTATGTAATGTTGATGAAATGATATCCACCTTGCCAAAGCGTGTCAATATGCGGTCCTATCCTTGGTGGGACCTTCGTGTCTCTTTAGGATAGTATCACATATTGGGCGTGACACTATCCTTAGAAAAGTGCTCGGTCTATAGTAGATACATGGGGGAATACTACTACTTTTATGGTGGTCGACTAGAAAAACTGCTCCGATGAAGACTCCATGATATCTGCTCCAGCTTCATCAACATAGTCCTCATCGCAATCGTCTGGGTCCAAGTCAGTGTCGTCAATGATGATGTAATTCTCTGGGCAAGTGCAATCATCGTCTTCTCCTCAAGTCATGGGAAATCCCATGAATACTTTTAGCTTGTTCTTCAGATCATCATTCTTATCCACAAGTGTTGCTATTTCATCCTCATATCCATCGCGTGTCGACTTGAGTTCTTCCTCTAGTTCCGTGATCTTGGTCATGGCCTTCTTCAGATCTATCATGCCTGCGCACATCTGGTTCTCCTAGCATCGAATGTGCTTGTTCAACTCCTAGATGAATGCTGCAATTGATCTATCCTTCCTGGTACTGATCATCTCCCATTGCTCATCTCGGTGCCCGCAAATCTGGTAAATAGTATCCTTGAGATCCTTGTGGTAAACTTCTCCAATGCATCCTATTGTGATGTGGGCTGCCATGCTCTTTCCTAGACTCCAGGTTGGTGCATCGAAGGAAAACTCTATGGGCTCAGTGACGGGCATGAACGTCCTTCCTAGAACTTGAACTTGTACCATCCAACGCTCCTCTTCAGGTAAAGTGGCGATGTAGGTCCCGGTGAAGCTTGGTACTCCGATGTTCAGGTATCTAGTGACTTCCTTCAAGTGGCGTCCAAAGGGTGTATCTTCATCCGGTTGCGTGAACTGTTGGGGAACGTTGCAGAAAATTAAAAAATTTCCTACGGTTTACCAAGATCTATCTATGAGTTCATCTAAGCAACGAGTCATAGGAGAGAGATTGCATCTACATACCACTTGTAGATCACGTGCGGAAGCGTTCAAGAGAACGGTGATGATGGAGTCGTACTCGCCGTGATCCAAATCACCGATGACCAAGTGCAGAACGGGCAGCACCTCCGCGTTCAACACACGTACGGAGCGGATGACGTCTCCTCCTTCTTGATCCAGCAAGGGGGAAGGAGAGGTTGATGAAGATCCAGCAGCACAACGACGTGGTGGTGGATGCAGCAGGACTCCGGCAGGGCTTTGCCAAGCTGCTGCGGGAGGAGGAAGAGGTGTAGCAGGGGGAGGGAGGCGCCAAGACACAGGGGTGCGGCTGCCCTCCCCCTTGCCCTCCTTTATATAGGCCCCCGGGGGGGGGGGGGCGCCGGCCCTGGGAGATCTAATCTCCCAAGGGGGGCGGCGGCCAGGGGGGTGGAGTGCCCCCCAAGGCAAGTGCCCCCCCCCCACCTAGGGTTTCCAACCCTAGGCGCAGGGGGGGTCCAGGGGGGCGCACTAGCCCACTAGGGGCTGGTTCCCCTCCCACTTCAGCCCATGGGGCCCTCCGGGATAGGTGGCCCCACACGGTGGACCCCCGGGACCCTTCCGGTGGTCCCGGTACAATACCGGGTGACCCTGAAACTTTCCCGATGGCCGAAACAACACTTCCTATATATAATTCTTTACCTTCGGACCATTCTGGAACTCCTCGTGACGTCCTGGATCTCATCCGGGTCTCCGAACAACATTCGGTTTGCTGCATACTCATATTCATACAACCCTAGCGTCACCGAACATTAAGTGTGTAGACCCTACGGGTTCGGGAGATATGCAGACATGACCGAGACGGCTCTCCAGTCAATAACCAACAGCGGGATCTGGATACCCATGTTGGCTCCCACATACTCCTCGATGATCTCATCGGATGAACCACGATGTCGAGGATTCAAGCAACCCCGTATACTATTCCCTTTGTCAGACGGTATGTTACTTGCCCGAGATTCGATCGTCGGTATCCCAATACCTCGTTCAATCTTGTTACCGGAAAGTCACTTTACTCATATCGCAATGCATGATCCCGTGACCAGACACTTGGTCACTTTGAGCTCATTATGATGATGCACTACCGAGTGGGCCCAGTGATACCTCTCTGTTATATGGAGTGACAAATCCCAGTCTTGATCCGTGTCAACCCAACAGACACTTTCAGAGGTACCTGTAGTGCACCTTTATAGTCACCCAGTTACGTTGTGACGTTTGGTACACCCAAAGCACTCCTACGGTATCCGGGAGTTACACGATCTCATGGTCTAAGGAAGAGATACTTGACATTGGAAAAGCTCTAGCAAAACAAACTACACAATCTTGTGCTATGCTTAGGATTGGGTCTTGTCCATAACATCATTCTCCCAATGATGTGATCACGTTATCAACGACATCCAATGTCCATAGTCAGGAAACCATGACTATCTGTTGATCAACGAGCTAGTCAACTAGAGGCTCACTAGGGACATGTTGTGGTCTAAGTATTCACACGTGTATTACGATTTCCGGATAATACAATTATAGCATGAATAAAAGACAATTATCATGAACAAGGAAATATAATAATAATCCTTTTATTATTGCCTCTAGGGCATATTTCCAATAGTCTCCCACTTGCACTAGAGTCAATAATCTAGTTACATTGTGATGAATCGAACACCCATAGAGTTCTGGTGTTGATCATGTTTTGCTCATGGAAGAGGTTTAGTCAACGGATCTGCGACATTCAGAACCGTATGTACTTTGCAAATATCTATGTCTCCATCTTGAACATTTTCACGGATGGAGTTGAAACGACGCTTGATGTGCCTGGTCTTCTTGTGAAACCTGGGCTCCTTGGCAAGGGCAATAGCTCCAGTGTTGTCACAGAAGAGTTTGATCGGCCCCGACGCATTGGGTATGACTCCTAGGTCGGTGATGAACTCCTTCACCCAAATTGCTTCATGCGCTGCCTCCGAGGCTGCCATGTACTCCGCTTCACATGTAGATCCCGCCACGATGCTCTGCTTGCAGCTGCACCAGCTTACTGCCTCATCATTCAACATATACACGTATCCGGTTTGTGACTTAGAGTCATCCAGATCTGTGTCGAAGCTAGCGTCGACGTAACCCTTTACGACGAGCTCTTCGTCACCTCCATAGACGAGAAACCTGTCCTTTGTCCTTTTCAGGTACTTCAGGATATTCTTGACCGCTGTCCAGTGTTCCTTGCCGGGATTACTTTGGTACCTTCCTACCAAACTTACGGCAAGGTTTACATCAGGTCTGGTACACAACATGGCATACATAATAGATCCTATGGCTGAGGCATAGGGGATGACGCTCATCTCTTCTTTATCTTTTACCGTGGTCGGGCATTGAGCCGAGCTCAATCTCACACCTTGCAGTACAGGCAAGAACCCTTTCTTGGACTGATCCATTTTGAACTTCTTCAAAATCTTATCAAGGTATGTGCTTTGTGAAAGACCTATGAGGCGTCTCAATCTATCCCTATAGATCTTTATGCCTAATATGTAAGCAGCTTCTCCAAGGTCCTTCATTGAAAAACATTTATTCAAGTAGGCCTTAATGCTGTCCAAGAATTCTATATTATTTCCCATCAAAAGTATGTCATCCACATATAATATGAGAAATGCTACAGAGCTCCCACTCACTTTCTTGTAAACGTAGGCTTCTCCATAAGTCTGCATAAACCGAAACGCTTTGATCATCTCATCAAAGCGAATGTTCCAACTCCGAGATGCTTGCACCAGCCCATAAATGGATCACTGGAGCTTGCATACTTTGTTAGCATTCTTAGGATCGACAAAACCTTCCAGCTGTATCATATACAGCTCTTCCTTAAGATAACCGTTAAGGAATGCCGTTTTGACGTCCATCTTCCATATCTCATAATCATAGTATGCGGCAATTGCTAACATGATTCGGACGGACTTAAGCTTCTCTACGGGAGAGAAAGTCTCATCGTAGTCAATCCTTTGAACTTGTCGATAACGCTTAGCAACAAGTCGAGCTTTATAGATGGTGACATTACCATCCGCGTCCGTCTTCTTCTTAAAGATCCATTTGTTTTCTATCGCTCGCCGATCATCGGGCAAGTCAGTCACAGTCCATACTTTGTTTTCATACATGGATTCTATCTCAGATTGTATGGCTTCTAGCCATTTGTTGGAATCTGGTCCCGCCATCGCTTCTTCATAGTTCGAAGGTTCACCGTTGTCTAACAACATGATTTCCAGGACTGGGTTGCCATACCACTCTGGTGTGGAACATGTCCTTGTGGACCTACGAAGTTCAGTAGCAACTTGATCCGAAGTACCTTGATCATCATTATTAATTTCCTCTCCAATCAGTGTAGGCACCACAGGAACATTTTCCTGAGCTGCACTACTTTCCGGTTCAAGAGGTAGTACTTCATCGAGCTCTACTTTCCTCCCACTTACTCCTTACGAGAGAAACTCTTTTTCCAGAAAGGATCCGTTCTTGTCAACAAAGATCTTGCCCTCGGATCTTAAGTAGAAGGTATAACCAATGGTTTCCTTAGGGTATCCTATGAAGACGCATTTTTCCGACTTGGGTTCGAGCTTTTTAGGTTGAAGTTTCTTGACATAAGCATCGCATCCCCAAACTTTTAGAAACGACAGCTTAGGTTTCTTCCCAAACCATAATTCATACGGTGTCGTCTCAACGGATTTAGATGGTGCCCTATTGAAAGTGAATGTAGCTGTCTCTAGAGCGTATCCCCAAAATGATAGCGGTAAATCGGTAAGAGACATCATAGATCGCACCATATCCAATAGAGTGCGATTACGACGTTCGGACACACCGTTACGCTGAGGTGTTCTAGGCGGCGTGAGTTGTGAAACAATTCCACATTTTCTTAAGTGTGTACCAAATTCGTGACTTAAATATTCTCCTCCACGATCTGATCATAAGAATTTTATCTTTCGTTCACGTTGATTCTCTACCTCATTCTGAAATTCCTTGAACTTTTCAAAGGTCTCAGACTTGTGTTTCATCAAGTAGACATACCCATATCTAATTAAGTCATCAGTGAGAGTGAGAACATAATGATATCCTCCGCGAGCCTCAACGCTCATTGGACCATACACATCAGTATGTATGATTTCCAATAAGTTGGTTGCTCGCTCCATTGTTCCGGAGAACGGAGTCTTGGTCATTTTGCCCATGAGGCATGGTTCGCATGTGTCAAATGATTCATAATCGAGAGACTCTAAAAGTCCATCAGCATGGAGCTTCTTCATGCGCTTGACACCAATGTGACCAAGGCGGCAGTGCCACAAGTATGTGGGACTATCGTTATCAACTTTACATCTTTTGGTATTCACACTATGAATATGTGTAACATTACGTTCGAGATTCATTAAGAATAAACCATTGACCATCGGGGCATGACCATAAAACATATCTCTCATATAAATAGAACAACCATTATTCTCGGATTTAAATGAGTAGCCATCTCGCATCAAACGAGATCCAGATATAATGTTCATGCTCAAACTTGGCACTAAATAACAATTATTGAGGTTTAAAACTAATCCCATAGGTAAATGTAGAGGTAGCGTGCCGACAGCGATCACATCGACCTTGGAACCATTCCCGACGCGCATCATCACCTCGTCCTTCGCTAGTCTCCGCTTATTCCGCAGCTCCTGCTGTCAGTTACAAATATGAGCAACGACACCGGTATCAAATACCCAGGAGTTACTACGAGTACTGGTAAGGTACACATCAATTACATGTATATCACATATACCTTTGGTGTTGCCGGCCTTCTTGTCCGCTAAGGATCTGGGGCAGTTCCACTTCCCGTGACCCTTCCCTTTGCAATAAAAACACTCAGTCTCAGGCTTGGGTCCATTCTTTGACTTCTTCTCGGCAACTGGCTTACCGGGCGCGGCAACATCTTTGCCGTCCTTCTTGAAGTTCTTCATAGCCTTGCCCTTCTTGAACTTAGTGGTCTTATTGACCATCAACACTTGATGTTCTTTCTTGATTTCAACCTCTGCTGACTTCAGCATTGAAAATACTTCAGGAATGGTCTTCACCATCCCCTGCATATTGTAGTTCAGCACAAAGCTCTTATAGCTCGGTGGGAGCGACTGAAGGATTCTGTCAATGACCGCCTCGTCCGGGAGGTTGATCTCCAGCTGGGACAGGTGGTTGTGCAACCCACACATTTTGAGTATGTGCTCACTGACAGAACTGTTTTCCTCCATCTTACAACTATAGAACTTGTCGGAGACTTCATATCTCTCGACCCGGGCATGAGCTTGAAAAACCATTTTCAGCTCCTCGAACATCTCATATGCTCCATGTCGCTCAAAACGCTTTTGGAGCCCCGGTTCTAAGCTGTAAAGCATGCTGCACTAAACGAGGGAGTAATCATCAGCACGAGACTGCCAAGTGTTCATAACATCTTGGTTCTCTGGGATTGGTGCTTCATCTAGCGGTGCTTCTAGGACATAATCTTTCTTGGCTGCTATGAGGATGATCCTCAGGTTCCGGACCCAGTCCGAATAGTTGCTGCCATCATCTTTCAGCTTGGTTTTCTCTAGGAACGCGTTGAAGTTCATGTTGACATGAGCGTTGGCCATTTGATCTACAAGACATATTTTGCAAAGGTTTTAGACTAAGTTCATGATAATTAAGTTCATCTAATCAAATTATTTAATGAACTCCCACTCAGATTGACATCCCTCTAGTCATCTAAGTGTTACACGATCCGAGTCGACTAGGCCGTGTCCGATCATCACGTGAGACGGACTAGTCATCATCGGTGAACATCTCCATGTTGATCGTATCTTCCATACGACTCATGTTCGACCTTTCGGTCTCTTGTGTTCCGAGGCCATGTCTGTACATGCTAGGATCGTCAAGTTAACCCTAAGTGTTTCTGCATGTGTAAAACTGTCTTACACCCGTTGTATGTGAACGTAAGGATCTATCACACCCGATCATCACGTGGTGCTTTGAAACGACGAACTTTAGCAACGGGGCACAGTTAGGGGGAACACTTTCTTGAAATTATTATAAGGTATCATCTTATTTACTACCATTGTTCTAAGTAAACAAGATGCATAAACATAATAAACATCACATGCAATTATATAAAGTAGTGACATGATATGGCCAATATCATATAGCTCCTTCGATCTCCATCTTCGGGGCTCCATGATCATCTTCGTCACCGGCATGACACCATGATCTCCATCATCATGATCTCCATCATCGTGTCTTCATGAAGTTGTCACGCCAACGACTACTTCTACTTCTATGGCTAACGCGTTTAGCAATAAAGTAAAGTAATTTACATGGCGTTCTTCAATGACACACATGTCATACAAAAAATAAAGACAACTCCTATGGCTCCTGCCGGTTGTCATACTCATCGACATGCAAGTTGTGATTCCTATTACAAGAACATGATCTCATACATCACAATATATCATTCATCATTCATCACAACTTCTGGCCATATCACATCACATGACAATTGCTGCAAAAACAAGTTGGACGTCCTCTAATTGTTGTTGCATCTTTTACGTGGCTGCAATTGGGTTCTAGCAAGAACGTTTTCTTACCTACGAATAACCACAACGTGATTTTGTCAACTTCTATTTACCCTTCATAAGGACCCTTTTCGTCGAATCCGCTCCAACTAAAGTAGGAGAGACAGACACCCGCTAGCCACCTTATGCAACTAGTGCATGTCAGTCGGTGGAACCTGTCTCACGTAAGCGTACGTGTAAGGTCGGTCCGGGCCGCTTTATCCCACAATACCGCTGAAGCAATAAAAGACTAGTAGCGGCAAGCAAGTTGGCAAGATCTACGCCCACAACAAAATTGTGTTCTACTCGTGCAATAGAGAACTACGCATAGACCTAGCTCATGATGCCGCTGTTGGGGAACGTTGCAGAAAATTAAAAATTTTCCTACGGTTTCACCAAGATCCATCTATGATTTCATCTAAGCAACAAGTCATAGGAGAGAGATTGCATCTACATACCACTTGTAGATCGCGTGCGGAAGCGTTCAAGAGAACGGTGATGATGGAGTCGTACTCGTCGTGATCCAAATCACCGATGACCAAGTGCCAAACGGACAGCACCTCCGCGTTTAACACACGTACGGAGCGGATGATGTCTCCTCCTTCTTGATCCAGCAAGGGGGAAGGAGAGGTTGATGAATATCCAGCAGCACAACGGCGTGGTGGTGGATGCAGCAGGACTCCGGCAGGGCTTCGCCAATCTGCTGCGGGAGGAGGAAGAGGTGTAGCAGGGGGAGGGAGGCGCCAAGACACAGGGGTGCGGCTGCCCTCCCCCTTGCCCTCCTTTATATAGGCCCCCATGGGGGGCGCCGGCCCTGGGAGATCAAATCTCCCAAGTAGGGCGGCCAGGGGGGTGGAGTGCCCCCCAAGGCAAGTGGGGCGCCCCCCCACCTAGGGTTTCCAACCCTAGGCGCAGGGGGGGCTAGGGGGGCGCACCAGCCCACTAGGGGCTGGTTCCCCTCCCACTTCAGCCCGCGGGGCCCTCCGGGATAGGTGGCCCCACCCGGTGGACCCCCGGGACCCTTCCGGTGGTCCCGGTACAATACCGGGTGACCCCGAAACTTTCCCGATGGCCGAAACAGCACTTCCTATATATAATTCTTTACCTCCAGACCATTCCGAAACTCCTCGTGACGTCCAGGATCTCATCCGGGATTCCGAACAACATTCGGTTTGCTGCATACTCATATTCATACAACCCTAGCGTCACCGAACCTTAAGTGTGTAGACCCTACGGGTTCGGGAGATATGCAGACATGACCGAGACGACTCTCCGGTCAATAACCAACAGCGGGATCTGGATACCCATGTTGGCTCCCACATACTCCTCGATGATCTCATCGGATGAACCACGATGTCGAGGATTCAAGCAACCCCATATACTATTCCCTTTGTCAGACAGTATGTTACTTGCCCGAGATTCGATCCTCGGTATCCCAATACCTCGTTCAATCTCGTTACTGGCAAGTCACTTTACTCATTCCATAATGCATGATCCCGTGACCAGACACTTGGTCACTTTGAGCTCATTATGATGATGCACTACCGAGTGGGCCTAGTGATACCTCTCTGTTATACGGAGTGACAAATCCCAGTCTTGATCTGTGTCAACCCAACAGACACTTTCAGAGATACCTGTAGTGCACCTTTATAGTCACCCAGTTACGTTGTGACGTTTGGTACACCCAAAGCACTCCTACGGTATCTGGGAGTTACACGATCTCATGGTCTAAGGAAGAGATACTTGACATTGGAAAAGCTCTAGCAAAACGAACTACACGATCTTGTGCTATGCTTAGGATTGGGTCTTGTCCATCACATCATTCTCCCAATGATGTGATCACGTTATCAACAACATCCAATGTCCATAGTCAGGAAACCATGACTATCTATTGATCAACGAGCTAGTCAACTAGAGGCTCACTAGGGACATGTTGTGGTCTAAGTATTCACACGTGTATTAGGATTTCCGGATAATACAATTATAGCATGAATAAAAGACAATTATCATGAACAAGGAAATATAATAATAATCCTTTTATTATTGCCTCTAGGGCATATTTCCAACATGAACTTGTTCCTTGCATCCGCCATCCTAAAAGAGTAGAAAAGATGAGGAGTCATAAATGAGAAGAGTTAGTAGTGATCTAGGGCTTTTAGCTTAGTGGTCGTGTCCTACAGTCAGCGTGTGCTCTGAAACCATCTTGTAGCGACCAGACCTCAGACAGTCTGATCTCTGTGCTTTAGTGTCATCCCTGGATCAGTAATGCTGACACGCACAATACTTGAAGGATTTATAACAGAGTAGCAATCACACACTTATTACATCGAATGTCTCAAAAGAGAACTTATTACAATAAATATGGCTTAAGGCCATCTAAATACGATAACAGCGGAAGGCTTGGAAGATAAGCGAGTCCATCAACTCCAATGGCATCACTGAGTATAAGACCACGACCTAAAGCACCTTACTCGTCGTCTGAAAAGTCTGCAACAAGAACGTTGCAGCCCGAAAACGGGTCAGCACATGGAATATGCTGGCAATGTAACACATAGAGAATAATGAACAGGAATATGCGATACTACATGAATATATGGCTGGCGGTAAGCTCTATGGTTACAGTTTTGCATAAAGCCAATTTTCCCTACTACAAAGGAATAAATTTTATTTAACTATCATGGTGGTTGTTAAACATTGAGAAGATATACATCCTCTCAATCCCAATTAAGCATCATCATTAAACCCAACAAAATTAATTAAAGTAACATGATGAGATTCACATGATAATCCAAGAACTAGATACTCAAATGTCCATAACCGGGGACACGGCTAACCATGATTAGTTTGTACACTCTGTAGAGGTTTGTGCACTTTTCCCCACAAGACTCGATCTCCTCCGTTAGATTTCTCGCACTACATGGTGTTTGAGAAACGGATGACCGAGACATAGTCTTTCAGAAGTGCTAGCACCTTACAATCGGGTAGACAGTTACACCTACTTTCCCCTACATCTGCTAGTCTACCATTGTAAGAGTTTGCACGACTTAATCAACTATGCTAGAGCCCATAGTAGCTTGTGGCTGCACAGGGAAGTTTCTAGCATGAATAATCTCATGATCCCTTTGAGCCTGGGTGGCGGTCCAAAGAAAACAGGCAATCGCTGGAATACCCAGGTGCCTCAGTCCACCCAGATGTGTATTAAAGTTGCCACCTTAAATAAACCAGTAATTAACATTCTCACATCTGTCATGGACACACTCACCCAATCCACGTCTACTAGCATGGCATGGCAAAATAAGCAAACGTAGAAGTAACTCCCAAGGGTTTGATAATAAAACAGGTAATAGGTACTACCTCATCTACTTCCCAAAACCCACATATTAATCAGATCCTAATCATGCAATTGTTTGAGGATTGATCTAATGCAATAAAACTGGGTAGTAAAGAGGTATGATCAAAGTGTTACTTGCCTTGCAGATGATCCGTGAAACCTAGCGATTCGAAGTAGCAAGCAGCGCAATCCGAGTACTCTATCACAAACAAACAAGCATATAATAAGTACTCATCTAATGCACATGTAAAACTCAAATAAAAGAATCAACCAGAAAGTTAAACTTAAGAACTCCGATTTTGAAAAAAGAATCAAATCAAACGAAGCAACGAAAGTCAAACGGTGAAAGAAACAAGCTTTGTTTACTAATCTGGACCTAAGTCAAATTTTACAGAAGCAAAAACTTGTTTGAGTTGGTTAAACGGAAAGAGGGTTTCGAGACTAAACTCTAGGCGCTTGAATCACGTGATTCCGATAAACGAGCGAAAAGTTATACTAGAACGAAAATCGGATCAGAAATCGCGATCTGGAATAATCGCGGAAAATCCGAGAAAAAGAAAAACTGTCGAACGGATTAATGAACGGACGTTCGTTAACAGCAACTAAACGGTGAACTCGTCCTTTAAAATGAACGAACGAGCGAACGCTCGCTAAATAAATAAACCAAAAAAAATAAACTGATCTAAAAAAATAAAACCTAGGGTTTCTAAAAAACCGAATAGGTTTTCTTTAGAAAACCGCGGCGGCGGCGGCTACCTCGGCTCGGGCTCCGGCGAGGTCCGGCGGCTCCGGCGCGGCTCTGGTAGGGCGGCGGGGCTCCGGCGGCGGCGGGAGGCGGCGGCAGCAGCGGCGACGGCGGTGGCGGCGCGATCTGCGGCGGCGGCGGCTCGGCGGGTCGGGAGGCGGGGTTGGTTGGGAAAGTCATTTTATTCCCTCTCTCAGATTTTTCTTGGTCCTAAAATGCAGTTTTGAAAAACGTGCAATTTTCCTAAATTCAAATAAAATAGCTAAAAAGTACGAAATAAAATCTTATTTGATTTTTTTATTAAATCCTCGATATTTCTTTGTTTTGGGAAAGTCATTTTATTCCCTCTCTCAGATTTTTATAACAGAAATAATTGAAGATAAAATAAATAAAATCAAATGATCCTATTTTCAAAATTTGAGAAAACTCAAATATGAAATAACGAAATCCCCAACTCTCTCCATGGGTCCTTGAGTTGCCTAGAATTTCTGGATCAGGCCAAAAGCAATAAAATATGATATGCAATGATGATCTAATGTATAACATTCCAAATTGAAAATTTGGGATGTTACACCAGCAGCTTGTATCGCTTCTCCCTCCTCATCTCTATCAAAGTGCGGCGGGCTCGCATTTTTGCCATCTATTGACGTCAGTTAACTCATCACATGTTAGCAACATGCCAAGAGTATTCTAAAAAAATTCCTTTCACGTTCCATTTTCAAAAAGAAAAAAAATCCTTTCACGTACGAATTTGACTGTATGCTTTGAGCAACTTGCATGTCCTATACTACTCATGTTTGATACTCTAACTTAGCTAGAGGTTAGATTAACTCAAGACTAACCCTGAACTAACTGTAGCCAAAGAGGTGTTTGGGTGACAGGGTTAGATTGACAATAAATGCACTTGATGGAGAGAGAAAAGTGATTTTTCAGTGGTCCCAATAAGAACTATCTCTAGTTAGCACCTCTTGGGTGGGATAGTTTTTTTTGGTGGGTTCGGTGCAACTTGCTCCAATTTAAACCCTCATGCTTGGATACTTTAGGGCTATTTGAGCCCCAACTAGCTCAAACTAACTCTAACCCATGGATCCAAACAGGGCCTATGGCCAGTCTCGACGTGGAGCAGTCGCGTGCACCGGGAAGCGGCGCTCTCTCGGCCGTCGCGCCACTTCAAAGCCGGCGATAGTGAGAGGTCGCCTCCGCTCTAGTCGGGCATTAATGCGGCACTGACGCTCCAGGGCGACAATGACCGTTTCACGCGGGAAGCGCGCGCTGGCAAGGGAGTATAGGTTTTAAACCGTTTCAGGTGTAGTACTGGTAGTTTGCAAAACTACTCAATTATTGCACTCAGTTTCCTAAAAAATTGTGGTAAAAAACGTTACTCCACAACCCGCTTCCCTTCTCCTTCCTCTTCCACCGCCCGCGCACGTCCGCGGGAAGCGACCGGTCAACCCTTATATAGGAGTGCTAGCACAAAAAGATGCATGCATGACCACTAACATTTCCAAATTATAGCGCCGCTCCGGCGGGATTATGGCGCATGTTGTTACCTTCGGCCGGGCCATGGCTATCGGGTGACGGCGACTAGAGAAGAGGCGGCGGGAGGGGAATGAATGCAGCTACTGTTTGGGTTCGCCTTCTGGCTTAAATAAATGTGCAGCATCACGTGTACCCGCGGGTGCACAAATTCTAACATACGTGTCTGCTTAAGTGGGCGTCATGTAACTGGTGCGTGTGTGTGAGAGAGATTCTGAGAGACAGAGTGCGTGTGTGCGACTCTACTCTTCGGACATGTACTCAACCTTTTGCATTGGGATATAAGTATAATGATATTTACTTTAGCTAGTGATTTACGTGGCCATGTTAACGTGGTTGTGTCAAAAAAAATGTCACTTCCTGCTCGTGATTTGTGTTATATAATTACAAGCAAGATTCTCATGCATTGCACGGAACATCAATATGCATTTTTTTTACAAAACACCTGTTATGATTGACCCATGCAGGAGTAATCCCATGTGTGAAAACAAATGATATCTCGAGAATTTTATCGGAAAACTGGTATCTCGAGAATGTCGTCAAAAAAATGAAAGATGAGAGATAAGGCGATGAGGACTGGAGCGTGGTGGTGACTGGTGGTCGGAATGGGCGGAGGCATGGGGATGGACGGCGCCGGTAGGCGGCAACGGCCACGATGCTAGATTGTTCCAGAGACTTCCTTTTTTAATTGCTGAGCAATGAGGTTGTGGGAGATAAGGATGTGGAGAGAGGTGCGGGTATCTTTTGTAAAATTATCATAGTTTGCTTTCTATCCGTCAGATATTGATCATACAGTCTGTATTACAAGATGGCAAACACACCATCATCACCAACTCGTTTTTTATAAGGGTACAGATGATAAGTTTGCTGACTACTAAAGTAAAGTGGAATTTGTCCATGTTATGCAAGTAAATTAAGGTGATTGTTTATCATACGGGTAAGGTTGGATGAAGAGTCGTAGGAACAAATGCTCCGCCTAGAGCATGTGTGTGTGAGATGGAGTCTTAGTGTGTGTGTGAGATGGAGTCTTAGTGTGTGTGTGGGGTGTGTGCGTGTGTGTGTGTGAG
>NC_041387.1:235451340-235473140 GCF_002162155.2 Triticum dicoccoides | reverse complement strand
TGCGTGTGTGTTTGTGTGTGTGTGTGTGAGAGAGAGAGAGATGGATTCTTAGTGCGTGTGTGGGGGGGTGCGTGCATGCATGTGTGTGTGTGTGTCTGTGTTTGTGTGTGTGTGTGTATGTGTCGCGGGGTCCTTTGTGGCAGATGTAATTTAAGTGTGCATGGCTTCATCTTACAGAGGTGATGTGTATGGCACAGACCACCAACGATGGGGTGGGAGAGAGAAAATGCCCATAGAGAGTGAAGAGAAGGTGTGTGCGCGTGAGGGAAGTCGACATCGAGAGAACGTGTTTGTTCGAGAGACACCGAGGAAGACTACTATATATCGATGGTGAATGTAGGCGGGAATTAAACAAAGGGATGGTCTTATTGGTTTCGGGGTTATAGGGGAAGAGTGAGAGGCGGGGGGGGGGGTAGCTAGAAGGAGATTGTTAAGTGTGAGTGTGTGTTTTACCCATCCAGGCGGAAGTTATGTGCACACAAGAGGAGAACGATTCGATGTGGCGTTAGGATTGAGGGTAATTAACTACATATGGAGACATAGAGACCTTGAACATGCATGTGTGAGAGGTTACATGTATACGTGGGATGTGTGTGTGTGCGCCCGCGCATGATCGAGATAAAAGAAAGAAGACATAAGTCATAAGATCAACGACACAGGGGAGATGGATCGGTATGACAATATGCATGCATGTGAGAATGCAGGGAAGAAAGCCCGACAATTGAGCATGTGTTTTTGTCTTTAAGAGATAGTGGTCTGGGCTGGAACATGCATCTATGGCGAGCAGAGGGAGTGAGGCACAATAATTGTGCAAAAGAGATCAACCTATAAATGCATATGTATGGAAAGACATAGATAGTGTGGGTGATAGGAAGCAAGACTCCGTGCGAGAAATAAATGTTGACGGTGAAACTACAGATAGATACAGAGATGGAGATGCTAGCAAGAGGGACATCCGCTAGTTTGGGTGTTGGAGATGACTGCCGGGTGGTTCAGAGGGTGACGTTATATATGTGTGTGAGAGGGCACTTGACTGCATGTAGAGAGAAACATATGTAGTGTGCGTGATAGGAATCAAGAGTGAGGGTGAGAAAGAAGGTTGATGGAGAAATAGATAAATAGAAAGATAAAGATTCTAGCTAGTGTGCGTTAGACATAGGAGTCGAGTGGATCAGAAGGCTGAGTTATCTGTGTGGGTGTGAGAGAGATAGAGAGAGGGTGCATGTGAGTCACATACAAACAGATATCAGAGAGAAATGAGATCCCGAGAGACGGAGTTTTGTGTCTGCTAGAGAGAAAGATATTTCACAACCAGAGTGATAGCTAGAGAGACATATGAGGGAACGCAAGATATCTCTAGGGAGAGAGAATCAGAGTGTGTGTGAGCGACATACAAGAGAACAATGGAGAAATGTGAGACCCTGGGAGACATAGTTTGTGTTTGTGTGTGATAAAGATATATTTAAGAGGAAGAGTCGTAGGTTCTCATATCTAAGGAGCGAAATACATCTCTGTATGAGGGGTGTGTGAGTGGCACACATGGGAATAGTAGAGAGAAATGGGACCCCGGGAGACAAAGTTTTGTGTTTGTGTGAGAGAAAGAGATTCCACATGGAGAATCATAGTTAGAGACACATAGCAGGGAGCGAGATATACTTAGAGAGATATAGAGTGATGAAGGTCGAGGGAGAGAGTACCGTCAGTGTGTTACGAAGATAAAAGATCATTGTCGACATACAGATAGCACGAGAGATACCTGAGAGACGATGAACGTGTATAGGTCCAGAGAGAGAGTCCTATATAAGCATGAATGATAGCTATATGAGATGAATATCTGGATTAAAGGGGATTCAAATATTTAAACTGGATATCATGCCATCGATAATATCATAACGCAAATTGGTGTATCAAACATGCATATTCATTTGAATTTGGGCACACGTGTAATGCTATATAGTTTAGCAATATTGGTGATCCATAGATTCTTTAATTACAAACAATGCATGGTTTATATGCAATTAATGTCTAAACGGGATTACACTATATGTTGCGGGTGTGAAACACATTATACATGTTTGAGAAGTAAAAAAAATCCGCATGAAACACATTAATTGGAGAGTTAGCGAGGAATGCATACATTGGATTTCAACATAAAGTGGTTTCAAATATTTGAAAATCCAAATTGATGGATACAACCTTATGAATCTGAGATCATGCCATTTGTAAACCATATTTATGTATAAATGATGTTGTGCTTTTGAAAGTATATATATAAAAAAATGTATATAGAATGTAATTCCAATTGAAAATGGATCCCGCCCGAAAAAAATAGAATACAAACGGGATTCGAATTGAGTTGGCACAATAAACGTGCACTGCAAAATTAGAGCGAAGCAGGGAAAGTCGCAGTAACCGCCCAAAACCAAAATCTGCGAGATGGAAATTACTACTACCTATCCCTGCCACGCAAAGCCTATCTGTTGGATTTCTATCGGTTTGGATAGGGGTAGGTTAGTAATTCCACCCAAACGTGACGTAACCGCCTCTCTCCCGGATTCATACACGATGGGCGCCAAACCATAGTGTGTCCTTGGCCGCAATTGACTCCCTCCCCCATTCATATTCATACACGGTGGGCGCCAAAAACAAACTCTCGTCGGCAAATATTCGGTGTATGCGAGATTACCGTCCTATCCCCAACCGACTAATATTGCTGTGATGTAGTAGAAATTTGAAACGGGGGCTAAGTTTGTAAATTTCCTCGCATTTGAGACACGCGCGCCTTGAATACATGGTTCCCCCTTCCTCTCTACCTCCCTTTTCCCCATACATACTCCGTGGGCGCCAAAACACTCTCTCCACCCCACCCTCCTCCGTCTGCCGCCGTCCGCCACCCCATCCACCGCCGTCCTCCTCCACCATGACGGAGCTGATACCCCGACGCCGCTGTCCATTACAAGAGATAGACCTCTCTCATCCATGGCTTCGGACCGAGATCCTTGCATCTCGTCCTCTCGCTTCATCCCCGCCGTCGTCCACCTTGCCTACGCCGCTCCTACGACCGTCTCGTCCACCGCGCCCCGCCGCCACCGTCTACCCTCCTAGATTTGCTTCCACGCTACCGACAGCCATCGCTACCGCAGCACCGTCAAATTCTCAGCAGATGTGTACACGGCGCCGCACCAGAGGCGGTACTCTTTCGTATCTGCTCAACTTATTTATCGCAGCAAGAAAATAGATCGCCACTACTTTACTCTCATTTCTTGTCTTGGTTGCGAAGTTGCCTTTGTCCGGTTTGCACCTTCAGATCCGCCATGGCACGCTCAACACTATACTCCCAATGCTTATGGTTTTCCCCTTTTATATTCCACACTAGTTAAATCACAGTAGACTAAATTTCAAAATTGGGTCAGTCGATTTTTCAGAGCTCGCCGGAGTTCGCCGGTGCAAACGAAGGGGCTCAGGTGGTTGTAGGGCCTCGCTGATTGATGAAAACTCGACGCAGGTGGGGGTTGGGGCGGGGGTGGGGGTGGGGGTGGCGGAGGAACACAGGCGATGGGGGGTGGTGGTCCGGCCGGCGGCCCGTGCGCTGTTCTTTATGGGAAGAATCAGAGACGAGGAAGAAGAAGGGTTAGGAGACATAGGATCTTCATCCAACCGCCTGAAATGGTCGAGAGACAGCTGGGAGTTGCATTCTTAATGCGCTCTGGTTCATCATGTGTGGGCATTGTGCAACCAACATTTTATTATCCAAAATATGCTTGCTCTTCTTTACCATGTTCCTCTTCCGTTCTTCTTTAATATGTACTCTCTCGTTCCTAAATACAAGTCTCTGTATAGATTCCACCATGGACTACATATGGAGCAAGATGAATGAATCTACACTCTAAAATGTATCTAGATACATCTGTATGTTATCCATAGTGGAAATCTCTACCAAGACTTATATTTTGGAACAGAGGGAGTATGATAGTAGTATAGTATGTTCCTTGTACTGAAGATTAGCAGGGACATTTGCAGTGTAGAGGTCCATACGGCCGGTTGTGATGGACACTTTGAGCCTCTTTGAATCGTACGATTTTGTAAACATAGGAATAGGATTTGTAGTGGCTTGCCCACTTGAATCCCATAAGAATAGCAAGGAAATGCGGGGAGCCGTGTCGCCTTTGAGAGTTATACTGATATTAATAGTACCACACCTTCACTTGAAGAGAGCTGGTATCCGAAGCCTTTCTAGCCGTACTGGCAATACTAGCACATATAATCCAGCAAGTTCCACACTACAAAAAAAAGACACATCCGTGACATTTTGGGCCGAACGAAATTTTTTCTGTCATACATATGGCACTTCTATGACGATAATTGTGACAAAACCCGGTATCATCATAGATGTGGTGGGCTCCTACTTCTATGACAAAAAGTCATGACAGAAAATGGGCTTTTCGTCCTGGGCGGGCCGGAGACGCAGCTGCATGACATTCTTTGGGCCGTCCATGACGGAAAAAACCATGGTAGAAGCGAGGGGGAGGAAAATTTCTGGGAGTTGCCAGTTACGGTGGGAGGTCGGGGGCCGAGCGATGCACGTTTCTCTCGTACAGGTACGCGCGTGTGTGCGAGGCATTGGCTCTAACTGAACCTGAGCGAGGCGTTGGGCTCTAACTGAACCTGAGCGATTGCACTGCAGGCTACGTGTTACTGAACCCGAGCGATCGATCGATGGCTGTTAACTAAACCCGATCGAGCGATTCCTTCGCTACTGCTGCTAACTGAAGCCGATCGATGCTGCCTCTGGGATGAACAGTGAGCGTTGCGAGGGGGGGGGTGGATGAACAGTGAGAGGTGGCGTTGCCTCTAGATGAACAGTACCCAGATCGATCGAGCCAGTTGGGGCTAGATGAACAGGACCCCGTGGAGTGGAGGGCTCGATGAACAGGACGACCCCGTGGAGGGCTGGATGAACAATAGACGGTGGAGGGGTGCCCGTGGAGGGGTGGTTGAAAAGTAGCCGGTGGAGTAGCGCGCGGTGGAGGCTGGATGAACAGGAGCCCGTGGAGGCTGGAGGAGGTCGACGGTAGCCCGTGGAGGCTGGAGGAGGTCGATGGTGGAGATGAATAGTATCCGGTGGAGTCCTGTTTTGCGGTACGCCACACCCCTCCCGATGAACAGGACCCCCGTTTCGACCGTAGCGCTCCAACACAAGTCCGTTTCATCCGTTTTGCGGTACGCCACACCCCTCCCGATCAACAGGACCCCCGTTTCGACCGTAGGAGGTCCGTTTTGTGGTACGCCACACCCCTCCCAATCAACTGGACCCCCATTTCGACCGTAGGAGGTCCGTTTCATCGGTTTTGCGGTACGCCACACCACTCCCGATCAACAGGACCCCCATTTCGACTGTAGGAGGTCTGTCTCCTCAGTTTTGCGGTACGCCACACCCCTCCCGATCAACAGGACCCCGTTCCGAACGTAGGAGGTCCGTTTCCTCCGTTCTGTGGTACGCCAGGCCTTGTTTCCATCGCCTGTTCCATCCAAGCCCTCCTGATGAACACGACCATGCATTCCGTTCCGACCCAGCCGGTTGGCTCCCCATGAACACGACGACAACGCTGTTTCTCCGTTCCGACCTAGCCATGTACGTATGCGCGAGTAGTCGTTCGAGACCCTGCCCGTATGTACGTATGTGGCCATATTTTCTTTCTTACACCCTAGCAGCTGTACCTACGTGTTCATGCTACATGCGCGCCTCTACTACGACAGGTACGCGCCTCTACTACGACACGTGCGCGCCTCTACATCGACCAGTATATATGTACATACATGTTCGTGACCAGAATGACAATGCTACGTACGCTTCGACCAGGTGGGTCCCGACTGTCAGGCACTTCCTTTGCCTACGAAGATGTAGCTGGTGCGTCCCAGCAGTCAGGGGGTGAATCATTTTTTTTGCCCGGACGCACTTCCTTGTGTGCGAAGATGTAGCTGCTGGGTCCCAGCAGTCAGGGGGGCGAATTGTTTTTTGCCCGGACGCACTTCCTTGCATGCGAAGATGTAGCTGGTGGGTCCCAACAGTCAGGGGGAAACATTTTTTTCGCGAAATACGGTGGCCCATCCGGTGGGTCCCCGCTGTCAGGTGGAGGAATCATTATTTTGCGCGTAATAAGGAGGCACTTCCTTCCTGCGGTCGTGGACCCAGCTGTCAGCCTCTCCACGTATAGTCCACGTTCGATGGAAGTCGTCCCTTGACCACGTTGACCACGCCGCGCTGAGAGTACCACGGCGGTGGATGACGGCGAGGCCTAGGAAGGGGATGACTCGGAGCCAGGGAAGACGCAACAGTGGATGTCCATGCGAAGAGGAGTACGAGGGTTCACTGGTTCGGCTGCGGTGTGAGGCTGCTGTCGCCGCAAAATAACAGGGGGTGTGCGTGAGTAGAGGGATGGCCTGGCGAGCGGTGGGAGTAGTAGGGTGCGGTGAGGCCTCCGCGGCATCACAGCCGGCCACGGGAGGCAGGAGCACGCGACACGACCGACGCTGGTTTGGGCGGCTGGAGCAAGAAGACCAGAGGTTGAAGAAGCACTACGGCTGTTGGATGAACTTCGTACGGTAACAGGAGCTAGAATCATTCATATTGACTAAGTTGACAAAGCCCTCCGTCCCCGTCAACTTGGCAGGCCCACAAGTCAGCCTCCCACTATGCTGGGTTCCAGCTCGCAGGGGGAGTATTCATTTTTTTGTGCGTAATAAGGAGGCATTTCCTTGCGTGTGAAGATAGCTGGTGGGTCCGACATGTCAATGGGGGGCATGTTTTTTTCGCGAAATATAGAGGCCCTTCCGGTGGGTCCCAGATGTCAGGTGGAGGAATCATTATTTTGCGCGTAATAAGGAGGCATTTCCTTGTGTACGGCCGTGGACCCAGCTGTCAGCCTCTCCACGCACAGTCTACTTCCGATGGTGTCATTCGTTGACCACGCCGTGCCGAGCGTATCCAAGGTGGTGGACGACGGCGAGGCCCCGGACAACAACAAGCCGGAGATGGGAAGACGCGGGAGTAGAGTCGTAGACGGAGAGGTGTATGAGGGTTAACTGGTTCTAGTGTGGTGTGGTTCGGAAGTCGGTGGAGATGAACAGGAGGTGTGGAGGGGTGGAGGGATGGCCTGGCCAACGGTGGAGTAGCACTTCATAGTGAAGCGTGCTAAACAAATCTGCTAGCAACATGAGGCGGGAGGTGGTCCTGGCGGCGCTGGAGGAAGAAGGCGAGAGATTGAAGATGGATGCCGATCGTTGGATGTAAATCCAACGGCTAACATGTCAGAATCATTTGTTGACTAAATTGACAATGACTTGCGTTGGCTTCGACCTATTGGCCCACATTTCAGCCTCCAAAAATGTGGCACGTATTCAACCCATTTTTCCAGAATTTACTGTTTTTTGCGCAGTAGAATTTACAGTCAATTTGTTCTTTTTTTTGAATTACAGCCATTAGCTGGGTTGGGTAAACAAATAATGTAGCGTCCATGCGGCCCATTTATTTTATTTCTTAAAAAATTACAGGCCATTTGCACTTTCTCGAAATACATGATTTTGCTGGGCTAATTCTAATTATAATGTTGGGTTGGGCCAGCAATGTTATCAAAAAATAAAAAGGGGCTGAGCATTTTGTTATAAATATATTTAAATAATAAGTGATATTATTACATTCGCCCTTAAATCTTACCAAGCTATTGTACACAATCACTAGGATTTTCGTGCCAAAACAATCAAAGATTTTATTTGTTAAGAAATTATTTTTATAAGTTAATAAGATGTGGGATAGTGTTTTCTTACATATGTAAGTATCTGTTAAATATATGATGACAATATAAAATAATTTAAATATATATAATATAGTTAGAAGGGAAACATAAGTTGGACCTGGCGTTCGTATTATTATATAGAAAAATAGAACAAACCTCTGTGTTTTCTTCAAAAAAATACTTAAATTGGGCTGCCAAAAACAAAACCTCGGATGGGAGGTCCATAGGCCGGCCGATACATGAGGGCCCTAAGAAAATACAAATAGGCCTATGGATCTCCCATCCGAGGTCGTGGGTTGTGCATGTTAAAAATGAAAGCCTAGACGGGGCAGCCCAAAACCACGTCCAACACTTGCCAAAACTTCGTCCCTCGTTTTCTCCGTGTTTCGCACACTCGACATTGTGTGGGCATTTTGACTGTGCATCATATGAAGATGTGCTATGCATGAATGTTGATCATCATGATGTTAACTGGCTGGTACTTCCATTTTCGACCATGAATAAAACTTCCAACATGATGTTAACCCTGTTTGAAAAGGCCGTGTTAATATAAATGATCTGCCTCTAAAAGTTGCAGTTTCTTATCCGAAACTGAACTTGTAGTTTCTTATCTGAAACTGAAACTTGCAGTTTCTTCTCTGAGAATCACATTGTCTGCACTTTTATACTCCTATGAAACTACATTTTTAAGTGCTAAAAATAGATCTCTAGAATTCATAAAATACTTCATATGCTCAATACTGCAAATCTGAAATTCAAAAGACATACATATCTGAAAGTACTCTCAAAATACACAACACAAAACACAATTCACAACCTGCAAATACTGACAACCCTAAGCTCCTCCTGACAATTCACAACCTGCCCGACTATTGGGCTGGGGGGGGGGGGGTAGCCCCCTCCTATTCCTCGGCGGCAGAAAGCTGCCCCGTGAGATGATGTGAACAGCGAGGGAGAAGATGGCGGGGAAGCGTCGTCGAGCCAACTGCTTTTCTCCTCTTGCAGTTGGGTTTGGTCGACGAAGACTCCACCGGCTCGCTCTGGCAGGACACCCTCACAAACGGCACCCTATAGATGCTCGATCCTTCAATCTCTAGTGGATGTTCCATCTGGCATCGATACTCCCACCACCGCTCCCTCACGATCGGATTCGGTGAATCTGTTTGCTCCATGGCCCAGAGGAGCGGCTCTATGTACGCCGGCACTACTCCCTCCGGGAGTATCGCCGCCTTTTCTCTCTATTGCAGATATTTGGCCATGGATGTCGCCGTCGCCGCTAGTTGGTCCTTGTTCTCAAACCAAGACTATATCTCCAATATCCTAGCTAGCTTCACAGGGTCGCCGTCTGCGATCCTCACGTATCGGTTGTACTCCTCCATCGATCTACTTCTCCACAGCACCTTCACTCGCCGGCGGTGGTTTTTGAATGGAAGAGGAGAGGAGCAGCGCTGGTTTTGGATTAGAACGGGAGAGGAGCGATGCTGGTTTTGGACTGGAACAGGAGAGGAGGGGCGGTGGTTTTGAAATGGAAGAGGAGAGGAGCGGCACTGGATTTAGATTGGAACAGGAGAGGAGCGGCGGTGGTTTAAGAGGCGAAGAGCGGAAGAGTGGCGCTGGTCTTGGAAGTATTTTTTTGTTGTTTTGCGTATTTTGGGTCAACGTTTGACCACGTACTGTATTTGACAAGCAAAATGTGACTGCATGTCACCAAAAGTTGTATCGTTTGGTTCGTATCTGAATGTACTTTCAAATTATATTATTTTTGCAACGTATAACATATATTTTATGTGCGAAAATCATGGTCAATTATGACCCAGAATAAAAGGGAGACTAGTTAATGTGGGTTCGCTTTCTTAATTGAATGGTAAATTGATTTTGATTTTGATCCAGTCACAGAGCGCCGGCCCTCTCGTCCAATCCTAAATTGCTGCCGCATGCTCCTCTCCCTCTTCTCCATTGCAAAACCACCTCCTCTCCTCTCCCTCTTCTCCATTGCAAAACCAACTCCTCTCCTCTCCATCATCTCCATTCCAAAACCACCGTCTCGCCTCTCCCTCTTCTGATCTTCTCCATTGCAAAACCACCTCCTCTCCTCTCCATCATCTCCATTCCAAAACCACCGTCTCGCCTCTCCCTCCTCTCTATTGCAAGACCACCGTCTCTCCTCCCATCTTCCAAAGCTAGCACCGGACCACTCAGAAGGAAATCTGTGGAGAGGATCCAGCAGCGAATCAGGCAGATCGCCGGCGGCGACCAGGCAAAGTTAGCCAGGTTGAAGGAGATCCTTAGTTGGCCTGACAATGAGTGGGAGATTTCGAGGACGGTGCGGGCCATGTGGCAATGTATGTGAAAGAGCGAGACGGCGGAGATGAGGGCGGCGATGTACATGTAATCCTCGGCGGCAGTCACGCCGCAGTCCTCCGAGTTCAATGAGTATCTCCTATGAGCGATGGAGCAGACATATTCGCCCGAGGCGACAGTAAGGCGGAGGTGGTGGGCGTACAGGTCGAAGGTCGAGCACCTAGAGGATAACGAATCATCGAGTATGGTGTGTCGTTCGTGAGGGTGCACAGCCAGCCGGAGCCACATGAGTATTCGTTCTCCCACCGCAAGAGGAGGCCGGATGGCGCGACGTCGCTTCCCCGCCGTTCTCCATGGTTCCCTCGACGCTCGCCTCATTTCAACGGTGGCGGTAGGGTTTAAGGTAAGCTTCGCACTAACCTAATCTTCCACCTGCTCATGCTTACAATTAGTGTGACAGCTAATGAAAATCATGCTTACAATCAGTCTCCGAGTACTATGCCAATCACCCTAAAATAGCTCTAGACCTTTGGGTCAAAGTTGTGACACAGTGTACAAATAAAGAAAAACAGATTGGTGCTTCTTTCAGAAAAGAGTACTCCCTAGAAAACTGCCAATATAAGCTACTAGTATTTGGTTAGAGGATTTGCTGCCGAGAAAGATCCGTCCACAGAGAGCGCCACACATCCCACTGGTGGTAGTGGATGCCAATGCATGCATGTAGCATGGTTGGTGTCGGTAATTTTTACTTGGCACACCTCGCACTCTGCATATATGCCAGTTCCATACGCACATTTGTGCAGTTCCACCAAAATGCAGCTGAATAACCCTGTTTGCACAGATAATGACAAAGCGTGATTACATTATAGTGGCATTAGTTGATGAAACACACAAAATAAATAGAAGAAAATATTGTGATAGTATCATAGTATGCCATGCCGCGAGGGCGAGATGGGCCCTGCGACGCCTCATACAGTACGCCTCATACTGGACATCGTCCCAAGTCTCCCAGATACACCTTCTGCCAGTGATGAACATCAGTGTACAGCGGTAGTACAAGGAGGCGCCTTGAGACATTCAAATCTCTATTTTTGTACATATCAACTAAACTTAAGCACCCGAGTTTGCAGAAACGCTTAAACATTAACAATGGGACTAGTTGATGACACATACATTAACAAAGAGAAGCACTTTCTTTATCTACATTGGAAATGAAATGATAGAGATGACACTCGCTCTATTTTAACTGTATTATTACTTCATTTTATCAGTGACACTAGGGTCGAGCAGGTGGCAAACGAGGTGTACCGTGCGTCGCAAGGATGGAGGCCGGGGGTGCTTAGACTGGGATGCTGAAGCTGGCTCTTTCAGTCACCAACATGGATGATTCAATTCATGGGACCCTTTGGTGCAGTTCACCTAAAATGAAGCAATGTCCCGTGAGCTAGTAGCTTCTTCTTCAAATTTTTTTAAGAAAAGGGCTCCAGCCCCGGTTCCATTTCCATCAGAAAACGAAACCCACAGAGCTTCTTCTTCATTAGTTGCAATAAAATTGAGCAACATCAAGGTTGGTTGTGAAGCTCCTGGAATGCTCAACTATAATTTGGATATCTTTTGTGCAATTCAACTAAGATCGAGCATGAAATCTATATCTCTGTTTGCACAAAAAAGGTGGAAAGGAGGGTGAATAACAAGTGGTTAAACATGCATCAAATGAAAAGAAGCATGTTCCTTATCTGAATGGCAATCCTACAAGGACAGTAGAAATTTCTAAAGCAGTGGCATTGCTAGATATTAGTGTGGGCATTAGGATTAACTATGACAACCGTTAAATACGACATTACTTTGGCCACAGGAGAGTAGGCGGACCAGGACAGTTGCATTTCTAACGAAAAGAACCAACTTATCTTAATGGGAAATTTTAGCAGGACATGTAAAGAAGTGCCATTGATTCATATTACTGGAGGCATTACATTGAAAACAACATTGGTTTAACGTGTCCTTTATTTTAATAGTGTGACTGCTACATTTTTGTTCGGTATAGCCACCTTATACTGTGTGAGGCTAGCAAATCTAGTGCTGGACTTACTCTGTTGACTTGTCCCCCAGTCCCCACTTTCTTTCCTTTTTCAACCAATAGATCGGGTTTATATTGAGTTTGTACTGTGTTTCCCTTTATTTCCCTATTAGACCTAGAGACCAGTTGGATAGCCAGTCTCTGCTACTTTTTGCCCCCATTATTTCCTCTTTCGACCAAGTCCTAGATTCAGGTAACAAATCCTCCCCCACCCCCACCCTCTTTCTTCCTTGTTTGAACCAAGTAGTACTAGATTCGAGTGCATGAACTAGTTTTACCTCTTAAACGTAAAAAATTAGGTGGTTTTCAAACAGCCGATCGATCCTATCCAAGAGGGCCCCTGAGAAATAGTAAAAGATACAAATGCAGTGATGTCAGGAGCTTGGGAAGTAGAGCAAGGCCGGTTTCAAAGGAAGTTATACCTGATGGTCACCGGGATGTCGCTAGGTGGGCGGCGGGAGGCCGGATCTACCCACACGACGGCAGCGAGGAAGAAGGGGTCGGAGGCCCTCCCTCGCCAGCGGTGCTTGGGAGAGAACGGCAAGGCAGGCTGATCGGGACGCGCCCAATAGTGGGTAAGAGCCGTCGCCGAGGACGATCGCGTGAACATTGCACCTTCTCACCTTCCCCGGCGGAGAGGATCTGGCTGGATCTGTGACCAGCGGTGAGCAGAGAGAGAGTGTGTGTGGCCACCGCTGTCGTGTTTAGATCTGGAGAGGCCGAGACAGTGTGAAGAGAGCAACACTAGCAAGCAAGCGCGGAGGCTCCTGCCTATATAGTGGAGTAGTACTAGTTTTCTTTTGTCTACCGGAGCCGGCTTGACCTCGTCAATGACTGTCGAGAAGTCTTCATGCACGTGGCCGGAGGCGCAGTTTTCGTCATTTTGATCTGAAGCGCCGGATTATAACATATATCACGAAAAAAATGCCACATGACAAGAAATCATAACCTCACTGCCCAAAGGAGACAACATGAATCCCGACGGACAAACTAGAGGAGGAATAAAGCTCAAATTAAAGATAAACTCGTAGAAAAGGGGTCCGTCGATAGATGTCCTAATTAACATAGCCCGCTTGACCTAGATGGCAGCCGAGTAGTCACTGTTCGTGCATGTGCCCCCAATGACTAGCCCAACTCAGTTGTCGCTGTTTAACCCTCGCAGTGATCTGAAGCACATGACACCTAATTTTGCGAGATGACAAGAAACCTTTTTTTAGATTTCTCACCACAACTACAACCATATACAACACAGCCTGCATGATATGTAGACGATAGCCAATCTAGGCATGTCTGCTGGAGTTTGGTCACATGCATGGACGAACTGATCTTCCGTGTCTTGCAGGGATCATCCAGGCACCAACGTGGTATAACACTTCTCTAGTACTATCGCTCGTCTCCCTCTTCTATTAAGTCACCCGACTTGAGGGGCCGGGGAGTGTGCCTATGGTCGGTTCTCAATTGCCATCCCACATGTGTGTGCGAACGCAATATGACGCGCGTTCCATTCAAAGAGCAGCGTGCCAGACCGACCGACCGTCTCGGGTGCGACACGAACACGACGGGCGTGCTGTATACTCCATACATGTGTACCACCATTTTCTAGACGCTTTGCTCCATGGCACGTGCGCAATCCATGGATACAAAATTAGTATATTGTATACTCTTTAAAAGTCGAGGGCGGGGCTTTTCCTGCGCGGTAGGCGGCGGGGCAGTTCCGCCTAGTCGGTTCGACAAAGACGCGAGAAGACGAGGGAGTAGGCTGCTGCAAACATAGGGCTGTGTGATTTGACAGCGAGTTACTACTGGACAGGTGGGGCCCCGTGATTTGACATGCCATTATCATTTTAACTGCGGCGCTACGACCGGCGTGAGTCTCCCAATTCCTGTCCACCTCCATATAGGTGCCTCTCCCAATGCTCCACCATGTAGTAGAGACTGACTCTTGCATGAGAGCCCACATCTCCACTTTTTCCATGCCTGTCTTCCCTCCACATATGCAAAAATGCCATGTAAAGCGCACTATTGTAGTTACTTGCTCCTACAGGTGCTTAAGCTTGCCACATAGGCATAAAGTCTGATGTGGCAAGTTAATCAAGAAGAGAGAGAGACTAGTTTGTTGACCCAAGGAAGAAATGGTGCTAAGGGCATCCACAATGTGAGTATTTTGCACCACTAAGGCTGCCTCTAGACCCATGAACACTGCCTCTATACACTGCATCACCCGCCTCTAGGGTAAAAATTCTTGGAGACGCCTCTATGCTAAGCGCCGGCCTCCAATGCTTTGTGGTGAATAAAATATTCTGATGTCCCCATTGTCAGTCAGTTAGGTGCTGGAGGGACCGATGAGTTGGTTGACAAATGCGTCATATTTTATTTAATTTTGGGCCCGTCTTTGTCTCTAACGCTAGAGGCTGCACACTGCGGAGTTTTCATCTATGGTTAGAGGCAGACCCGTGGATCCCAGTTTAGAGGCAAGGTTTCCTCCAAACACTGGAGATGCTCTAAGCACGTGTACCTAGGTGAAAAGACAATTTTGAGTCTATAGCTAATTAAATGAAGCAAAGAGAGCAACACCATTTCATTGGAAGAGGTCACTCCTTGGCAAATGCAATAAATACTAGTACTCACTGTGTCCCATAATATAAGAACGTTTTTGGCACTACACTAATGTCAAAAACGTTCTTATATTATGGGACGGAGGGAGTACGAAGAAAGAGATGTAGAGAAGTAAAAAAATACACTTATAGCCAACCTTATAGCCAAAACCTTGTTGTAGTATGAGTGACTAAGTGATGACTATGTATGACATGCCAACATCAGATAGCCTAATGCACCATGTTAAATCTCCAAGGGCGCGACCGCATGAGAGACACGACAGTCGTGGTAGGCGCGACCATGATACGGGCTGCTGGCAGCCCTTGGATCTAAGATCAAATGGTCGCATGCTAAGTTGCTGAACATTTGCAAAATAACCCTCCAGGATAGGATATTCACCCATAGGTCTAGAATCACGCCATGCAACTATTCAATCTCAGATCCAAGGGCTCTCGGAAGCCCGTATCATGGGAGAATGGAAAGCCACTACCCCGCCGTTCGCACGCTAGCAGTTCGCTCCTACTCGTCCCCGCACGTCCTTTAATACTACGGCGGTTCACTCCTAGTCGTCCCGTCCTTTCACATTACGTCAGTTCCACTAATCCTAACCCTCCTCCCAAATCCATGGCATCCCAAATCTCCCCGATCGGCAGTGAGTACAAGGTTAGAACCATCACCAGCGATGAGTTCGACGTCATCTACACCCGTTCTTCCGCGACGGTGAAAGGATGCCTTTCCCGCTTCATACGCATGTTTGAAGACTCAGATGATGAGTGGGTCGCTGGGCTTGATGTTGAGTACACCACAGTCCTGGGACGAGAGAAGCATCTAAAGGACGAAGAGAGGAAGAAGCCTGCCGTGATCCAGGTTTGCGTGCATGACTTATGCTTGGTCTACCACATATGCCATGCCGATGTTGAGTGCCAGGATTTTATGGACTTCCTCGAGAGCAACCTAGTCAAATTGGTTACTGTAGACTTTGGTAACGACAAAGAAGTCCTGCGTCGGATAGGCCTCGTTGTAGGAAACACCTTCGACCTCCAGAAGAATCGGCTGGTGCCCTCTCGTCAGCCTTCAATGCTGACCCTGGCAGGAGCCATGGTTCATCCTTCGTATGGTAAACTGGAGAAACCTCATTACACGTTTCATCGTCATGCATGGCAGCGGAATGTACTAGATATAGACCACATCCACTACGCTGCAATGGATGGCTACCTTTGCTTCAATATCTACAAGGGTTGGATGAAGAGCAACAGCCAAGTGTGCGGTTCAAGCAAAGAAGTATCGGCCAAGAGGAAGAGGGACAAGGATGAAGTTGAGGACGTGGACGAGGACTCCGAGTAAGGCGGCAGTGTCGTTGCTCATGGCGGTTCTAAACTTCTAATGCAGTGTCTACCGGATTAGTTGCATAGTTTAATTTCAGGTGTGCTCAGTTTAATTTGAGGGGTGTGTTGTGCTAAGCCCCTAGCAGAACTATGTTATGTTTCTTCTTGTTACTTTAACTCTTCAGTACGTACATAATAGTATTTCTTACATTTCATCTTCTAGTTGGTATAGTACTACCACTCGTTTCTTCACATTATATAGGTACAATATATATGACCAACATCATATAGCCAGCAGTTTAGCTGTCAAAGAATTTTTAGGGTGCTTAGTTTTGTCAAAGAATTCCAGGGTGCTTAGTTTTATTTGAGGGGTGGGTTGTGCTGGACACCATTATTGTGACTATCCTTTTTAATAGTACTATATGCATAATTCGACGACGAGCGCTCTCTATATGTACCACCTTTTTTGAATTTCAAGTTTTGCTCTGTGGCGCAGTCCATCGATACTACTGTTGTACAAAAGTATACATTTTTTAAAAGGCTAGAGGGTGGGGAAGTCTAGCTTGGTCGGTTTCACGAGAGGCGAGGGCCTTTGTGATTTGACGGCTCATTACTGCTGGAAGGCGGGGCCTTGTGATTTGACTGCTCGTATAAATGCGCCGACGACCTGATCGAGGAGGAGCAAAGAACCGTGCGGTATACTCAAGTTTTCCACTGGAGTAGTACTACGACGGAGGAGCACGAAACACGACAGCCCAGTGCCATATGGCAATAAAAAATGATCTAATTTTCTAGTCATCTCATTGTTAGCATTGTTCTATTCATTACCTAAAAAAACCATTGTTCTATTCATGCCTCATAGAGAACGTGACACGTGCGGTGAAACACCCGAAGCAAAAGATGAAACACGGCAGCAAAAGAAGAAGGAAGATTATCACCCCAAATGATCGAATTCACCGCGGAGTCATAACTGCTTCTTCATCGCCTCCACGACCTCCATCTCCTTGCGCGTCTCCTCCGCCATCTTCTTCATTCTGTCCATGACGCGGGATTTCTCGACGCGAGCCTTCATCATCTGTTCCACGGCCGCATTACGTACCTTGACAACAGTCGGGTGCTCGATGCGGAGCTTCTCCAACTCCTCCTTCTGTTCCATGACGAGGGCCAACAACATCTTCATCGAGGAACTACAATTCTCATGCAGATTCTTCCAGCCAGCGTTCTTCTCCTTCAACAGGTCGATCTTGTGGCAGAGCTTCGCCTTGTCCTCTTGAAGTCGCAGGATTTCACCGGTCGCCTTCTTCTCCGAGGCAATGCTCTTCTTCAGCAGCATCACCAAGCCGGCGATCAACTTCCCCTACTGATTGAGCTCAGCGGGCATGTCGTCGAGGCTCTCCTTCAGCAACTCCATCAAGCCTTGGATGAACTCCTTCTGCTTATTGAGGTCCTTATTGAGCTGATCGGGCATGCCGTCAAGGGATAAACACTCCAGCACGGCCGGCTCAGCATGTTCGCCTCCGCGGCTTGGGCGCTCCTGGGAGCCATCGCCTGCCCGTGACAGATCTTTCGAGGTATCTTCATGGTGGCGAGCCCTCTCTTTTTTTTGCAGCCTTGGTTGCCGCTCCCTTGTTACGAGTAGTTCTCGACCTAGAGCTCTGCTCACCGGCCATGGCAACGACGGAGGAAGAAGAAGCACTTATGAGGAGGAAAGGTAGAGTAATTTTCGGTTAGGTAGTCCCCCTTTTTATAACCTAAGTACTAGCACTAGTACTAATACTTGCATAGTGGGAACACGTTAAGGTTTGGTACATACTAGTAGGTGTGAGCAGGCTTTCGAATGTGATGGGAACAAGGTAAAGATTAATTGATGGTTTTGGTTTCGAGGCCCGAAACGGCTCCCGATGAGTTTAGCGGAACATAAATTTCAAGTACTACACTGCTCAAATGCGTAAATATTATGTTACTGTCAAAAATTGTCACAAAATACGAAGGAGACCAATGGAAGTACTACTAGAAACTCATGATTTAACTACTCGCATGCGCGCAGTGGAGTAATAATGTCTTTCTTCTGCCCTCACATCCACTCAATTTGCATGCACTGTATTAATTGACCATCAATGAAGTGAATGACATTACACACGTCAAATTATCACATGGGGTGGATCTTGGTACAAAATTGTGTCCGCCCGCGTACCCGCGTGTGCCTGCGAGGGAATGAGTGGGTGCGTGGCATGCGTGCACATCTTCGCTTCATGCATGTACCGCCAGTATGGCTCAGGGAGGACGAGTACATTCTTCTGGAAACAGCAGCACGTAACTGTGATCAATCCACGCAAGGAGGCCGCGACAACGCCTCCACATGTGCCACGTGGCTTCATGAACTGTAAGAGAGACACTGTGTAGCGTGCCATTGGTATTCTAATTTACGTTTTTTGCACATACTTGAAGTACTAGTAAGGTACACGTGCATTGCACGCATCAGATTTTGCAACCAAATTATGAATAAATACTACACTATAGCATGTAAGCTCTGAGTCATATATGCCTGATGTAGCCCTTCGTTTAATTCTTATAGTTCATCTCATTCAAAATCAATTAGTTTTTATAAAAAAGCTAAGAACGCGGGAATAGGAAAAACATGAGATTATAGTGAAATGTCGTCTTGAATCCTACGGGATTGTACGAGTGTTCGATTGTGCATAGAAAAAACGCATAATTCTTTCAAAGAGGTTTGAGTGGATGGGATGTTTCCTATGGAATCTAGTGCAAATGAATCATATGGAAAAATTCCTATGGTTTACAATCCTACGAATCAAACAACCAAGATAGGAAAAATTCCTAATGATTAGAATCCTCCAAAATTCCTTTGAGAATCCTTTGAATCAAAGAAGCCCTTAATCTATTTTATGATTCATGGAATTATGCGTTGTAAAGCATAAAGTAAAAACAAATATTGACAATTCAACTAGAAAAAAAAATTTGGGCAGTTATGATACGGAAGATTGTAGAACAAAAGAGAACCACTGTTGTTTTGAGGTTTGTGCATTATGCTTAAGTTCAACCATGGAGTCTGCTAGATTTTACATGTTGCAAAATCCAGTGGGGGGCTAGAAGATGGTGCGACGGGCCGAGTGGAGGGAGACTATGAAGGAATGCACAAGTGCGAGATCGATATTTAGAGAGAGGGGGCGAACACGTGCGTTGTTGCACGCAATGGCGGAGCCATGAAAAATAAATGAGCTAGAGGCCAAGCATTGCTAATCCTTTACGAGGAGGGTCAATTCATGAAATTAAGCCACTTTTAGCAGCAAATGTCTAATGATCACATTCATATTAGCCTCGATATATAGTGATGTTAGGGGGGCAGGGCCCTTACTTCCCACTGTCTTTGCCATTGTGCACGCGTCTGAGAGATGAAGTGGAAGGCATGGATGATGAGAGGGGGATGTTGGATATATAATTAATGTGGGTGTATTAGCTATATATGTTAATCCTATATAGAGAGGTATAGATTGATCGATGTGGACGTGGGAAAGAGGGTGAAACCTCACTGGATATATCGATTGATCGGTTTGTGTGGAAAACTATGAAAGACCTAGCTATATACACACATACATAGAGGAACATCGATCGTTGCGCATGCACACGTGAGAGATAAAGAATGCCCGATATGATGGACACGGGGATGTGTGTGGGTGTGTGCCTTCATGGGAGACCGACCTGAAGAAAAAGATTGCAAGCGTGCGATGGATAATGCCGACTGGTAGTGTGTGTGCATGCATGCACGAGAGAAAGTTGTGGTACAATTATAAAGAGAAGACTAATGTGTGGGTGTAAAAGAATAGGTGAGGTCATAATCAATGTAAAGTTGAATTCAAATATTTGAATAAGAGATCCTGATGTTTGAAACCCATGCATGCATGAATATAATGGAGATCTGCGCGGTGTGGTTTGGAAACGAGCATGTTGTAATATATACACATTGAACAAGGTCAGATTGATTTGAATTTGAGATACCGATGTCAGACATCATTTGGCCGCGTCGCATCCGTGCATGGACACACTATTCTAATTGGAGATGATCGGCGGCTTTCGCATCACATATCTATATCTATACCCCTATATATATATTATATTTTAAATATTTTTATATTGTGTGCGTGTAACTTTAACTTTGAAAGATGGTCGTTGGATGAGGCGAATCCGATGGTCCAAAGATGGCAAATTTGAGAACTACTGGCCGTTGGATATCATCTAGATTCCACCAGATTTCGCCACATGTATAATCTAGAAGACTCCATGGTTGAACTTAAGCATAATGCACAAACATCAAAACAAAAGCACTTCTTATTTGTTTTAGAATCTGCCGTATCAGAATTGCCCAAATGTTTTTCTACATGATTTGCCATTATTTGTTTTTTACTTTATGTCTTACAACGCACAATTCCATGAATCTTAAAATAGATTAGCTTTCTTATAAAAACTACATGATTTTGAATGAAATGAACTATAAGAATTAAATGAACATCTACATCATGCATATATGACTCAAAGTTTGCATGCTATAATGTGGTATTTATTCATAATTTGGTTGCCAAATCTTGTGCGTGCAATGCACGTGTACCTTACTCTAGTCTAAATGGTGTTTGTGTGTGTGTTCCGCGTGTTGCGGTGCAAATTGTCTTTTTTTGGGTACAAGTCGCGCCTTGTTATGCCGAAAATTCAAGCTAGCATCTCTGTCTATCGTGCTGCGAAACTCCCGCCTCTTCAACCTGTGCCTTGTTAGCCTGAAATATTTAAGATATATCTTTGTCTCGTTGTGCTCCGACAGCTCCCTCAATCTCAACCCGCGCCTTGCTATTCCGAAATTACAACGCACGCGAAAACTCCCACTTCTGTGAAATCCCGACACGCGAAATGCCCGTGGTACCCCTGAACTGAAAGAACCGCCTCAAATAGGTGGGGGGTACTTTCGTAACTTACTCCACATTTCAGACAAGCGCGTCTCTAAGCCATGGTCCCCCACTGCCATCCCATCCGCCCACCCATTCGTACATCGAGGCCGCGAAAACCCGCGATGAAACCCCACACCTTGCTCTGTCCGCCACCCAGCCGAAGCCTCTTCCCCGACGACGTCGTCCACATCAACACCTCGACGTCCCTCATCCATCGTACCGGATGAGGATCCGTCATCGATCTCATCGTACCGCCGGTTCAGCCACCCCGTCCTCCACCTCCAAGGAGCTACCCCGACGTTCCCCTCGTCTTTCGCGCCACCACCATTCCCACACCGCCGTCTTCACCTGCACCATCGGAAGAGCATCATCATCACCGTTTCGTCGGATGAAGCTGCGGCCTAATCGGTGCCACCAAAGAGGTCGTACAATAATCGCCACATTTTCTTCTTCATTTGATCTCACGATGCTGTCGGCACTCGGTCCCAAGCCGACACGGCGCGACTCCATCCATGGTGGCGTCGCCGACCACTTCCTCCACGGCATCGCTCCCTCGGCGGTGACGTCCACATCAGTAGGAGCTGGTGCTTTAGCTCTCGCTCGCGCTACTGCTCTGCTCTTGCTCTCAGTCCCCTGCCTGGTCTGCTCTCGGTCTTGCTCGCGCTGCTGCTCTCGCTCTTGCTCTTGCTTGCGATGCTGCTCCGATTTAGCTACACTTCAGTCGACTGAATCGACTTTTAGGTTAGTCGTTTTT
>NC_041387.1:235435296-235451145 GCF_002162155.2 Triticum dicoccoides | reverse complement strand
GTTGGCGGGGCGGTGTCGTGGGGATCGCCGGAGAAAAAGCTCGGCATGGGGGGGCTAGAGGGATGGCCGGGGCGGCGGCGAACCATCGGTGGGGAGTGTTTTCGGGGCGGGCGGGGCGGTGCACCACCGGCCACGGGCGGCGGGGGGCTACTGTTTGGCTGGTGGTGGCTGGTTCAGGGGGGTGGAGGTTAAAGATGAACCGCATGCCCTTGATTTCGTATCCAACGGCTACAAAATCGACTGACCAGAGATGAAAAAGTCAGTCGACCGACGTGTAGCCTTACCTTACTAGTGCGTTCAGTTTCGGCAGCAAAATTCAGTTTTGACAGTAAAATTCAGTTCCGACAGTTAAGTTCAGTTTCGACAGTTAAGTTCAGAGATGATCAGCTGATTTATTTTACATCTAGCACTTTGTGGTTATGTATTTTACGTCATGTATTGGAGATGCTACTAGAATTCCACTCAGGTTAACGTTGTTCATTGTCTCTCTTGTCCTGCTTCAGCCTCGGCGTCGTACAACTCACCGGAGCTGCTCCAACGACGGAACCCTCCATCACAGCGGAGCAGTACCTCGGGCTCCATCTCCAGACGCCTAAGATCTTCTTCCCCTCCTCCGACAGCCAAGTCAGCCGGAGCATCCTCACCGGCTAACCCAATCACGCTGAGATCGACATTGCTTCGCCAAAGAGGTTGTACACTTTTTGCATCTCTTTTTTACTCTTCACGTTATATATATTGTCCACTGAGCACGCGTAGTAACGGGAAATACGATTATTTTATCCTACTATATGACAAGCAGTGAGGTACTAGGCAACTTGGCTATCCGTGATGGACTCTCTTGAATGCCATCATTATTTATCTCTGTGCGTTTGAGCTGTGCATTTGTCGATGGGCCTGGGAGTTGAGCTAGTATGGCAGTGGCCTGGGTCCAAAGTAATAGAAGTAGCACAAAAACATTTTTTTAGTGTAGGATTTTCCTTGCTCAAGCCTGCCTACTAGAATCGCCAGCGCTTGAAAGGAAAAGTGAATGAAAAACATAGGAATTGGAAAGTTTCCTATGGTACTACTTTTCATGAATTTTGTGCAAAGGAATGGAGAAAGGAAAACTATAGGATTTGTTCCTTTAGTGTCTCCTTGAAAGAAAAACCACAGGAGTTCTAATTTCCACTTCTCCTCGTTTTCATATTCCTATTCATCAAGCACAAGACTAAGAGATAGTAGCATAATAGCATTATAACCGTACATTTTCTTGTGGTTTTACTTAATCTCACCATGCTTTTTTGCATCCTGTGATCGTCCAATTGTTGTGAATCAAACACCCAGATTGGCAGAAATCCTGTGTTTTTAAATTCTCTGTTTTGCACGTGCATTCCTATCGTATTCCTGTATATTTCCTATCCCTGCATTGTTAGAATCCTCAAATTCAAACAAGCCCTTACTCAATTACTTCTGTTACAGATATGTGTCAAAGAAAACCTTGTGTGGTTTGTCCTGCTCCTGCGGCACTGTGTTCCACCCTAGCTCAGCTGCTCCAACAACGGAAGGGTTCACCACAGCAGGGATCCGCTCTCAAGACTGTGTTTCGCCGCCTCAGATCTTCTTCCCCGCTGTCGGCAGCCACGACAACTGCATTACCATCATCAACTGAGCAGATGACCTTAAGGACTACACGGGGCCGCAAGAGAGGTCGCGCACTTTCGTGTCTGCTTACGTTATGCATCGTTTAATATGATGACATGCTACATTATCGTCATGTTCACCTATTAGACTCCGAGTCAGGTCCAAACTAATGTTGAAACTTGAGTTTTTAAATGGTTGTGGGGTACATGTTGGGGCAGCAATCAGTACTTTCCGTCTACAATCTGGTTAATCTCTGGTGTCTACTATGAGTTTCATGTTGGGTGCAAACAAACATTAAAGGAGCCATTATCTGTATTTTTTAACTAAAGCTATTATCTGCCTGCTATCATTGGTTTTGGGTCTATCCACAGTTTGCTACCATCACTCTGGATTTGTGCATGCACTCCTTACATAATCTCACTATGTTTATTTCCTATGCATGCCAGTTATTGTACACAATGGAACTGATCATGTAGAGCAAACGAGAAGAGCCTTGCATGGCAATAAAATTTCATGCAGACGTCGTTCCATGGTGGGCGCAAAGGTAGCCCCCCTCCACCCATTTCAGATCATAATCAAGAGGAAGATAACTGTTTTGAGGGGGATTCAGAAGGAGAAGACCACTCCTATTTACCCCATGAGGTCTTCTCTCTAACTTGGCATGCTGATGTTGGTAATATCATGCATATGGTGCCTTGCATTGCTTACTGTATACGTTAAAGATGTCATCTGCTTAGTTTAGACATGCTTTGTGTCAATGCCATATGTTTAGTTTCTTTATCGTATATGTGAATCATGCAATGCCATCTTGTCTAGCCAGGCATCATATATGTGAATTTTGCAATGCCACCCTGGTTAGCCAGTCATCTTATATGTGAATTATATCATGCCATCATTTTTTTATTACGTGTTAAATTTGTCAACAATTTTAGTACATTCAATTACTCTTCCTGTGCATCAGCCATTCGACACAGTCATGGCAAAATCTGGAGTGAAAACAAGGTCTTCAGAGCAGACAATGCTATCTGACAAAGCGCATGTCTTGCTGGTTACCGATAGCTCCTCAGAGGAGGATTCAGGGACAGATGACCAGTCATATTCCCCCCCCCCAGCTGCATGCCCTAACTTGGCAGGGTTATGTTGCTCATATCGTGTGTATGGTATCTTGCATTGCTATGTCATTTGCTTAGTTTAGACATGCTTTTTGTGAATGCCACCTGTTTAGTGTCTAATTACCATATATGTGAATTATGCAATGCCATCTTGTTGCAAGACATTATATATGTGAATTATGCAATGTTATCTTGTTGCAAGGCATTATGTATGTGAATTATGCAATGCCATGTTGTTTAGGCAAGCGTCATATATGTGAATTATATCATGCCATCTTTTTTTGTATTTCTCATTGCTTTTGTCGACAATGTTTGTATATTCAACTGCTCTTCCTGTGCATCAGCCATTTGAATTGGTGATGGAGAAATCTGGAGTGAAAACAAGGTCTTCAGAGTAGACAATGCTACCTGCTGAAGCAGATATATTGCTGGTTACAGATAGCTGTTCGGAGGAGGATTCAGAGGCAGATGACCAGTCCTATTATCCCCCTGAGGTGTATGCTCAAACTTGGCAGGGTCATATTACTAATATAATGCATATGTTGTATTGCAATGTGTAGTTTTTACATCATATACACAATATTGAATGTCATCTCCTTAGTTGACACATCATATATGCGATTGCCCTCTGCTCACTTCCTTCGTATCTAAATCATATATTTGAATTATGTCATGCCATGATGTTTACATAGACAGCATGTATCTGAATTATGGCATGCCAACCCATTTTCTAAAGACATAATATAGTTACATCATCTCATCTTGTTTACATAGTCATCATATTTTAAATTATGTCATTCTATCCGTGAATTATATCATGCCATCATGTTTCCATCGACGGCATGTTTGTGATTTATGGCATGCCAACAACTTTAATAGACACATCGTATATTTATATCATGTCATCCTGTTTACATAGTCATCATATTTTGAAGTATGTCATTCTATCCTGTTTAGTTAGCCATCATACATGTGAAATTATGTCATGCTATCCTGTTTAATTATCCATCATATATGTGAAATTATGTACTGCTATTCTGTTTGCTTAGACAACATAAATGTGAATTATTTCATGCCCTGTTTTCCTCCCTACTATCCATTGCACTTGTCTATCTTACAATGTCTATACATTCAATTACTTTTCTTTTTTATCAGCTATTTCAATTGTAGGGAGTGATGGCAGTATCTGTGGGAGTAAAAACACGGTCTTCAGAAAAGATCGTGCTACATGTCGATGCAGATAGAACCATGGTTGTACTTTCTCAAGAACCATCCCCACCACACATAACCCACACTCATGCAGATTGTACCCCTACCCAGTTGGACAGAGAACCAGCTACACCCCTTCTAACCCCAACCCCAGCAAATAGACACCCAGTTCCCGTTGACACAACACCTTCTCCACCAGAGAGCACCCAAACACGAGCAGCTAGTAAGGCAACTGCAGTGCCCAAATCATGAGGACCACCACTCGGAACACGAAGTCAGCGCTTAAAGCAGAAGAAGAATTGTTCTCAGGTCAGGTTCCGTAGCTATGGTTCATACTACTTTGCTCTTGCATCACCGTATTTACTGATACCAACCAATTTCAAATTTGAAGGATGCAATTGAAACTCCAATGGCGCAACAGGTATGTTTTAAACCTGTTTCTTCAACATGTTTGGTTGTTTGCTGTTGTAACTTGCTCTATGTTGATTTGAGTTTCAATTGAATAAACAGTTATGTTCTCATTCCATGCACGTTACAAGTGTTGTTATTGCTGTGTAGTTTCCCACAGTTATATTCTATCCATGCTACTTTGTCTTAAATAGATATGATTCGATCTGTATCTATCTTGATTTGGCAACATAAACTAGAATGATATAAGACCATACAGTGACCATACTACATAGATATATGTTTGTTTCATGTTGTTATCCTGTCCACCTTACTACTGAACCGGTTTACCAAAATGTATTTCATATACTACATTGTAAACCTGAGATGTGTTTGTTTGTTTCTCTTTTAGAACGAGGATAAAATATTGGAGAAGAGTACCCTGTTATGCAATGGTAAAGGAAGTAATGCAGATAAGGTTCAAGACATCCCTGTTGGTCTCCATGAAAGCTGATAAAACTATATTGAAGACACTAAGACAACCCCAAAGTCCTGTCTTGATGTAGTGTTCGAGTTACTGGCTACCACTGCTGGCACCAGCTCTTCGAACTCGTTGCCTGAATCAATTCAGCTTCTTGAGTCTCAACTTCAAGTTGAAAGACATCGATCAGATGTTATGCGACAGGAAGCCGAAGGACTGAGGAAGTCCCTGCAGAATTCAGATGCATACTTTCTGGTGCAACAGCAAGCGGTGGAGGACTTAAGCGCCAAAAAAGAGAAAGTTAATAAGCTTGCTAAGCATCTTGCCAGCATTATGGGTACCCAGGATATTGTTTCTTGAGCTCTTCTGAAGTGGTTTCAGTTCTGGACTTGTTTTGCTGCGGCTTTTATATGCTGTTGTGTTCCCTATATTTGCACTGGTGGCGAACTTTGATTCCCAGTGGATGTAATATGTGTAATAGCCGTGATAGCCTAGTGTAAGTTGCTTGCTTATTTATTTCCTTGTTGTCTTGTTTATTTGTTTGCTTATAGTCAGTGAAGTTCTTTTTCTGCGGTTTGCTAGTGGCTGCAATAACCTATTTCTTAAAACTGGGCCACAATAACTATGGGCTAATATTTATTGTAGTGACACTGGGCCTCCTACGGGCCGTAGAAACAGTGGGCCTTCTACGGGCCATATAAACAATGGGCCTTCTATGGGCCGTATAAACAGTGGGCCTTCTACGGGCCGTAGAAGCAATGGGCCTTCTATGAGCCGTAGAAACAATGGGCCTTCTACGGGTTGTATAATCAATGGGCCTTATACGGGCCGTATGATCGATTAGCCAAACATGGGCCAAACAGACCGCATTCTGGCCGTAAACGGGCTAGAGATGGAATCGTCTGTTCATGGGCCGACCATAACGAGCCATCGTTAATAGGCCATATTTGATGACGCTATGAAAATGGCCCAACGGATTAACGGACCACAAACGGGCCAACTGTAACCACGAGCAGAAAATGATAGTAACGGGCCGTAAGTAAACGAATGCTGGAAATGAGCCCAAGAATAAATGGGCTCTAGAAGGCCGAAAGATAACATGGGCTGGAAACAGCCCAACAGAATAACGGGCCGTTAATGGGTATAAAGTGATACACTGTTCTTTACGGGCCAGTTTCACCATGGGCCGTTAATGGGTGTAAAGAGATACACTGTTCATTCCGGGCCAGTTTCACCACATGCCGTTAATAGGCCAAGAGTTAGATAGGGCCTCATATGGGCCGAAAGACGTCATGGGCCATACATGGGCCAGAAGTGAAAACGGGCTGGAATCATATTGGATGGCCCAGATGACGCTACTGGGACTAATTTGAATAGGGCGTAACGGGCCTTGGGTTTGTAAATGGGCTATATGCGAACATGCCATTAACATGCTTTCCATGGGCCGACCCACCACCCTTTGACCAAGTCAAACGGGCCGGCCTTTTCACAGGAATGGGCCTCTATTAGGTCGTGCCACATGTCGACGTATCATAGGCGCCTTCTGTCCAATGAGTGGATGACATCTGTCCTAGCGATGAGCTGACACGTGTTTCCTCCAGCCAATGATGATTTTACACGTGGAAAATCCCCATTGGTCGGGGCTGTTAACGGGTTATCGGATCCAAAACCCAACCCGATAGCTTAATGGCGTTCCATTATGGTGGATGCCACGTGTCGGTCACCCTTGACGAAAGCACTTATGTGACGCGCGATTTATCGTCATGGAAGTGGACACTTCTGTGATGATAATTTTGGTAATGTCATGGAACACTTCTACGACAGCACAGGTATGACTATCTTGATTCTGTCATAAAATCGTCATGGATGTACATGCATGACAGAAAATGCGACCTACTATGACAAACACGTATGATCACAGAAGTGTATTTTTTTGTAGTGCCACTTTGCAGATTTTACTCTGATGCTTAAGGTTTTCCCATTATATCTACACTATGATCTGTGTAGCTGCTTTGTGTCGCACTAGCAGCAGTCCACTCTTGAAGATAAACACTGCAATGACTTACAAAATTGTCACCAAGGCATTGAATATCATTCTGGATGCAATGAAACTCATACGCTCCCCACCTGTTGACTCTTGTTCAGAATATGATCCTAATGACTCTTGTTCAAAATTGCCACATATAGAGAGACAACATGGAATTGCATTTCTTTGGGCGTTGTGATTCATCATGAGAGGGCAACCAACATTGTATGCAATGAAGTGGAACCTCAAGAATATGCTTCCTCTTCTGTTCTTTAACATGTTCCTCTTTGTTTATTCTGTATTTAGTACGTACATTATGTTCCTTGTCAGGAAGGGGCGCAGGGACAACTGCAGTCAACAGCTGATAGAGCTAGCATGTACGTGATCGATAGGCTTTCAATTACTAGCGGCAATACAACACCGTATTTTCAAGCCAGTTCCACTTTCCCGATTTATATATCGTGGTTATGGTGTACCCCTGTTATGTACACTATGACCTGCCTAGTTGCTGTGTGCTCATGTATCATGGTTTGGCAATAAACTCTCTATACAGTATATTATGAACCTATCATCTGCCAACTATTCTTACTTCTGTGGCCTATTTTTTCGTGTACTTGTGCCAGATTATATAAATGCACGCACCATATTACAGCACACATGAGCTCTCTCATCGGAATCCAGTGATAGCACACAAGTGTTTACAGGGGCGCCCCTATATTAGGATATCATCTGCATTACAAAGATAATCTCACAACTATTTATGTTTTCATGGTTCTCAGATATTATACGCAATTATAGTGAATATCAGAATCCGTGCATTAGAAGAATATTGTGCAACACTGCAATGACTTACAGAATTGGCACCAAGGCATTGACACTACTAGGAAAAGGCTAATTAGTGGTGCACCTGTTTTGGCCATTAATGGCGCACTATAGGTGCGCCACTATCATCACGCCACTAGTAACTAATACTAATGGCGCACCCCAGGTGCGCCATTAATATACCAGACAATAGTGGCGCACAAGGGAGTGCGCCATTAGTATGTCAAACGGTGCGCCATTACTATGCCTCCCAGGGGGCCATATTTACCTTGTGCTCTGGGTTACTAATGGCGCACTTCTGTATAATGCGCCACTAGTGTGTCTATTGTAGTGCTGCACTAAAGTGCAATGTGGTGCGCCTATAGTATGAATATTAGGAATTTTTTTTCTTTTCTGATATTTGCACAGGTTACAAAATATATTACTACACAGAATATAGACAGCACAACGTATAAATAGTAGATTTATCTAATACAATAGAAGATTACTCTCCGAATACAATTCATCATATTAGTCTCCGAATTCAAAATACCGAACAAAGTTAGAACATTACAAGTCTCGAGACCGTGAGTAGCGAGTTTGTCTTCACATTACAAGTCGATATCGATCATCTAAACTACCATCACATAGAAGAGAGTTGTGGTCATCACGATGAGCATCATCGAGATGAAACTGGTCTTCATCCGGTTCCTCCAACGCTCCCTCCTCTCTCCCGCTAGATAGCGCACCTATCTAGCTTCCGCCTCCGCCCCAGTGGTGTACCCTTTGTAACTGTTACCGCTCAAATGGTGAACCTGTCTCCGACACTCCTCCCAGTCGTCGTAGACTCCGGGAACCTTACCCTTGTACACGACATACGACGGCATCTCTATGCACTATCCAAACAAAACGTTAGTAGCAATTCACAGACAATACATAAGCAATATATAAGCATGCACCAAAAGGATCGGAAGAGAAAAGCAACACATTAATAGCACGATTCATGGTCCTACTAATAAATAGCATCGATTACATATAAGTTGAACGACTGTCCAAACCAAAGAGACATACAAGTTTATTAAAGTTTAATTACAACATGAGCTAATCGATATTTCAGAACTACATAGCATCACTACTTTCGACATGACTCAGGGACCGGAGCGTGGATGAAGCCGCCGTGTTTCGTGATGGTCACGAAATCGCAGGTGTTGTCAGCCTGCATTTGTAGCATTTTTCTATCTCACTGTTGGATGGTTGATATCTGAGGTAGAACTGCCCAAGGTACGAAGGACATCTTGATGGATGATTTCTGCAAACTCCGACTAGATGCGAAAGAAATCTTGTCTGATGTCCGCATCCTGGATTGCCGACAAGCATGTGGCCCAATCTTTGAGATTATTTGGTAGCAGAAGGTGATTATGGTCCCGTACGAGCGCCCGCATGTGATGGAGGGCGTAGTAGGCATCCTTCTGACCGCCAAGCGGCTGCTTGACGCAGGGGAACATCGTATTGTGGGTGAACACGTGCTTGTCGTACCTACGAATTGCCCTGCTGAAGGTGCCTCCAGATCTGGGGTAGCCGGGGAGAACATCATCAAGAACATTCTTGATATTTGTGTGGTCTTTCTTCGACTGACGGTCCGAGTCAAAATACGTGGCCATGGAATATTTCGGGCTTAAGAGGATGAGTGTGCAATGTGTGTCACTGCACAAAACATGGAATGTTAGAAAAAAAAGAACGATCGAAATCTAAGAAATCATATGTTACGGGGCGGTGAGGGGATGACTTACTCGGGAAAGTAAGGCACGAGGAAGTTATCCTTATCTGGGTTTGCCAGAATGACGCCTTTGAGGTATGAACTCGTGACTTATCGGTCCCTAGCGCCGCCCAAGATCTTGGCACACATGTAGAAGGGGTCGACTATCACGATGTCCGAGGTCTTGTCTCTAATTATCCGCATCTCCATACTCAGCGGAAATAGCCGAACGAAGGTGTAGTGCAGCGGATGAACGTTAAACATAGCGAAGATGTCATCAAACTGCAGGGCGATCATACCCCCGACAATGCTATCCACAAAGCCCTTGCCCTCTGGTACCTTGGCCACGAAAATTGGGTATGCCACATCATTCTCGGAGAGATGCCACTTCTCTAAAGAAAGAACACTGTCATGCAGACTCCGCATAGCACTGGTTGCAGCATTGAGCAGATTAGTCGGTAGCATCGGCCTACCCGCCACATGCACCCTCCTCGAGATATCTTTAGGTGAAGGTGGCCCTTATTCTTTCTTTTCCGTCCCTTCTTCTTCTGCTGTAATGGGATCGAGTTCTGCTCAGAGACGACCTTCTTGAGTGTGTTGGGGCTGATAATATTACGCACCTCGGCTATCTGAGGCTCGGTGAAGGCGGCAGCTGGAGGAGTCTCCTGAGAACTAAACACCAGACGACGCCTGTTGCAATTGGGTTTCTCCGCGGTACCAGCTAGATCGCGGTCGTCTTTTGCAGGGTTGGGTTCTTGAGAAGGAGGCCCCAAGAATTCGTCACCGTACCCATGTTCATTGAAGTACTTATCAACGTTGGTAAATGTACCGTCGTCGTCGTCGTCGTCCGGATCATGTGCCATATGCATATCCGGATCCTATGCCATATGCATGTCCGGCATGTCCGGTAGCGTTGCGGCGGTCTTGCCATGGCTTGGCGCCGGCACGACTGGCGGTGTTGTCTGTGGGGTGGTGTCCCCCACCCTCAAATGAATCTGGCTCTTCGGCCAAAGTAGGGGCCAGCTTAAGCAGGCGCTGAGGGTCATCACATCATCTTCGTCGGCCCCAGCGGGTCGAGACGGAGGTAACAAGTGGTCGCAGCCTGGCAGCACCCGAACTAGTTGAACCCTATACACGGTGGGTGGCATCAGATTACCGTGGAACATGGGGTTGCCCGGTTGAACGATTCTTCCCTTGGCGACATTGATCAACTCGCCGCCGATGAAGTGCAGGAGAGTGCATGGAACGTCAGCGGCACCCTACGAAAACATGTAGGGCGTCAGGGATGCCCAGTCAAAGGCAAGGAGATGAAGTCATCAGCCGAGAGGCTTAGTTACCATGATGGCGTCGAGCTCGGCTAATGTCGAGGCACTGCCAACGGCGGGCGTGCAAGTGACGGAGGGGCCGCTTGTTGCCGAGGTGCCGGCCGGCGTATTCTTCGCACACCCGGGTGCATTAAGCTCCAATGCCCGCGTCGGCATCGGAGACACCAATACCGCCTTCGCCGGAGACACCAATGGCGCCGCCTGCATGTTGTGCGAGTTGCTGTCCGTGAAGCTGGGAACCAGGGGTGGCCCCTGTTGTCCGCCCGCAATCCACACCTGCAGCCCCTCAATCAAGGTAGGCACAATGGCAGTGATCGTCGCTCCCAGTTGGTGTTGCACTTGCTCTTGGACGATCTTCGGAATCCGCGCCACTTGTGCCTTGAGTTCTTGAACCTCGTGTGACTGGCTTTCTGAGCTGGTCTTTCTCTCCTTTCGCCCACCGGCGTTATAGTATTCCAACCAATTCGTGGTCAAGCCTTTGCCGGCCACACGACCAGCTGACGATGGCTTACTCAACTTATCCTTGTTCTTCATTAGGTTCAACACCCTATTTAAAGTGTTGTCCCAAGGAGAGCTCTGAGACAACCCCGCGCTACTGCTTTCAGTGTCCTACGGAAGGAATGTTAACCATTTAGAAATTTGGCTTCATTAATTATAATGCAACCATATGGAGCTAATTACGCGGGGGTGTATTCCTTACTAGAACACGCTCAAGTGCCTTGGTCTTCGGATCCGTGGTAAGCTCCTTCGTTACCGGGTCCACCTTGTACTGGGCCCTGACATAGTTCCTGGTCTACTTGTCACGGTATTTCTCGAAGCGGGGCGGTATGCCTTGCTCAGCACGCTCCGCGTCCTCCTTGTCCCATATAGGTTCTGCCCCTCTGTAACCGCCGGGACTGAGTTGGTGGACCCCTAAGTTCAAGTCCCGCATATCTTTCCCCCACTGACTTGATTCCACGGTTGTGTTGCTCTCGCACTTGATCTTGAACTCCTTGTAGTCATTTTCGCTGATCGAAGGATTTTTCTCCTTGATCTTCTCATAACTATCACCTTTTTCAATCATTCTCTTCACCGCGCCTCTCCAAGTAGCCAGGGCCGTGCTCATCTTCGTGAGGGCGTCACTGTTCACTTTATTCCCTGAGAGGCGTGTGTTTGCGACATCACCAGCGAACTTGTATCGTTCGTGCAGCTTCGTGAGGAGGTTGCGTAAATTCCCTCGGTCACGATGCCTTAGGTTCTCGGTGTTGGTCGAGACAGTGCTCCGGAGAATGCACCCGAGCTCTCCCGCATACCCCTTGACTAATTCTTTGGGCGTCGTTGGATGCCCCTCAAAGGACACTTCAGTAAATTCCTCCTTGACGGTGCCGAGCATGTCCGGGCGCCGGTCCTACTGTTGCCTCTTCGGTTGGCTGCCATCTGTGTGTGCGCTGCCATCATCAGTGGTGTCATCCCCGACGCCACTAGGGGTTGTGTAGTCAGGATCAGTGTCTTCCGCGGCGTCCTCATAGCGGTGAGGTTCTTCCTCCATTTCCTGGGACAGCTCCTAGAATTGCTTGCCCGAACCGCCGGCCTTATTGTTGTGGGCCATGTTCGCTCTAAATAGGAAAAAAATTGGTCAAATAGTTGGTTATTGTCATGGAACAAGATCTCTAAGTTGACCAAATAACCTAATTCTCAACGAATTCATTGTTAGTGTGTTGTTGCTAAGGTCCAAGTCCCTTCCTAACCCCCTTCTTCTTGTCTCCTCTCACTATCTCTCTCACACACATGGCAAGCAAGGGTGTCTGAGTGTGTGAAAAAATAGTAAACTAATCCAAGGGCTGAAAATTGATCATCAGTTTCAGATTGCAGTTTTCTTTCTTGGGGCTTCGGTGTGCGGTACAAAACTGAATTTTGGAAATCTACAGAATGAACAAGCTAAGGGCTGCAAATGCCCGCAAGGCTTCAAGGGTGACGACATAATGGCTCAGTGTTATTTAAGGGTTGGTTTGTGAGGAATTATCTTGGTCTCATCATTTAGGGTTTGTCGACACCGAGGCATCCTAAAAGCTAAGCTTTTATCATTTAGGGTTTGTCGAATGAATAATATTTAATGGGATACATCAAAAAGCTAATCTAGTATCTCCATTTAATAGTTTTCAACTAGAAAGTGCACAAAGTGCAACAAACAGATTATTTCAACCCCCCAAACAATAATGATAACATTCTTTTCCTGAACTATAAATGACTCATGGTTTTGTCTGTTCACACATGAATTCAGCATATGTGTTTAATGCAGCAAGAATAAAGGGACACCACATGTCAAAAATTTCACAATTGAGCCTAACGTGACAATGCATATATGACCAGGCTTATGGTGCATTCTAGTTTCTACCTGTCCAAATTGTATTTGTCAGACTTAACTAAGTTAACTGTTATCTGCACACCCTAATCTTTTTATATGATTAACACAAAATAGACATCTCAACACTTGCATTTGCAAATATAACACCATGAGGCACTTCAACTAGGTACTTCTCGAAGGACAAACACCAAGAGACAGTAAACATATCAGCCGTTGATAGAAGCTATTCAGAACTAGTCCTACTTAATTCTTGATCCTACTTAATTAAGGACAAACACCAAGAGACAGTAAACATATCACACTCCTATATGTATAACACAAGAGGCAGTTGATCATACTTAATTAAGTACTAAGATACCCCGGCCCATGCATTAGTCGCAAGTACCCCATATGTCCTATTTTTAGCAAAGTCATGCTAAAATTCACAGAAAATTTCAGCATGACCTTTGCTAAAAATAGGACATATGGAGTACCTAAATTTCCAAAATGGAAGTTAATCGACATTCTGGCAAACTCAAGGGCCTCTCGGGGTACCTGAAAAATCATCACGACACGATGGTCGGAGACAAAACCCAGCAATATATCTTCTTGGGTGAAGACACCAGCTCCACTAGAAGGTGTCATTACTCAATGATGCTCCTGCAGAAAAGATGAACAAACACATGCCACATATATTACACCACATTCATGGAAACAATAATGATGGTATCTTTTCATATGGACAGCCCTTTCTTTCTCCTCTTGGCTTAAGCCCTAAACCCTAAAGCTGGTCTTGTGGCCTCATCCACTAACTAATGCAGGTCTTGCATTGCACACTGCCTTACAACTGGTAAAAAGAGCTTTGATAGGCTAGTGCATGGAAGATAGACACAAATGTTTTTTTTCTGCATCGAAGCATGGACACAAATGTTGATATTCTTAGTCAGTGTTTTTTTCTCTTTCGCCATTGATAGGCTAGTGCATGGAAGATAGAACTCCAAGTACTTGTTTTGTGTGAAAAATATATTGTCAATGTCAAAGTGTTCATAAACATGGTGTTTTCTTTTAGAGAAGCATATTAGACCTTACATGATCCTTGGGAACAACTAGCTTGTTCATGGTTTGGGGTATGGCAGTAACCAATAGCTTACCAATCCATGGTGTTTGGGGTATGGCGAAAGAACATGTCTACAACTATCAGACCATCACAAGTATCAACAGAACATGTCTACAACAATGTAACAAATCATGTCTAGTTGATCTAATGTAACAAATCTGACCATCACAAAAATCAAAAGAACATCTCTACACCATCATTCAGGCCATCACAAGCATAACAGAGCAATGGTGTTTTCTTCGGTTACCTTTGATTTGGCTGCTCGGAATCCACTGACCTTCAGATCCGCTGACCAATCCACTAACCTGTTGTTCATCAAAAGGAAAAATAAATGAGCATACGTGGTGAGTAGAAGGGATTAGGGATTTAGGGTTTCTGTATGGGGTTAGAACTAGTCAAGTCTGAATATTACACAACCCTGAACATTACACAATTCTAAACATTACACTACTCAAGGTTACAAAAATTTGAGAGAGAGATAGAGAACAACAATAGGTTTTGGGAAAGGGGGAGGAAGAGCAACAAGGTTTTAGGAAGCCTGGGCAATGCATTGTGATGTAGTATTATTGTTCATGGCAGCCTGGGCTGACCAGTCCTAGCACATGTAATACTCCACCTAACACTAAACAAATCCTAGCACTAATCTACTCTATTTGGGTCCACGTGTAATACTCCACCTAACACTAAACAAATCCTAGCACTAATCAAGTATGTTAGCCGGCTCCAGGGTACGCACATGAGCACGAGCACGTCTAGGAGCGCTGGATGCTAGCATGCACGCACGCCCAGCTGGCTATGGCCGAAGCACACAATGGCGACTGCATGCAGGAGGCCGTTGACCGGCGAGCAGCGATGAGCGGCGGGAGCGCGAACCGGCAAGGCAGCGCGCAGCACCTAGCGGCAACAGCGGCCATGAGCAGCAGGAGTGTAACTCCCCGGATTCGTTGCGCCAGGTGTCTTCAAGTTATTCGCCGTCATTGCCGTGTCATTTGTTTGCGTGTTGCATTTTATCATGTCATCATGTGCATCTCATTTTGCATACGTGTCCGTCTCATGCATCCAAGCTTTTTCCCCGTTGTCCGTTTTGCAATCCGACACTCCTATGTCCTCCGGCGTTCCCCTCTTGTCTCCTGTTGTGTGCGGGTTTAAACTTTCTTGGAATGGACCATGATTTGCCAAGCGGCCTTGGTACACCACCGGTAGACCTCCTGTCAAGTTTCGTGCCATTTGGAGACCGTTTGATACTCCAACGGTTAACCGGGTAACCGTAAAAGCCCCTTTTGTCTTGCAGCCCAACACCCCTCCAAAGTGGCCCAATAACCCATCCAAACCCCCTCCATGCTCTTGGTCGTTCGATCACGATCGTGTGGGCGAAAACCGCTCCTCATTTGGACTCTCCTAACTCCCTCTACCAATTTAAACGCCCCCCTCCCCCAAAATTTGCGGATGAAACCACCCCTAACCCTAGATTCGTCCTCCTCGCGCCGCCGGACATGTCCAGCCGACCACGTCGCCCAACCAATGGGGGCGTGCCACGTCATCCCCGCCGCCTCCCTCAGCCATTCGGCGCCCGCCACGTCGCCCCTGCGCCGCCGCCGGCCTGCGAGCCCGAAGCGGGCCCGCCAAGCCCATCCGCCGCCATCCCGGCCTGCACGCCGCCCGCCGCCGCCCGGGCGCCTCGCCCCGCGCGCC
>NC_041387.1:235431017-235435090 GCF_002162155.2 Triticum dicoccoides | reverse complement strand
CCGAGACCTCCCGGCCCGCGCGCCGTGGGCCGCCGGTCGCCGCGCCGCCTCCGCGCCACCGAGCCGCTGCAGCTCCTCCAGCCTCGCGCCACGCCGCCAGATCCCGGATCCCGCCGCCGCCTCGTGACCCCTCCGCTCCGGTCGCCGCCCGCCATCGTTGCTCCGGCCACCACGCCCCTGCCCCGTCGCCGGAGCTCCTCCCGCCGGCACCCCCGCGCCTCCCTGCGCCTCCACCTCGCCGGAGCCCCTCGCCGCCTCGCCGGAAGTTCACCGGAGCACCGCCCATCGCCGAATCTGGCCAACCGGGACCAGATCCACCAACCCCGCCAACCAAACGTCTCCGTCCCGCACGTTCTCATCCCGCGTTGACTTTTTGCGGAGGTATAATTTTCTTCAAGTCCCCAGAAACTCATGATATGTGTGCATCTTTGACCTGCTATAACTTCTTGTGTGATGCTCCGTTTTGTGTGCATAATATATCATAATGTTCGTGGTGACATGCTCTTCATTTCATTCTATTGTGCCTTGCTTGTTTGAGATCATCTGGATGCCCGAATCATCATTGCAGGAGTGCTATATGATGTTAACCTGCTGAAACTGTTATGACTTGTTGATTTGTCTTTTTCGTTGCATTTCGTGTGTGCATCCTATGAGCATGAGCTATACATGTGTTTTGTGCTAAATCATGCCATATTTACAGGGGTGAAATCCATGTATTTTTTTAGTCTTGTAGTGAGTGCATCGAGCTTGTTAATTAGGGTACTTGCTGTTGCTGTTTTGCTAGGCTGAATCTGCTATTTTGTGATGCCATGTAAACCTGCTGCTGCAAGTCTTTCTATGCATAATCTGGAGATGTTAACTACGGATGTTTTGTTCTACATGTCATGCTCTATCCATCCATGCCCCTGGTTGCATTTATAATCTGCTCTAGCTTGTTGTAATCTTGCTCTCAAGTTGCTAAATAATGTTGCTGTCAGCCTGTTAACATGAAGTTCAGTTTTGGCCATGTGTTTTGCTAGTGATCCATGCACCCTATGAACTTGCTCTTGCCATGCTTAGCTTCACAAATATGTCTTCTTACTGTTGGTTACCTTGTCATGCCATTTATTGCTCTGTGGTGAGTGGTTCAAGCTCACCAACATGCCTACTTATTGTTGTTCCTGCCATGTATGAATCTGTCATATCATTTGCCATGTTTACATGGGTGCCATCATATTTTCTGTGCCCTTTTGGCTCATGTTCAGTAAGGGACTTTTGTTATATGCAATTAGTAGATTCATTCCATGCCTTTGTTTGCCATGATAAGTTTCTGTAAAATGTTGTTTGATAGCTCTAAACATTGCAACCTGATGTTATTTTCTGATAAGTCTGAAACTGTTATTATTTGCATTCTTGCCATGTCCTTTTGAGCATGTTCTAGTGATTTATGGAGATAGCTCAGTGTTCATGTTTTGTCATGCTTTACCTGTACCTCATGCCCATGCCTTTAGTTCTTATGTTGAGGTGCTGTAGCATATTGTCTTGATGCTTGCAATATGCCTAGTTGCTATTTTGGACAGCATGCCTTTCAACCTTGTATGATGTGTATGTGTTGAACCGTTGCTCCGTTTTGAGTGTGCTCTATATGAAACTTTCTTAGAATTGCATGTAGTTTCATATTATCATGTTGCATCCTTGTTTTTAGGTGTTTGCTTGATGTTTGTATGCATTTAGCATCAATGCCATGTTTAACTTGTTTTGCTCATATCTTCTAGGCCGTAGCTCCGAATTAAATGAACTTTATATGTAACTTGACTAGAATTTCGTGTAGATCCTCTTGGTGCTCTTTAACTTGATGTTTAACAACTTCAACTTAATGTTTGTTCAGATCTGGACCAATTCCTAAATTTGCATATGAGGACTTACCAGAATTGTTCTATGTTGTTTCCGGCCTCATTTAAACTTGCCTTGATGTGTTGCTCTGTTTCCTTCATCTCTTGCCATGAGTAGCCTCATATATCCTTTGTCATGCATCATGTTTGGTTGTGCATCATGTCTTGTATATGTGTGGTGTGTTTACCATGTTGTGTGCTTCTTCTCAATAGTTCCTGTTTCGTTGCGATCGTGAGGATTCGTTCGTCTACGCTTGGTTCGTCTTCGTGGCTTCATCTTCTTCATGGACTCGTTCTTCTTCCTAGCGGGATTTTAGGCAAGATGACCGTCACCTTGGATCTCATTACTATCATTGCTATGCTAGTTGCTTCGTTCTATCGCTTTGCTGCGCTACCTATAACTTGTTCTTCAAGCCTCCGAATTTGCCATGTCAGCCTCTAACCTTTTTCCCCTTCCTAGCAAACCGTTGCTTGGCTATGTTACCGCTTTTGCTCAGCCCCTCTTATAGCGTTGTTAGTTGCAGGTGAAGTTGAAGATTGCTCCATGATGGATAGGATTATGTTCGGATATCACAATATCTCTTATATTATTAATGCATCTATATATTTGGTAAAGGGTGGAAGGCTCGGCCTTATGCCTGGTGTTTTGTTCCACTCTTGCCGCCCTAGTTTCCATCATACCGGTGTTATGTTCCCAGATTTTGCGTTCCTTACGCGGCTGGGTGATTTATGGGACCCCCTTGACAGTTCACTTTGAATAAAACTCCTCCAGCAAGGCCCAACCTTGGTTTTACCATTTGCCTCACCTAGCCCTTTTTCCCTTGGGTTTTCGAAGCCCGAGGGTCATCTTTATTTACCCCCCCGGGCCAGTGCTCATCGTGAGTGTTGGTCCAACCTGTCAGCCGCCGGTGGCCACCAGGGGCAACTCTGGGATGGCCTACCAGAAGTTTGGACAATCCGGTGTGCCCTGAGAACGAGATATGTGCAGCTCCTATCGGTATTTGTCGGCACATCTGAGCGGTCTTGCTGGTCTTGTTTTACCATTGTCGAAATGTCTTGTAAACCGGGATTTCGAGACTGCTTTGGTCTTCCTGGGAGAAGGTATATCCTTCGTTGATCGCGAGAGCTTATCATTGGATAAGTTGGGACACCCCTGCAGGGTATAAACTTTCGAAAGTCGTGCCCGCGGTTATGTGGCAGATGGGAATTTGTTAATGTCCGGTTGTAGATAACTTGACACCAGATTCGAATTAAAATGCATCAATCGAGTGTGTAGCCGTGATGGTCTCTTTTCAGCGGAGTCCGAGAAGTGAACACGGTTTTTGGGTTATGTTTGACGTAAGAAGGTGTTCAGGATCACCTCTTGATCATTGCTAGCTTCGTGACCGTTCCGCTTGCTCTCTTCTCGCTCTTATTTGCGTTGATTGAGCCACTGCTGCAACCTCACCACTTTACCCCTTCCTTTCCCTTTAAGCTTTGCTAGTCTTGATACCCATGGTAATGGGATTGCTGAGTCCTCGTGGCTCACAGATTACTACCACAACAGTTGGAGGTGCAGGTTATGCGATGACCGTGACGCGAGAGTGATGTTTGCTTGTTTTGGAGTTCTTCTTCTGCTTCTTCTTCGATCAGGGGATAGGTTCCAGGTCGGCAGGCTAGGCTAGCAGGGTGGATGTCATTTGAGCTTCTGTTTGTGTTTCATCCATAGTCAGATGTTGATCTTATGTATGATGTTTTGATGTATTCTTGCGGCATTTGTATGTCTTGTACGTATCCCTAACTATTATGTAATGGTTTGATGTAATGATATCCACCTTGCAAAAGCGTCTTCAAGATGCGCTCCTATCCTTGGTGGGACCTTTGAGTTCCTTTAGGATAGGGTTGCATCTTGGGCGTGACAAGGAGACAAGCAGCAACGGCAGCAGCTATGCAGTGGCACCAGGAAGGGTAGTTCCAGTGTAGAGCAATAGCAATACGCAGCAGCAGAGGGCCACAGTAGTGGCAGGCAGCAATAGAGCAACGACAAGCGGCGGCCGCGGCGATAGCAGCGGCTGCGTTCGAGGGGGCGCCTACCGCGATGGACTCGAAGGGGAAACATGGGGAATCGACGCAGTGCTCACCTGGGATGATGTAGGTGAGCTCAAGGGGAGTTGGGGACGGCCGAAGTAGCGGGATCTGGCACCGGGCGACGGTGACCGTGGC
>NC_041387.1:235426224-235430664 GCF_002162155.2 Triticum dicoccoides | reverse complement strand
TCGTCGTCGGCGAGGGGGGATAGTGATCGAGATGGAGGGGGATCTGGCGCGGGGGCGAGGGGGAAAGGGATAGAGGAGGAAGGTTAGCAATGGCGCACCTCCCAGGCGTGCGCCATAAGTACATCCATAGCAATGGCGCACCACCGAGGGGTGCGCCATAAGTAATTTATTATTATTATTTTTAGTTGCGTCTAATATTTTTTAGAAAATGACGATCAAATTTGAAAACATTTATGAATGTGAAAAAATATTATCAAATTTGTTATTTGAAAATATCTATGAATATGAAAAAATATCATCAAATTTGTTATTTGAAAATATCATCAAATTTGTTATTTGAAAATATTTGAAAAAATGTCATAAAAATTGGTATACCAATGGCGCACCTCGTAGGGGTGCGCCATAAGTACATTGATAGCAATGGCGCACCTTCTCCTGGTGCGCCATTAGTAACTTTTTTTATTATTATTTTTAGTTGCACTAATAATTTTTTAGAAAATGACAATCAAATTTGGAAACATTTATGAATGTGAAAAAATATCATCAAATTTATTATTTCAAAATATTTATGAATATGAAAAAATATCATCAAATTTGTTATTTAAAAATATCATCAATATTTTTTTTGATTTTGAGTTGTATTCATTTGTGAATTGATAAAACATTTATGAATATGGAAAAATATCATCAAATTTGAAAAAATATTCATGAATTCAAAAAGTGCCCATGAAATTTAGAAATATTCATGAGTTCAAAAAATATTAACAAATCCAATACTTTTTGTGAGTTAGAAATTCAATACCATAATAAACATAAATAAATATTCATGAGGACACTAGAACAGAAGAAATATTATTTCAATATGTCGAAATACAATTGAGAAATGAAGACTACGATTTAAATACAATCGATCTTAGCTAGCTATCTTTTCATAATCTTCTTGCCCTTCTTTTTCGCAAATGGAGTTCTTTTGTTGAACGGGCATCCTTTAGGTAGGGTGGTCCTGATTCTTCTTGTGGTGCATGGCACTTCATCGTCGTCGTCATGTTCCATCTTCGGGTCGCCGTACTTGTCGAAGTCTTGCTCATTGGCGACTCCATCCATTCCCATAATCTTCCTTTTGCATCTCCTCATGACAACACGATTAGGCTTTGACAGGTCGGCAATGAAGAAACATTGGTCCACTTGGGAAGCCAGTAACCATGGCTCATTTTTTGCGGTGATGTTTGCGCCCGCGGTATTGGATTTGGCTTCGGGTATAACCATGGTGGTGAAATACCGGTCTTCTTTTAGGACGCTCTTAGCCCATCTGACACGGAACATCGGGACCTTCTCTCTAGCATAGCTTAGCTCCCAGATCTCCTCGATCCTTCCGTAGTATCTGTCCTTGTCGTTACCGGTGTAGGATTTCATCGTTACCCCGGAGTTCTGATAACCATCGCTCTTCATGTCCTTTCCCTCGGTGTAGAATGTGTAGCTGTTGATATCGTACGCCTCATAGGTCATCAGGTTGTGCTCATCGCCGTGTGACAAGGTGAATATGAGTTTTTTCTTCCGCGGAAGAATCCTCATGTAAAGGGTACGACAGAAGCTTCTCCTTGAACCAACGCGTTTAACATGAGTTGTGCTCTTTGATTATATCTCCGTCCGTCCTCTGCTCGCCTCGGTCATTGTACGTCTTCTCAATAAAGGTTTTGTGCTCTACCACCCCAGGAACGACCACGTCTATGTGTTGTAGCACGACTAGGTTTGCTCTTTCAAAGTCAGCGAGTCGACCCTTGAAGTCGACATGCATTTCGCGGCAACCATCATAGTGACCCCATCCAGCGAGCCTGCCGAGGTGGCTATTGACAGGAAGACCAACAGGGTTCTCGATGCCTAGATAATTCGTGCAGTAGGAGATGCACTCTTTGGTCTGAAAGCCCCTGGCTATGCATCCCTCTGGACGTGACATGTTGTGAACGTATCCTTTGATGACACCATTCATCCTTTCGAACGGCATCATGTTGTGCAGGAACGTCAGCCCGAGTTGGATGATATCCTCCATGATATGGACCAGGAGATGCACCATAACATCGAAGCATGCAAGCGGGAAGTACATCCCAAGCTTTCATAGTATCACCACGATCTCTTCCTATAGCCTTCCGAGTTGCCTCACGCCAACCGACTTCCGAGAGATGACGTCGAAAAAGTTGCATAGGCCAAATAGCATTTCACGGACGTGCCCTTCCATGATCCCACGAATTACAACTGGAAGTATCTGTGTCATCAGCACGTGACAGTCGTGAGACTTCATCCCGCTGAACTTCTGCTTCGCTGAGTCTAGGTATCTGCTTATCTTCCCCGCGTAACCGTAAGGAAGTTTTACTCCTACGAGGCAGGTGAAAAACTTCTCGATCTCCTCCTGACTTAAAGTGAAGCATGCGGGAGGGTAGTCATTTCCGGTCTTCTTGGCCTTTTTGCCTTTGCGACGACTGCTTCTCCTCATCATCATCATTAGCGTGAAGCTCCTCCCTGATACCCATTGATTTCAAGTCCACCCTTGCTTTCGGCCCATCTTTGGTCCTCTGTGGCATGTTGAGCAGGGTACCAGGCATACTCTCGCACACGTACTTCATGATATGCATGACATCAAGGCTTTGAGGCACACGGTGGATCTTCCAGTATGGAAAATCCCAGAAAACGGACCTCGCTTTCCATACCTTCAGCAGTGGCTCTAGCGCCTTTCGCTTCTTTCCCGGCTCTGGTGCCTTTTGCTTCTTTCCCGGTAGTGGGCAATGATGAAGTCATATACCTAGGGTAGGGTCATGGACCTGTCTAAGGTACCCTCCCCGAGGACATATTTAGATGAAGCCATCTTCCAGTCGACCTAGAGGGACTCCACTCAACTGACTGGAAGACACTCGACGAACTTGAAGACACTCGACCATGAAGACTCACTCGACCACCAGGAGTTCAAGATCTACTCTGTATCCAAATGGTCTGTAATTAAGTAGTCTTTATGGTCATGATGACACTTTATGTAAGGCGTTACCAGTAACGCCAGGCCTTAATGTACTTTAACCCTCCGCTACGTGGGCTGGCTGGGGTCTTGGCATCCTCTATATAAGCCACCCCCTCCACTGGCAAAAGGGTTCGCACCCCTGTAACTCTCACACATATAATCCAGTCGACCGCCTCCGTGCACCGAGACGTAGGGATGTTACTTCTTCCGAGAAGGGCCTGAACTCGTAAAACTCTTGTGTGCACAACTACTCCATAGCTAGGATCTTGCCTCTCCTTAGTACCCCCCTACATTACTGTCAGACTTAAAACCACGACAGTTGGCGCCCACCGTGGGGCCAGTGTCTTAGCGACTTATTGGAGAAGTTGCAATTTTTCCGATTCCCGTCATCATGGTTTCAGGTGGAGTTTTGGTTGAGGGCCGCGAGATCCATCTCGGCGCGCTCACGTTCATCGCCGACGACTCTGCCTGGCTGCAGGAGGCTCGGCTCGACGTCGACGTGCTCCCAGTCCGCGGGGCTACGCACTTTCAAACGTGCGTCCGTGGCGTCCTTCTGCGGCAACCGTCGACCCAGTATCGGCCGGTTTTCGTGTCATCCTCCCTCCCCGCTTCCCGCCGGCGCAAGCGCTCTGGTCGGTCGAGGCTTCAGCGGTGGGTGAGGCACGCGGTGGCTCGCCAGTCGACCACCGCCCAAGTCGCGGCGATCGAGCCCGACGAATCTCTCTACGGCCTGTTCGACCTGTCGACTGGCTCCGCAGATACTGCATCCGAGTGCGACAGCAGTGATCCAGCGGCGGAGGTCCTGATGGTCAATGGACCGCACGTTCCCCCCGGCTTTCTCGGTGCTGAGGGGGGCAATGGCGGAGGCGATCCGTCGCACGCCCATGAGGAATATCTCCCCTAGCCCCTCAATTCGTAGCAGAGGGAAGAGCTTCGCCGCCGGAACATGGATGCGCTTCACACTCCGATCGTTGGAGAAACCCCTGAGGCTCGTGCCTTGGAGGACGCGCGCTTGGCCAACCTGGCCGAGCGCACTCGACTGGAGAACCTTCAACGGGCACTCGACGAGTGCGCGCGGCAATGGATTCCAAACTCCAGCCGACGCCAGCTCTTTCCACCTCCGACTCAGGTATATCGAACTCCGATTCAGAATTTAGCAGCTGCAACCCGTATAGCAGAATCAATTCAGCCTTCCCAATCAGAGGATGGCAGAGGCTTGATGCAGGTCAGAGATTTGCTCTGGGTAGCAGGAGATCAGAACTCAGCTGTGTCGCAGTTGCGGAACAGGATTCACAGCAGGTCTGTGGCAGCGAATACAGTCCAGTCGGCTCATAGCCCCAGATCGCCCCCGAGGCGTGAAGGGCGTGGTGACCGGCATGATCAGTACAGGAACCATGAGCAGTATGATCACCGATTCGATCGCAACGATCGACGTC
>NC_041387.1:235374371-235425942 GCF_002162155.2 Triticum dicoccoides | reverse complement strand
GACAGCAGGATGATAGACGCCAGCACAGTGGCGGGCGAAGGATTCCGGTCGACCCCAGGGAACCAGGCTTTGATGCGAGATCCATCATCGTTCAAGGTCTGGTCGACCGAAACAGAGCCCACAGAGAGGGTAACGATAGAGATGTACCCACCAGCAGCCGAGTGCATGTCTCTGGACCAAAGTGTTTCAGCAGAGCCATCAGAGCCGCGGTGATTCCTCCCAACTTCAGGTTGGCGACTGGAGTCAGCAAGTTCAATGGTGAGTCTAAGCCCGATACTTGGCTTGAGGACTACCGAGTGGCTATTCAGATCAGCAGTAGAAATGAAGAGGTGGCCATGAAGCATCTGCCTCTTATGTTGGAAGGGTCAGCCAGAGCATGGCTGAATCAGTTGACACCCAGCAACATTTACACGTGGGAGGACCTCTCCTGAGTGTTTGTCAGAACATTCGAAGGAACATGCAAGCGACCAGCAGGACTGACAGAGCTGCAATCTTGTGTGCAGAAGTCAAATGAAACTTTGAGGGATTACATCCAGAGATGGATCACACTGCCTCACACAGTAGAGAATGTATCTGATCACCAGGCAGTCTGCGCCTTCAAGGAGGGCGTAAAGTACAGAGAGCTAAGCCTGAAATTCGGTCGAACCGGACACATGTCTCTGAGTCGAATGATGGAAATAGCCACCAAATATGCCAATGGTGAGGAAGAGGATCGGCTTCGGAGCGGCAAGCATAAGTCAGTCGCCCAGGAAACCGGAGGAGGGAACTCCAGTCGGAAGCAAAAGCGGAAAGCCGAGCCAGCTGCTCCTGGAGAAGCCTTGGCCGTGACTCAAGGAAAGTTTAAAGGAAAGCCCAAGGGGCCTTGGAACCCCAAAAAAGTAAAGGATAAAGAAGGAAACGACGTGATGGATTTACCGTGTCATATCCACACGAAGAAACATGAAGAGGGTAACTTTATTTACCCGAAGCATACCACTCGGCAGTGTTGACTCCTGATACAACAGTTCCAAGGAAAGCAGCACAAGGATAAGGAAAAAGAGTCGGACAAAGCCGAGGACAGTGACGAAGATTATCCGCAAGTCAATTCCACCCTGATGATTTTTGCTGACGTTGAGAGCAAAAACTGACTGAAAGTTACAAACCGAGAGGTGAATATGGCTGCTCCGTCAACACCCAATTATCTGAAGTGGTCTCAAACCGCCATTACATTCGACCAGTTTGATCACCCGACGCACATAGCCGCTCCTGGGAGGCAAGCTCTAGTGGTCGACCCAGTCGTTGAGGGCACTCGGCTGACTAAAGTGTTGATGGATGGCGATAATAGTTTGAATATACTGTATGCTGAGACGCTGCAAGGGATGGGCATTCCGATGTCCAGACTGAGCACGAGCAACATGAGTTTCTATGGAGTCATTCCTGGTAAGAAGGCCGCGTCACTTGGCCAGATTGCTCTTGATGTGGTTTTTGGTGATTCCAAAAACTTCCGCAAAGAGAAGCTGACATTTGAGGTTGTAGATTTCCAAAGTGCCTATCACGCTATTTTGGGCAGGCCGGCTTATGCACGTTTTATGGCTCGACCATGTTACGTGTATCTCAAATTGAAGATGCCAGGCCCTAAAGGCGTGATCACTATTACTGGTAATCGCAAGAAGGCAGAAGAATGCTTCCAGAAAGGCTCAAAGATCGCCGATGCTCAGATGGTGGCAGAAGAGTGGCAGGAACACCAAAGGAATGCAGACCCGAGTGATTTGTTGCGAGCCAAGAAGCCTGCTACGGAATCAGCATTCCAGTCGTCCGGTGAGACAAAACCAGTTCATATTCACCCAACCGACCCCAACGCTGCTCCGACTCATATCTCCACAACACTCGACCCCAAATAGGAAGAAGCGCTCATCCAGTTCCTCCGTGAGAACTGGGACATCTTTGCATGGAAACCCTCTGACATGCCGGGTGTACCCAGGGGACTGGCTGAGCATCATCTGCGAGTCGATTCAAAGGCAAAACCTGTGATGGAACATCTACGACGGTCTGCCGTCCAAAAAAGGAAGGCTATTGGCGAAGAGGTGGCTCGGCTCCTAGCAGCAGAGTTTATCCGAGAGATTTACCACTCCGAGTGGCTCGCCAATGTCGGCATGGTGCCCAAAAAGGACAATTCGCTTCGCATGTGCATTGATTTTAAGCATATCAATTGGGCCTGCCCGAAAGATCATTTTCCTCTTCCCCGCATCGACCAAATAGTCGACTTGACTGCGGGTTGTGAGCGACTGTCTTTCTTAGACGCTTATTCCGGGTACCATCAGATCCGTCTGTTTGGACCCGATGAGATCAAAACAGCTTTCATCACCCCATTCGGGTGCTTCTGTTATGTCACCATGCCATTCGGCCTCAAGAATGCCGGAGCCACGTTCATGAGGATGATTCAGAAGTGTTTGCTCACTCAAATCAGTCGGAATGTGGAAGCGTACATGGATGACATTGTGGTCAAGTCACGGAAAGGTTCCGACCTGCTGACTGACCTCACTGAAACATTTGCCAACCTCAGGAGGTATGATATCAAGCTTAACCCATCCAAGTGCACATTCGGAGTTCCTGGCGGAAAGTTACTCGGTTTTCTCGTTTCCGAACGAGGAATCGATGCAAACCCAGAGATAGTGGGCACTATCCTCCGAATGAAACGACATGTGCGTGTGCACGATGTTCAGAAGCTTACTGGTTGCTTGGCCTCTTTAAGTCGATTCATCTCTCGTCTTGGTGAGAAGGCATTGCCTCTTTACCGACTGATGAAGAAGTCAGACAAGTTCGAGTGGACTCCTGAAGCTGACGCAGCGTTTGCAGAGTTAAAAACGCTGCTTTCCACCTAGCCGGTGCTTGCTGCCCTGATCAGCAAAGTCGTTAGTACTATACTTACGGTCGAGCGGGAAGAAGAAGGGAAAGCCTTCAAAGTTCAGCGCCCAGTATATTACATTTCCGAAGTCCTGACCCCATCAAAGCAATGATACCCTCATTATCAGAAGCTTGTATATGGGATTTATATGACCATGAAGAAAGTTGTTCACTACTTCTCTGACCATATCATCACAGTCGTCAGCGACGCCCCCTTATCAGAGATTTTGCACACCAGAGATGCAACTGGCCGAGTGGCAAAATGGGCGATTGAACTTCTTCCCCTGGATATCAAATTTGAGGCAAAGAAAGCTATCAAGTCCCAAGCAATAGCAGATTTCCTTGCTGAATGGACTGAACAGTAGTTACTGACTCAAGTTCACTCAGAGCACTGGACTATGTTCTTCGATGGCTCTAAAATGCTGAATGGTTCCGGTGCGGGGTAGTGTTGGTTTTCCCCTGAGGAGATAAGCTCAGATATGTACTCCAGATTCACTTTGATTCCTCCAACAATGAAGCAGAATACGAAGCACTCTTGTACGGGTTGCGTATGGCCATTTCACTCGGCGTCCGTCCCCTCATGGTCTACAGTGACTCGGATTTAGTGGTCAACCAAGTGATGAAGGAGTGGGACGTCAGAAGCCTAGCCATGACTGGTTACTGCAATGCAGTCAAAAAGCTGGAGAAGAAATTTGAGGGATTAGAGCTCCATCACGTCCCCCGACTGAAAAATCAAGCAGCCGATGACTTGGCGAAGATAGGTTCCAAAAGAGAAGCCATCCCGAGTGGCGTGTTTTTGGAGCATGTTCACACGCCGTCGGTTCAAGAAGATCCATTCACTGAAGAAGCCCCACAGCCAAAAAGCGCCATAGATCCGACTAAAGTCGAGATCCCAGCTGTGGTCGACTTAATCATGGAAGTTCTAGTTATCACTCCCGACTGGACAATGCCCTATATCACGTATATTCTAAGGAAAGAGCTCCCAGAGAATGAAGAGGAGGCTCGAGAGGTCGTCTCTTGATCCAAAGCCTTTATTGTCATGAGGGGACAGTTGTACAGAGAAAGTACGACTGGAGTAAGCCAGAAATGCATAACACCGGAAGAGGGTTGAATGATTCTCAATGACATCCACTTGGGGACCTGTGGCCATCATGCGTCCTCTCGGACCATCGTGGCTAAAGCATACCGAGCGGGTTTTTACTGGCCCAGAGCAAATGAAATGGCGAAAGAGATAGTCGACAAGTGTGAAGGATGTCAGTTTTACTCCAACATGTCACACAAACCCTCCTCAGCCTTGAAGACCATCCCGATCGTCTGGCCTTTCGCTATTTGGGGTTTAGATATGGTTGGACCGCTGAGAACTGGCAGGAGCGGCTTCACCCATGTACTGGTGGCAGTCGACAAGTTCACCAAGTCGATTGAAGCCAAGCCCATTAAAAATCTTGATGCTGGCACTGCCATCAGCTTCATCAGAGAATTAATATTCAGATATGGAGTTCCGCATAGCATCATCATTGATAATGGGTCAAACTTCGACTCCGATCAATTGAAAGCTTTCTGCGCTTCCCAAGGCACGCGAGTCGACTACGCTTCAGTCGCCCACCCCTAGTCGAATGGACAAGCAAAAAGAGCAAACGGTCTAATTCTCAAAGGACTAAAACCCCGGTTGATGCGCGACCTCAAGCATGCAGCAGGCGCGTGGGTCGACGAACTTCCATCAGTTCTTTGGGGATTGAGGACTACTCCAAATCGGTCGACTGGGAGGACTCCGTTCTTTCTGGTCTACGGAGCTGAGGCAGTTCTGCCAAGTGACCTGCTTCACAATGCACCGCAAGTCGAGCTCTACTCTGAAGCTGAAGCAGAACAAGCCCGGCTGGACGCAGTCGACCTTCTAGAAGAAGAAAGAGAGATGGCCATGATCCGATCGACCATCTATTAGCAAGACTTGCGTCGATTCTACGCCAGAAATGTGAAGAGCCGAGCCTTCCAAGAAGGAGACTTGGTCCTCCGAGTGGACCAACAGAAGCCACACAAACTCGCCCCTACTTGGGAAGGCCCCTTCATTGTTACCAAAGTTCTCCACAACGGAGCATACCATCTTTACAACGTCGATCGTCAGATTGACGAGCCACGAGCTTGGAATGCGGATCTGCTCCGCCCCTTTTATACTTAAGTATTCACTCGGATGAGTTGTAATAAAAGTACTTCTGCAGTTTATTTATCAAAGACAAGAGTTTCATCATTTTCCCAGTGATTGTTATTAATTTTGTTCACATAAATCAGTCCCCCAGTGGGTGGCTTAGCTGCGAATCCGTTTCGCCTAAGTTTGTAAAAAAATCCTACAGAGTGGTAAGCCAGCCTTCCACTCGGAGGCTTAGCTGTGAATCCGTTTCGCCTAAGTTTAAACAAAATCCTACCGAGTGGTAAGCCAGCCTTCCACTCGGAGGCTTAGCTACCGTCCAAGTACTCGCCTAAGTTAAAACAAAATCCTACCGAGTGGAGAGCAACCCTCCCACTCGGGGGCTTAGCTGCAGCCCAGTGCTCGCCTAAGTTTTTGAAAACCCTACCGAGTGGTGAGCTAGCCTTCCACTCGGGGGCTTAGCTGCAACCTAGAGTTCGCCTAAGTATAAAGACAATGTGCGCTCCGCAAGGAGGACGAGGCGCAGGTCGACTCCTGCCTTCTCCTTCCGAGCTACGCCACAAATAAAACATGTGCTCTACAAGGAGGACAAGGCGCAGGTCGACTCCTGCCTTCTCCTTCCGAGCTACGCCACAAATACAAAGTGCGCTCCGCAAGGAGGACGAAGTGCAGGTCGACTGCTACCTTCTCCTCCAAAGCTACGCCACGAAAATCCTACCGAGTGGAGAGGAAAGCTCCCACTCGGGGGCTTAGCTGCAGCCCGGCGCTCGCCTAAGTTTCTAAAATCCTACCGAGTGGAGAGGAAACCTCCCACTCGGGGGCTTAGCTGCAGCCCAGCGCTCGCCTAAGTTTCTAAAATCCTACCGAGTGGAGAGCAAACCTCCCACTCGGGGGCTTAGCTGCGGCCTAGTGCTCGCCTAAGTTTCTAAAATCCTACCGAGTGGAGAGCAAACCTCCCACTTGGGGGCTTAGCTGCGGCCCAGTGCTCGCCTAAGTTTCTAAAATCCTACCGAGTGGAGAGCAAACCTACCACGCGGGGGCTTAGCTGCAGCCCAGTGCTCGCCTAAGTTTCAAAAATCCTATCGAGTGGAGAAAAAACCTCCCACTCGGGGACTTAGCTGCAGCCCAGCACTCGCCTAAACGCGAGGAGTACAAGTCGATTGCAATTTGTGCTTCGTCCCTACCTGCAAAAGAGCATCACAGACACTAGTATATATTCTAGGCAAAGGATGATGACTGTTCGAAAGTAGAAGCAAACATATTCAACGACAAACCAAGTTCGGATAGCATCCTACGGATCCAGAAGCGCTCAGGTATCAAGCCTGTTAAGGTTTATCGGTTACAAAAATCACTCGGCATTCCGAGGAAAATTCAAAGCATCAAGCATGGAAGTTTTTTACCCCTCGTGCGGAGGGCTAGAAGGTGCAACAAACTCGTCCAGGTTGATTCCATCTGCGATCCGAGTGGTAGCAGCGATGAAGGTCTCCATGAAGGATCGGAAGTCATGCTTCTTGGTGTTGGCCACCTTGAGAGCTGCCAGCTTGTCCTCTCGTGCATCCTTGCAGTGAACGCGGACCAGAGATAGAGCAACGTCGGCACCGCATCTGGCAGAAGACTTCTTCCATTTGTGCACTCGACTTGGAACTTTGTTCAGTCGAGTCATCAAGGACTCAAGGTCGTTCTGAAGTGCTTCTCCTGGCCAGAGCGCCGTGTCGATGTGTGACATCGCAACCTTCAGCCTTGCAAGATGTTCAACAACAGCAGCAACGCGAGACTTGAGTCGGAGCACGTTCATGGCAGGTTCATCCTTCACGGGGGAGTTGATGGGGTCCAAGCTAGTCTCCACTCGACTAGTCTCTTCTTCAAAGTTTTGGCAGAATTCTGTGGACACGGTCCAAGGATAAGCTAATGTTCCCACAAAGTCAATGATTACCAGTCGGATATAAGGGGTTACCTTCGAGCATGAGGAATAACTTCTTGGCGAGCCCTCCCAGATAAGCCTCCAAGTCATTCTTCTTTCCCGACAGTTTGCTAGCCTTGTCACTCAGGGCTATCTTCTCACGCTTCTGTTGGGTGACCTCCTTGTTGGCCGCGTCGAGAGCAGCTTTTAGAGTGGCATTCTCCTCTTCAAGTTTGCTGACCGAAGCCAACTTCTCTTCTGCAAGTTTCATATTGTCCGAAGCCGCTTTCTGCGCCTCGGCGAGATCAAGGTCCTTCTTCTTCAGAGCATCCCTTAGTTTATCTGTAAAATCACAATAAGATCAGACTCGGGGACAGACAAGAAGCAAAGACTGTCGTCAAGATTCTAACCAAACATACCTTTTGCCTCCTCCTTCGCCTTCGTGAAGTTCTCCTGGACAAGCTTCAGGTCAAGTTCGAGTTGGATATGCTTGTTCTCCAATTCAGTATAACGAGCTGCAAGCTCGCAAGACCTCTGCAAAAAACCAGTCGACAGATGTCAAAGATAGGTCACTTCCGAGTGACTAAGAGAAAAATCATAGTATTTCTAAGACTACAGCTGAATCTAAACATTCAACTGTAGTCTCGGGGACTACACCCAGTGGGTGCACTCAGCGTGCCCCCACTAGTTCTATCAGCTAGACTCAGAGTCGGTTAGTCGACCAAAAAAGAGACGGTGTGTTCTTCAGACCATAGTCGACTGCCAGAAGTCGACCACGGTCTCGGGGACTACACCCAGTGGGTGCACTCAGCGTGCCCCCACTGGTTTATGATTCCATTCGACCAGATCGAGTGAAGACAGTAATGAGAAAAAGAAAAACTCAAGACATAAAGACTGTGGTCCACTGCCAGCAGTCGACCATAGCCTTGGGGACTACACCCAGTGGGTGCACTCAGCGTGCCCCCACCAATCCAGATTCTCAATCGACACACCCAGTGGGTGTACGACAGATACTAAGATTTTCAGAAAGAAAAGTTTTCAGATACCATATCCTAACAGAACAGGCAGTGATCGACCAACCTGAACATTGCTCTGAAGGGCTGAACTGGCGTCATAAGCTGCTTGACTGGCGTCTCGGATCGCCTTCACTTGCTCCATCATAACCCCCGCCTGGCGTATGGCTTATTTAGCAGCGCTTGCTTGGTCTTCAGGGACGTGGTGGGTAGAGAAAAGTGAAGGCTTGCCAGCACTCGACAACGAAGGGCGAGCACTCGTCAGCGGCACTGCAAAGGATACGGTAGGCCGAGTGACGCTGTCCCCCTCCGCAACTAACGTCTCAGGTGCTGATACGACCTAAGTTGCCTTGCCAGCAGACGCTCTCCTATTCCTCCTCTGCCGCAGTGGTTCCTTGTCTTCATCATCATCAGGAAGATCAATGATGATATTAGACGGAGCCGCAGAAAAGAGTCAAAGTTAAAAATGAAGATCCCACCGACTGAAAACGAAACTTCAAAGGTCATACGTGGGTTGGAAGTGACGACATCCTCCGTTTCTTGATCATCAGGTCTGGCCGAGGTATCAGAAGTAGTAGCACTGCAGTTTCAGAAATCAGTCAATCAGCTAACGAATCGACCAAGAATAAATCCATGAGAAACAAGAGGACACAAGTTATGTCATTACCCAGAAATAGTGGGAATCACCATCTTCATTTTCGGCAAAGCCTTTGTCGGCCTCGACGGCACCACTCGAGATTGCTTTGGTGCTTTCTCAGTCGGCGCCGGAGAGGTTGTTCGAGGACGCTTGGTCGACTGCACAACAGGCGCGGCCCCCTTGCCGCGCTCGACCGTAGGGTCATGGGCAAGCTTGGACCTTCTTTCAGAATGGGGAGGTGCAACTTCCTCCTCCTCTTCCTCTTCCTCCTCCTCCTCATCGGAGCCTGCATCTTCATCACCCTCATCACCATCTGATTCCCACTCCTCCTGACTTTCACCTCCACTTCCTTCCTCCTCCTCGGTCTGTGCTTGCGCCCCGTTGGGCATCGAATACAACTCAGTGGTAGCCTGAAGGACACCAAACAAGACAAAAGTCGATCAACTGATCTGCAGCGAAACAAAATGGATGAAACATGATTACAGTCGGAGATAAGCGGTCATACCTTGTCTGCCTCATAAGATTGGTCGAGTGGCGGGATCCTCCTGGCCCCATGAGGGTTGTCCTTGTTCCCTGTGATGGCAGTCATCCACCTCTCCAGTGTGACATCGTCGGCCTCTTCTGGGTGGACCCGAGTGGTGTCTTCAGTACCAGAGTACAACCACATCGGGTGGCCCCGGTACTGGAGTGGCTGGATGCGCCGTCGAAGGAAAACCTCCAGAAGATCCATGCCGGTCACACCGTCGCGAATGAGTTGGACTACCCGCTCCATTAACATTTTAACCTGAGCCTTCTCCTCTGGAACTACTTTCAGAGAAGACGGCTTGTTCACTCGACTCATGGAGAAGGGAGGGAGCCTAGTCGACTGGTCTCGGCAGTAGAACCAGGTCGACTGCCACCCTCTAACTGACTCGAGAAGGGTCATAGCAGGAAAAACACTCTTACTCCTCATCTGGACCCCAAGACCCCCACACATTTGGATTACTTGGGTTCTCTCATCGTTTGGATTAGCCTTTTTCACCGTCTGAGAACGACAAGTGAATATGTGTTTGAAAAGGCGCCAGTGCAGCCGACAACCCAAGAAGTTTTCGCACAAAGACACGAAAGCGGCGAGATAGGCAATGGAATTGGGTGTGAAGTGGTGGAGCTGAGCCCCGAAGAAGTTCAGAAACCCCCGAAAGAAAAGATGTGGTGGCAGAGAAAACCCACGATCGACATGAGTCGCTAGGAGGACACACTCACCCTCCTGAGGCTGCGGCTGCCACTCCGTCCCCGGAAGCCTCGCTGCTCCGTGCTCGATCAGCCCCTCGTTGGCCAGGTCGTCGAGATCCTTCTGGGTGATGGTGGAGCGGATCCAATCCCCTTGGATCCAACCTTGTGGCAGGCGGGACCGTGAGGAGGATCCACCCCGACTGGTCGCTCTCCCCTTCGCCTTCGCCGTCGCCTTCTTCGCCCGCTCCAAAGCCGTCGTCTTCTCCTGCACCATTGTCGCCGACGGGGCTGGTATGGAGCAACGGCGCTGAACAGATGGCAAGTGCAGCGGATGAATCTAAAGACGGGGGAGGGGAAAATGAGGGAGCACTGTTCAAAAACCTCTGCCCGGTTCCTTATATGGAGTCACTTCCGAGTGGCTGACTGGTGGACCCGGGCAATCCTGTCAAATCCCGAAACAGTCGCGCGAGGGATACGTGGCGAAAAAGGCGGCGCGGGAATCGAGGCGTCTCTGTCTTATCCCATCCGAGTATCACGACCTTCTCCGCTTCGCGCGCTTCTCGAAATTCGGATCCCACTAAATCCGCTAACCGCAGGGCAACTTGTCAGATGGAAGATCTCCTGCGATCCATCGCTCGGAGTTCTCGAAGTGTAGAAAGATCACTCGACCTACATCTAGAATGGATCAAGGCGATTGAAAAAGAAGTTGATGCCGTCACCTACGATCATTTGATCCAGAACAAGACGTACTCATAGCATAGAAAGAGGAGTCAGAAGAATTCTCAACTCCTTCCTCACTCAAACCTCGATCCATTTGGGGGCTAATGATGAAGTCATATACCTAGGGTAGGGTCATGGACCTGTCTAAGGTACCCTCCCCGAGGACATCTTTAGATGAAGCCATCTTCCAGTCGACCTAGAGGGACTCCACTCGACTGACTGGAAGACACTCGACGAACTTGAAGACACTCGACCATGAAGACTCGCTCGACCACCAGGAGTTCAAGATCTACTCTGTATCCAAACGGTCTGTAATTAAGTAGTCTTTGTGGTCATGATGACACTTTATGTAAGGCGTTACCAGTAACGCCATGCCTTAATGTACTTTAACCCTCCGCTACGTGGGCTGGCTGGGGTCTTGGCATCCTCTATATAAGCCACCCCCCTCCACTGGCAGAAGGGTTCGCACCCCTGTAACTCTCACACAAATAATCCAGTCGACCGCCTCTGGGCACCGAGACGTAGGGCTATTACTTCTTTCGAGAAGGGCCTGAACTCGTAAAACTCTTGTGTGCACAACTACTCCATAGTTAGGATCTTGCCTCTCCTTAGTACCCCCCTACATTACTGTCAGACTTAGAACCATGACAGGCAATCTTTCCAATTTTTCAACAACTCGTCTATTTCCTCGCCGCTCCTCGTACGCGGGTGTCTTCGATGTTCGGTTTCACCATCGAACAGATCCTTGCGTTTTCTCCATGAGTCATCGTCGCGAAGCCACCTTCGATGTCCCATGCACAAGGTTTTTGAAGACCCGAGATCTCTATCTAGCTGGCGATACGTTGTGTCATCCATGCACCTCACGCATCTAGAAAATCCGTGGACCACCTGCCCCATGACATATCCGTAACCGAGATAGTCCTGCACCGTCGTGAGCAGTGCGGCTCTCATAGTGAAATATTCTTTCTATGTGACATCCCACGTATTGGCTGGTGTTTTCCACAGCGTGTCTAGCTCCTCTTTCAGCAGCCCCAGATAATGATAGATGTCGTTCCCTGGTTGTTTCGACCCTTCAATTAGCATACTCATGTGAATGTACTTCCTCTTCATGCACAACTAGGGGGGAAGGTTGTACATCCACACAAACACATGCTAGGTGCTATGTGTGCTTCTCTGGTTGCCAAACGGACTGACTCCATCGGTGCTCGCGCCCAGCACGATGTTCCAATGGACGAAGATGAAAGAGGGGATGCCTTCCCGGGGCATCCCCAAGCTTATGATTTTGGCTATTCTTGAATATCTTGGGGTTCCTTGGGCATCCCCAAGCTTTAGCTCTTGCCACTCCTTATTCCATAGTCCATCAAAGCTTTACCCAAAACTTGAAAACTTCACAACACAAAACTCAACAGGAAATCTTATAAGCTCCGTTAGCGAAAGAAAACAAAACCACCACATAAGGTACTGTAATGAACTCATTTTTTATTTATTTTGGTGTTAAACCTACTGTATTCCAAGTTCTCTATGGTTCATAAACTATTTTACTAGCCATAGATGCATCAAAATAAGCAAACAACACACAAAAGGCAGAATCTGTCAAAAACAGAACAATCTGTAGCAATCTGTAACTAACGCAAACTTATGGAACTCTAAAAATACTACCAAAATAGGAAGTCCTGGACAATTTATATTTGTAACAGTGAGAACATCATTGATCCTTCCCATTGGCTTTTTAATGGTGGAATCCGCAAGGTGAAAATTTAATGAGCAATCATCAAGATCATCGAAACCTAGAATATCACATAAAGTTTTCGGAATTGTGGAAACACTAGCACCCAAATCAAACAAAGCAAAACACTCATGATCTTTAATTCTAATCTTTATAATAGGTTCCCACTCATCATTAAGTTTTCTAGGTATAGAAACTTCCAAATTAAGTTTTCCATCATAAGATTGCATCAAGGCATCAACAATATGTTTGGTAAAAGCATTATTTTGACTATAAGCATGAGGAGAATTAACAACGGATTGCAACAAGGAAATACAACTTTCTAAAGAACAATACTATTTAAAGTCATGACCTCTCCAATCCCACTTTTACCAAATTTAGCATCCAGATCTAAAAACTCCGAATTCTTGGGACGCCTTCTAACTAAAGTTGACTCATCTCCAGTCCCATTATTATCAAGATTCATATGGCAAAACAAAGATCTAATAGGAGACACATCAATAACTTTAAGATCTTCATAATTATTTTCACCTAACTTTTCTGGTTTGGCAGCCATCTTATTGACTAAGGTAGCTTGCTTATCAGAAATTTTGGCTACAGAATTTTCAAGCCGGGTAATTTGAGAGTTCACACCATAAAATTCTTTATTCATATCATCAATCTCCTTATTCATAAAACCCAAAAAACCTTTTTGTTCTTTAAGCTCTTTCCTGAAGAAATTATTATGCTCAAATTGCAAATTCATAAAGTTTCCAATATTTGATTCAATCTCTTCCAACCTTCTAAGAAGGAGGTCGGTACTCTTAGGCAAAGCCATAAGGACAAACAGGCACACAAGCTAACAGAAAAAGGCAAGCGAAAAAGAGAGAGAGATTGGGAAAGAGAGGGCAAATAAAACGGCAAGGGTAAAGTGGGGGAGAGGAAAATGAGAGGCAAATGGCAAATAATGTAAATGCGAGGGAGATGGGTTTGTGATGGGTACTTGGGACTTGAGCGAAGACCTCCCTGGCAACGGCACCAGAAATCCTTCTTGCTATGTCTTGAGCTTGCGTTGGTTTTCCTTAAAGAGGAAATGGTGATGCAGCAATAGTAGCGTAAGTATTTCCCTCAGTTTTTGAGAACCAAGGTATCAATCCAGTAGGAGGCTCCTCAAAAGTCCCACGCACCTACACAAACAAACAAGAACTCGCAACCAACGCAATAAAGCGGTTGTCAATCCCTTCACGTCCACTTGTGAAAGTGAGATTTGATAGAGATAATATGATAAGATAAATATATTTTTGGTATTTTATAATATAGATGAAAAAGTAAAGATGCAAATAAAAGTAGATTGGAAGCTTATATGATAAAAGATAGACCCGGGGGGCATAGGTTTCACTAGTGGCTTCTCTCAAGATAGCATAAGTATTACAGTGGGTGAAAAATTACTGTCGAGCAATTGATAGAAAAGCGAATAATTATGAGATTATCTAGGCATGATCATGTGTATAGGCATCATGTCCGCAACAAGTAGACTGACTCCTGTCTGCATCTACTACTATTACTCCACACATCGACCGCTATCCAGCATGCATCTAGAGTATTAAGTTCATAAGAACAGAGTAATGCATTAAGAAACATGACATGATGTAGAGGGATAAACTCAAGCAATATGATATAAACCCCATCTTTTTATCCTCGATGGCAACTGAGGGAGTCCTGGACTAGGGGGTGTCCGGATAGCTGAACTATCATCATCGGCCGGACTCCAAGACTATGAAGATACAAGATTGAAGACTTCGTCCCGTGTCCGGATGGGACTTTCCTTGGCGTGGAGGGCATGCTTGGCGATACGGATATGTAGATCTCCTACCATTGTAACCGACTCTGTGTAACCCTAGCCCTCTCTGGTGTCTATATAAACCGGATGGCTTTAGTCCGTAGGACGAACAACAATCATACGATAGGCTAGCTTCTAGGGTTTAGCCTCCTTGATCTCGTGGTAGATCTACTCTTGTAACACACATCATCAATATTAATCAAGCAGGACGTAGGGTTTTACCTCCATCAAGAGGGCCCGAACCTGGGTAAAACATCGTGTCCCTTGTCTCCTGTTACCATCCGCCTAGACGCACAGTTCGGGACCCCCTACCCGAGATCCGCCGGTTTTGACACCGACATTGGTGCTTTCATTGAGAGTTCCTCTGTGTCGTCACTGATAGGCTCGATGGCTTCTTCGATCATCATAAACGACGCAGTCCGGGGTGAGACCTTCCTCCCCGGACAGATCTTTGTATTCGGCGGCTTTGCACTGCGGGCCAATTCGCTTGGCCATCTAGAGCAGATCGAAAGCTACGCCCCTAGCCGTCATGTCAGATTTGGAAGTTTGGACTTCACGGCTGACATCCGCGGGGACCTGATCTTCAATGGATTCGAGCCACAACCAAGCACGCCGCACTGTCACGACGGGCTTGATCTAGCTCTGCAGCCGGACAGTACCCTGGAGGCCGCACTCGAGCCCGCTCCAATCTTCAATTCAGAGCCGGCTGCGCAGATCGAGGACAGATGGCTAGACACCGCCTCGGGGGCTGCAACCTCTACGGAGATAGAGCCGAACACTGACCTTGTCCCTCATGAAGCTCGTGACTCCGAGGTGCTGGACTCCTTGCCGGACTCCGAACCTCCCGCCCCCCCTCCAATCGAATCCGATTGGGCGCCGGTCATGGAGTTCACCGCAGCAGACATCTTTCAACACTCACCTTTCGGCGACATCTTGAGTTCGCTAAAGTATCTCTCATTATCAGGAGAGCCCTGGCCGGACTGCGGCCAGGACGGTTGGGATGCGGACGACGAAGAAATTCAAAGCCCACCCACCACCCACTTAGTAGCCACTATCGACGATCTAACCAACATGCTAGACTACGACTCCGAAGACATCGACGGTATGGACGACGATGCCGGAGACGACCAAGAACCAGTGCCTACCGGGCACCGGAAAGCCACCTCATCATATGACATATACATGGTGGATATCCCAAAGGATGGGAATGGCGAAGGAACAGCGGAGGATGACCCCTCCAAGAAACAGCCCAAGCGCCGGCGTCAGCGGCGCCGCTCTAAATCCCGCCACAGCAAGAATGAAGATTCCGGCACCGGAGATAATAACACCCCAGACAGTGCTGAAGACAACCCACTCCAGCAAGATTCAGTGCAGGAGGACGGAGACGCCAGCCCTCATGAGAGAGCGGCAGAAGAAGAGGTAGAGGATTATATGCCTCCCTCCGGAGACGAGGCAAGCCTCATTGACGACGAATTCATCGTGCCTGAGGATCTCGTCGAACAAGAGTGTTTTAAACGCAGGCTTATGGCCACGGCAAACAGCCTCAAGAAAAAGCAGCAATAGCTTAGAGCTGATGAAGATCTGCTAGCCGACAGATGGACTGAAGTCCTCGCGGCCGAAGAGCATGAGCTCGAACGCCCCTCCAAAAGCTACCCTAAATGCAAGCTGCTCCCCCGATTAGAGGAGGAGGCATATGAACCCGCATCACCAGCAGACAATACGGATGACTGACCACCCCGTGGTCGCGACAGAGAGGCCTCTAGGCCCTTCACTAGAACCATACCCCGGCATTGCTCGAAAAGCACAAGGCCACAGGGGAACGCTCCGGACTTGCGAGATATATTGGAGGATAAGGCAAGACAATCAAGATCGATCTATGGATCGCGTGGGCGCCCCATGATACATGACGACAACCATCGCGCCGGACATAGTAAGTCCGGTCGGGACAAACAAAATAGACAAAGCTCTTTTGAGCTCCGTCGTGATATCGCCCAGTACATAGGCGCCGCACACCCACTATGCTTCACAGATGAAGTAATGGATCATCAAATCCCCAAAGGGTTTAAACCCGTGAATATTGAATCTTACGATGGCACAACAGACCCCGCGGTTTGGATCGAAGACTATCTCCTCCACATCCACATGGCCCGCGGTGACGATCTTCACGCCATCAAATATCTCCCACTCAAACTTAAAGGACCAGCCCGGCATTGGCTTAACAACTTGCCAGCAGAGTCAATCGGGAGTTGGGAAGACCTGGAAGCCGCATTCCTCGATAACTTCCAAGGCACGCATGTGCGACCACCAGACGCTGATGACCTAAGCCACATAATTCAGCAGCCAGACGAATCGGCCAGACACGGTTCTTAACCAAGAAAAACCAAATCATCGACTGTCCAGATGCGGAGGCCCTCGCGGCCTTCAAGCATAACATCCGCGACGAATGGCTTTCCCGGCACCTGGGACAGGAAAAGCCGAAATCCATGGCAGCCCTCACATCACTCATGACCCGCTTCTGCGCGGGTGAGGACAGCTGGCTAGCACGCAGCAACAACCTCAGCAAAATTTCTGGCAGTCCAGATATCAAGGACCGTAATGGCAGGTCGCGTCGCAACAAAAACAAACGCTGCATTAACGGCGATAATAGTGAAGATACGACAGTCAATGCCAGATTCAGAGGCTCTAAACCCGGTCAGCAGAAAAAGCCATTCAAAAGAACTACTCCGGGTCCATCCAATTTGGACCGAATACTCGACCGCTCGTGCCAGATACATGGCACCCCCGAAAACCCAGCCAACCACACCAACAAGGACTGTTGGGTATTCAACCAGGCAGGCAAGTTAATTGCCGAAAACAATGACAAGGGGTTGCATAGCGATGATGAGGAAGAGACTCGACCACCGAACAATAGAGGACAGAAGGGTTTCCCCCCATAGGTGCGGACAGTGAACATGATATACGCAACGCACATACCCAAAAGGGAGCGGAAGTGTGCACTCAGGGATGTATACGCGATGGAGCCAGTTGCCCCGAAGTTCAATCCATGGTCCTCCTACCCGATCACTTTTGACCAAAGAGACCACCCCACCAGCATCTGCCACGGCGGATTCACCGCATTGGTTTTAGACCCAATCGTCGATGGATTTCACCTCACCAGAGTCCTGATGGACGGCGGCAGCAGCCTGAACCTGCTTTATCAGGATACAGTGCGCAAAATGGGCACAGACCCCTCAAGGATTAAACCTACCAAGACGACCTTTAAAGGCATCATACCAGGTGTAGAAGCCAATTGTACAGGCTCAGTTACACTGGAAGTGGTCTTCGGATCCCCGGATAACTTCCGAAGCGAGGAGTTAATCTTCGACATAGTTCCGTTTCGCAGCGGCTATCATGCCCTGCTCGGACGTACCGCGTTTGCAAAGTTCAACGCGGTGCCGCACTACGCATACCTCAAGCTCAAGATGCCAGGCCCTCGAGGAGTCATCGCGGTCAACGGAAACAGTGAACGCTCTCTCCGAACGGAGGAACATACAGCGGCTCTTGCGGCAGAAGTACAATGTAGCCTCTTAAGGCAATTCTCGAGTCTGGCCGTTAAGCGGCCGGACACGGCTAAACGCGCTCGGAGTAACCTACAACAAGACCACCTGGCATGTTCCGAGGACGCATAGCAGTGCGGCCCCAACCCCAGCCCCTGCAAAACGTCAAGATAGGTCCTTCGCGTACACCATTACGCTCTGAAGATACCATGGGCATGGGAAGAGGGGCATGACCACGACAGGCCCAGACTGCGGCTCAACCACACCAGGGGCTCTCAAGTGTGTCGTTCTTTTTTTCTTTCTTATTTTTACCCACAGGACTCCGTTCGTCAGAGGCCCTGTCCGGCAGCAGACCTGCCGAACTCACGATGCAACAGCCAGGGAAGGAGAAAGGCTACAACAAATATCCAGGTGGTCTCCATTACGAGCATTAAATCTGTTTTATGCACCATTCCGCAGCCTACCCCTGGAGAGGGACATGTTTAATAGTCCCACCCCTTGCTTATCGCACCATTTGTATCGTTCTGCATTTATAGCAGTTTTTCTTGAATAAGTAATGCATCACCTTTTTGCTTCCAATCGCATTTCTTTCTTATACATATGTTCATTTATGACATGTTGCATCCGTACATTTTGGTACGGCTAAATACACTAGGGGCTTATGTTTCCCGCATCATGGTGTGATAAGTCCGAACACTTTCACAAGTGCGGCACCCCGAACTTATAGCATTATATGCATCGGCTCCGAATCATGTCTTGGGTCAATAGTTGGGTTTGCCCGGCTCCCATGTTTTGGTACCTGACGTTCCGTTGTATTGGCTAAGGTAGCACTGGGAGAACCACTGCGATTGCGCCCCAGTTGAGCTGGGCGAGCGCCTCAGTGGAGAAAGCTAAAACTGACCGTCATGATGAGGCGAGAGCTGGTCGCTGTTCGAGAGGTTTTTTGCGAGTCCCTAAAGACTTATGCCGCTTAGAGCGAGGAGACGGCTTTTGTCCGGCCCAGGCGTGGATAGCACCCCAAATTCGGCCTTCCGAAGACTAGGGGCTTCGTCGAAATTTCAAATTATAGAATTCTATGGCTAAGTGAGAGTGTTCAAGCATTATAAGTCGGGTTGCCTTGTTCGCTGTGTTGAGCGCCTCCCTAGATGGACCCAAAAATGGGAACAAGAGTGCTCAAGTTTATCCCGAACACCCCAGCACTCGTGGCATGGGGGCTGAAGCCGACGACTTGCCATCTCTCAGATTTGATAAACAGCCGCACAGAAGGTAATATTTTAAATTAACAAGCGTTGCTTCTTGGCACGGCCGAGCTCGTTCTCAGACCGCTCGAGGCTTTCCTTCAAAGTATTGACCTCCGCAGTCAGTGCGGTAGAGGTCAGCAGCACAGCCTGCAATCCCTTATTGACATATTTTTTATGACTCCTGCGTATATCTTTTTAAGATCCTCAGTCAGGCTTTTCTTTTCGAACACCGAACCGAGCATCAGGGGCTACTGTCTATGCGGTACTATTTTACATATATCAAAATTCTTACCTCAAAGCCTGTTAGAAGGCTGCTGCAGGCTTCGGTCACCCCACTCTTGGCGAGCTGAACCTTCCGAATCACCGCACTCATCACAGTGCGGTGTTCCTCTTCGATGGAGGCGCCATTGAGCGCCTCCAGCAAGCTATCCGGCGTCTCCGGTTGGACGGAGGCTGCCGGCGTCACGGTCTCACCCTTCTTACGAAGGGGCCGCCCGCCGGACTCCGGAGCCACTATGGGTTCCGGGGCTGAGTCCGGTGCAAAGTCCGGGAGGTTGTCCTGCGACACCTCCAGGGCCTCCTCCTCCTGGTGGGTCCCTTCCCGGGATCCCACCTCAGCATCGTCCGCATCACGGGGGGTGGAGCCGGTCGGAAGAGAATCCATATCCGACGCACCTAAGGACCCGCTCGACGAAGCGGGAAGATCATCCTTGGGTGGACTGCAGGGTTGTATGCGGCGTTAGAAAGACATTGTGTGGCAAAAAAGAAAAACCATGAAGTTATTCGGGAGTCCGGATACTTACGATCTCACCAGGGGCTTGACCCTTGGAGGCCAGTCCTTATCGTCGTCACTGGCGTTGGCAGAGCAGTCCGGGGAAAGAGTTTTTCCCTTCTTGGACCCTTTGGCCTCCCTTGTTGGGGAGGCCTTCCTTTTCTTCCCGCCCTCTGCTGGGGGAGAGGCTTTCTTTTTCTCCTCCTCGCCTTTGTGGGAGGAGTCTGCCTCAGAGTCATCATCCGATAGCACCTGAAAACGGGAACTCTTCCGAGTGCCCGTGGCCTTCTTCTTGGCGTTCTTCTCCGGCACCACGTGGGGTGCCGAAGCCAGCAACCCCGTTAAGCAGGCGTCCGCTGGGTCCTCTGGTAATGGGGCCGGACAGATAGTCCGTTCGGCCTTCTTCAGCCAGCCCTGTCAAAGGAAAGGGAGTTTAGATCCCGCATAGAGTCAAACTATGGAAAACAAGTGTCCCGTAAAGGGAAAAATCACTTACCTCGTCAGCCGGACGTTGCGAGCTGAATCCGCGATCTTCGCTAGCGGATGCGGGAGCCTCGGCGCCCTTGAACAGCACCTTCCAGACATCTTCGTACGTAGTGTCGAAGAGCCCGCTCAAAGTCTGGTGCTACACCGGATCGAACTCCCACATATTGAAACCCCATCGTTGGCACGGGAGAATCTAGCGGATGAGCATGACCTAGACTACGTTGACAAGCTTGAGCTTCTTGTGCACTAGCTTTTGGATGCAGGCTTGGAGTCCGGTCAGCTCCTCCGAATCACCCCATGTCCGGCGGCTCTCTTTCCAGGAGGTGAGCCGTGTGGGGATGGCAGATCTGAATTCGGGGGCCGCTGCCCATTCGGCGTCACGCGGCTCGGTGATGTAGAACCACCCCGATGGCCACCCCTTAATGGTTTCCACGAAAGTGCCTTCAAGCCAAGTAACGTGGGACATCCTGCCCACCATGGCGCCTCCGCACTCCGCTTGGCTTCCCTTGACAACCTTCGGCTTGACACTGAAGGTCTTGAGCCACAAGCCGAAGTGGGGCTGGATGTAGAGGAAGGCCTCACACACGACGATATACGCCGAGATGTTGAGGATGAAATTCGGGGCCAGATCATGGAAATCCAGGCCGTAGTAGAACATGAGCCCCCGGACAAAGGGATGGAGTGGGAAGCCCAGTCCGTGGAGGAAATGGGGAAGAAATACTACCCTCTCATGGGGCCTGGGGGTGGGGATGAGCTCTCCCTCGTTGGGGAGCCGATGCGCGATGTTGCTGGACAAGTATTCGACGTTGCGCAGCTTCTGGATGTGCCCCTCCGTGACGGAGGAGGCCATCCACTTGCCTCCCACTCTGGACATAGTTGGAGGAGGTTGAGGTGAGATGTGCGTACTTGGGCGCTGGAGCTCGAGTTCGCGGAGATGGATAAGCCAAGGTGGAAGAAGGCGCAGGTAAAAGGGTTGGATCTTTATCCCCTTATATGGGCGGACACAAACATGCGTCCCCACCGGCCTAATAAAACTCGCTTATCCCCCAAGCGCCGCAATCAAAGGCGCGGTTGGGTTACCCACGTCTGTATTGATGGGAATCCCGGAATTAGGGGAACACAATCTCTGCTTCGACAAGACGTGCAAAGGAAACCGCTTCGCTAAACGCGTTGAGGCGGTACAATAAAAACAATTCGAGTAAAGGCTTGGTAGTGGTGTGACGTCACGCCACGAAATACGTCAGCAGATTGAACTTGTGTAAATATTATTCTCTCTAAGGTGGTATGTGGAATTTATTTTGCAGAGCCGGACACTATCCTGGTGTTCACAATCTTCTATAAATTATTCGGAGGAGGAACCCGCCTTGCAATGCCGAAGACAATATGCGCGCCGGACTCGTCGTCATTGAAGCCTGGTTCAGGGGCTACTGAGGGAGTCCCGGACTAGGGGGTGTCCGGATAGCTGAACTATCATCATCGGCCGGACTCCAAGACTATGAAGATACAAGATTGAAGACTTCGTCCCGTGTCCGGATGGGACTTTCCTTGGCGTGGAGGGCAAGCTTGGCGATACGGATATGTAGATCTCCTACCATTGTAACCGACTCTGTGTAACCCTAGCCCTCTCCGGTGTCTATATAAACCGGATGGCTTTAGTCCGTAGGACGAACAACAATCATACGATAGGCTAGCTTCTAGGGTTGAGCCTCCTTGATCTCGTGGTAGATCTACTCTTGTAACACACATCATCAATATTAATCAAGCAGGACATAGGGTTTTACCTCCATCAAGAGGGCCCGAACCTGGGTAAAACATCGTGTCCCTTGTCACCTGTTACCATCCGCCTAGACGCACAGTTCGGGACCCCCTACCCGAGATCCGCCGGTTTTGACACCGATAGCAACAATACAATACGTGCCTTGCAACCCTTTCAGTCATTGGGTAAGGACACCGCAAGATTGAACCCAAAGCTAAGCACTTCTCCAATGGCAAGAAAGATCAATCTAGTAGGCTAAACCAAACTGGTAATTCAAAGATACTTGCAAAGATAACTCAATCGTACATAAAAGAATTCAGAGAAGATTCAAATATTTCTCATAGATAAACTTGATCAGAAACCCACAATTCATCGGATCTCGACAAACACACCGCAAAAAGAGTTTACATCGAATAGATCTCCACAAGAGAGGGGGAGAACATTGTATTGAGATCCAAAAAGAGATAAGAAGCCATCTAGCTAATAACTATGGACCTGAAGTTCTATGGTAAACTACTCACAACTCATCGGAGGGGCTATGGTGTTGATGTAGAAGCCCTCCATGGTCGATTCCCCCTCCGGCGAAGCGCCGGCGAAGGCTCCAAGATGCGATCTCGCAGATACAGAAGGTTATGGCGGTGGAAATTGTTTTTCGTTGGCTCCCTGGATGTTTTCGGGGTACGTAGGTATATATAGGAGGAAGAAGTATATCGGTGGCCACCTGAGGGGCCCAGGAGACAGGGGGCGCGCCTAGGAGGGGTGGGAGCGCCCTCCTATCTCCTAGCCACCTCGTTCGCTGCTTGACTTGCACTCCAAGTTCTCCGGATCACGTTCGTTCCAAAAATCACGCTCCCGAAGGTTTCATTCCGTTTGGACTCCGTTTGATATTCCTTTTCTTCAAAATACTGAAATAGGCAAAAAAACAATACGGGCTGGGCCTCCGGTTAGTAGGTTAGTCCCAAAAATGATATAAATGTGTAAAATAAAGCCCATAAACATCCAAAAGGGGTAATATAATAGCATGGAACAATCAAAAATTATAGAACGTTGGAGACGTATCAAGCATTCCCAAGCTTAATTCCTGCTCGTCCTCAAGTAGGTAAATGATAAAAACAGAATTTTTGATGTGGAATGCTACCTAGCATAATTCTCAATGTAATTTTCTTTATTGTGGCATGAATGTTCAGATCCAAATGATTCAAAATAAAAGTTCATATTGATAAAAGAAATAGTAACACTTCAAGCATACTAATCAAAGCAATCATGTCTTCTCAAAATAACATGGCTAAAGAAAGTTCATCCCTACAAAATCATATAGTTAGGCTATGCTTCATTTCCGTCACACAAAGATGCTCCCAAATTCTACACCCCCGATGACAAGCCAAGCAATTGTTTCGTACTTAAATAATCTCAAACTTTTTCAACCTTCACGCAATACATGAGCGTGAGCCATGGATATAGCACTATGGGTGGAATAGAATATGATAATGGGGATTGTGTGGAGTTGACAAAAAAGGAGAAAGTCTCACATTGAAGAGGATAATCAACGGGCTATGGAGATGCCCATCAATTGATGTCAACATGAGGAGTAGGGATTGCCAAGCAACGGATGCACCAGAGCTATAAATGAATGCTCAACAAAAGAAATCTAGTGGGTGTGCATCCAACTTGCTTGCTCACGAAGACCTAGGGCATTTGAGGAAGCCCATCATAGAAATATACAAGTCAAGTTCTATAATGAAAAATTCCCACTAGTATATGAAAGTGACAACATATGAGACTCACTATATGAAAAACATGGTGCTACTTTCAAGAACACTATATGAGACTCACTACATGAAGAACAAGGTGCTCCTTTGAAGCACAAGTGTGGAAAAGGAGATAGTAACATTGCCCCTTTTATTTATTTTCTTTTTTTTCTTTCTTTTTTTATTTCCTTTTTTTCTTTGGCCTTTCTTTTTTTCTTTTTACCTTTTTTTGTGCAATGCTCTAATAATGATGATCATCACACTTTTATTGATTACAACATATGAATTACAACTCGAAACTAGAAAAAGATATGACTCTATATGAATGCCTTCGACGGTGTACCGGGATGGTGCAATGAATCAAGAATGACATGTATGAAAAATTATGCATGGTGGCTTTGCCACAAATACGATGTCAACTACATGATCATGCAATGGCAATATGACAAAAGTAATGTATGTCATGATGATGATGAATGGAACGGTGGAAAGTTTCATGGCTATATATCTCGGAATGGCTATGGAAATGCCATAATAGGTAGGTATGGTGGCTGTTTTGAGGAAGATATAAGGAGGTTTATGTGTGACAGAGCGTATCGTATCACGGTGTTTGAATGCACCGGCGAAGTTTGCACCAACTCTCAAGGTGAGAAAGGGCAATGCACGGTACCGAAGAGGCTAGCAATGATGGAAAGGTAAAAGTGCGTATAATCCACGGACTCAACATTAGTCAAGAAAACTCATATACTTACTGCAAAAATGTAGAAGTCGTCAAAAATCAAGCACTACACGCAAGCTCCTAGAGGGATAGATTGGTAGGAAAAGACCATCGCTCGTCCCCGACCGCCACTCATAAGGATGCACAAGCCAGGTACACTTCATGTTTCAAATTTGTTACACAACTTTAACCATACATGCATGCTATGGGACTTTCTAACTTCAACACAAGCATTCTTTAAATTCATAATCACCCAACTAGCATGACTTTAATATCACTACCTCCATATCTCAAAACAATTATTAAGTATCAAATTGATCATAGCATCCAATTCACTTCCTATGATAGTTTTTGTTATACCCAACTTGGATGCCTACCATTCTAGGACCAATTTTATAACCGTAGAAAATACCATGCTGTTCTAAAAGACTCTCAAAATAATATAAGTGAATCATAAGAGACTAGCACTTTCTACAAAATTAAGCCACCGCCGTGCTTTAAAAGATATAAGTGAAGCACTAGAGCAAAAACTATCAAGCTCAAAAGATATAAGTGAAGCACATAGCATATTCTAGCAAACTCAATCAAGTAGGCTTCTCCCAAAAGGTGTGTGCAGCAAGTATAATTGTGGTAAACTAAAAATCAAATACTAATATAATACACGACGCTCCAAGCAAAACACATATCATGTGGCAAATAAAAATATAGCTCCAAGTAAAGTTACCAATGAACGAAGACGAAAGAGGGGATGCCTTCCCCGGGCATCCCCAAGCTTAGACTTTTGGCTATTCTTGAATATCTTGGGGTGCCTTGGGCATCCCCAAGCTTTGGCTCTTGCCACTCCTTATTCCATAGTCCATCAAAGCTTTACCCAAAACTTGAAAACATCACAACACAAAACTCAACGGGAAATCTTATAAGCTCCATTAGTGAAAGAAAGCAAAACCACCACATAAGGTACTGTAATGAACTCATTCTTTATTTAATTTGGTGTTAAACCTACTGTATTCCAAGTTCTCTATGGTTCATAAACTATTTTACTAGCCATAGATGCATCAAAATAAGCAAACAACACACGAAAGGCAGAATCTGTCAAAAACAGAACAGTCTGTAGAAATCTGTAACTAATGCAACTCTAAAAATCCTACGAGAATATGAAATCCTGGAAAATTTGTCTATTGATCAGAAGCAAAAAGAATCAATGGAAAAGAATGTTTCTGTGATTTAAAAAAACTACTTCCGTGCGCGCAAAGTTTCTGTTTTTTCAGCAGAATCAAATCAACTATCATCATAGGTTATCCTATAGGTTCTACTTGGCACAAACACTAATAAAAACATAAAACACATCTAAATAGCAGGTAGATGCAAAATTTATTACTAAACAGAAACAAAAACAAAAAACACAAATAAAATTGTGTTGCCTCCCAACTAGCGCTATCGTTTAACGCCCCTAGCTAGGCATAAAAGCGAAGATAGATCTAAGTAATGTCATCTTTGGCACTCAATTCATAAGTAGCCCGCATGATAGATTCATAAGGTAATTCTACTTTCTTTCTTGGAAAGTGCTCCATGCCTTTCTTTAATGGAAATTGGAATCTAATATACCCTTCCTTCATATCAATAATCCCACCAATCGTTCTAAGGAAAGGTCTACCAAAAATAATAGGGCAAGAAAGATTGCAATCTATATCAAGAACGATAAAATCTACGGGCACCAAATTTCTATTTGCAACAATGAGAACATCATTGATCCTTCCCATTGGCTTTTTAATGGTGGGATCCGCAAGGTGCAAATTTAAAGAGCAATCATCAAGATCATGGAAACCTAGAATATCACATAAAGTTTTCGGAATCGTGGAAACACTAGCACCCAAATCACACAAAGCAAAATACTCATGATCTTTAATTCTAATCTTTATAATAGGTTCCCACTCATCATTAAGTTTTCTAGGTATAGAAACTTCCAAATTAAGTTTTTCATCATAAGATTGCATCAAGGCATCAACAATATGTTTGGTAAAAGCTTTATTTTGACTATAAGCATGAGGAAAATTAACAACGGATTGCAACAAGGAAATACAACTTTCTAAAGAACAATTATCATAATCAAATTCCTTGAAATACGAGATCGTGGGTTCAATACTATTTAAAATCATGACCTCTCCAATCCCACTTTTACCAAATTTAGCATGAAGATCTAAAAACTCTGAATTCTTCGGACGTCTTCTAACTAAAGTTGACTCATCTCCAGTCCCATTATTATCAAGATTCATATTGAAAAACAAAGATCTAATAGGAGACACATCAATAACTTTAAGATCTTCATCATTATTTTCACCTAACTTTTCTGGTTTGGCAGCCATCTTATTGACTAAGGTAGCTTGCTTATCAGAAATTTTGGCTATAGAATTTCAAGTCGGGTAATTTGCGAGTTCACACCATAAAATTCTTTATTCATATCATCAAGCTCCTTATTCATAAAACCCAAAAAACCTTTTTGTTCTTTAAGCTCTTTTCTGAAGAAATTATTATGCTCAAATTGCAAATTCATAAAGTTTCCAATATTTGATTCAATCTCTTCCAACCTTCTAAGAAGGAGGTCGGTACTCTTAGGCAAATCCATAAGGACAAACAGGCACACAAACAAACAGAAAAAGGCAAGCGAAAAAGAGAGAGAGAGAGAGAGATTGGGAAAGAGAGGGCAAATAAAACGGCAAGGGTGAAGTAGGGGAGTGGAAAACGAGAGGCAAATGGCAAATAATGTAAATGCGACAGAGATGAGTTTGTGATGGGTACTTGTTATGTCTTGACTTGAGCAAAGACCTCCCCGACAACGGCACCAGAAATCCTTCTTGATAAATCTTGAGCTTGCGTTGGTTTTCCTTGAAGAAGAAAGGGTGATGCAACAATAGTAGTGTAAGTATTTCCCTCAGTTTTTGAGAACCGAGGTATCAATCCAGTACGAGGCTCCTCAAAAGTCCCACGGACCTACACAAACAAACAAAGAACTCACAACCAACGCAATAAAGGGGTTGTAAATCCCTTCACGGCCACTTGCAAAAGTGAGCTCTGATAGAGATAATATGATAAGATAAATATATTTTTGGTATTTTATAATATAGATGCAAAAAGTAAAGATGCAAATAAAGTAGATTGAAAGCTTATATGATAAAAGATAGACCCTGGGGCCATAGGTGTCACTAGTGGCTTCTCTCAAGATAGCATAAGTATTACGGTGGGTGATCAAATTACTGTCGAGCAATTGATAGAAAAGCGAATAATTATGAGATTATCTAGGCATGATCATGTATATAGGCATCACGTCCGCAACAAGTAGACCGACTCCTGCCTACATCTACTACTATTACTCCACACATCGACCTCTATCCAGCATGCATCTAGAGTATTAAGTTCATAAGAACAGAGTAACACATTAAGAAAGATGACATGATGTAGAGGGATAAAGTCAAGCAATATGATATAAACCCCATCTTTTTATCCTCGATGGCAACAATACAATACGTGCCTTGCAACCCGTTCTGTCACGGGGTAAGGACACTACAAGACTGAACCACAAGACTGAACCAAAAGCTAAGCACTTCTCCCATGGCAAGAATGATCAATCAAGTAGGCCAAACCAAACTGATAATTCGAAGAGATTTGTAAAGATAACTCAATCATACATAAAAGAATTGAGAGAAGATTCAAATATTTCTCATAGATAAACTTGATCATAAACCCACAATTCATCGGATCTCGACAAACACACCGCAAAAAGAGTTTACATCGAATAGGTCTCCACAAGAGAGGGGGAGAACATGGTATTGAGATTCAAAAAGAGAGAAGAAGCCATCTAGCTAATAAGTATGGACCCAAAGGTCTGTGGTAAACTACTCTCAACTCATCGAAGGGGCTATGGCGTTGATGTAGAAGCCCTCCGTGGTCGATTTCCCCTCCGGCGGAGCGCCGCCGAAGGCTCCAAGATGGGATCTCGCGGATACAGAAGGTTACGATGGTGGAAATTGTTTTTCGTTGGCTCCCTGGATGTTTTCGCGGTACGTAGGTATATATAGGAGGAAGAAGTACATCAGTGGTGTCACATCCCTAGTTCTGGTATGCTCAAGGCTAGCTAGTCATGTGTGCATCATGTTTAAATTTCATTTAAATTTGAAATGGGGATCTGTGAAACCCTCAGAATCATTTTTGGAAATGACCCAAATAAAAATTGCTCCAAAAAGGTCCAAGAAAATGCTCATGTTGCTCTCTGAAAATATTGGACAGAGATAAAAATCAAACCAATATTTTTAGGAGCTCATAAGTATTTATTTTGGGCATTTGAAATTAATCTAGTAATTAATTGCTTTGGATATATATTGTTATATATATAATATATGTTCAAAAATTCTGTTAATTGGTGAGGAGTTTTGGAGCAATCCAACTAGTTCCTACAAAAATTCACAAAAGAAAATAAAATGACTTAGTATTATTATTAAATCAAAACAAATGTCAGAAAATAGAAGAGAAAACAAAACAGGAGCAAACTTACCTGCGGCCAGCTCATGTGCTGGCCCAGCACTGTGCGGCCTGGCCGGCCCAGTTGGCCAGCCCAGCCCGCCTCCTCCTATGTCTTCTTCCTCGTGCCTACTGGCACTGTGCGTGTCGCGCGCGCGCTCGCCCGCGGCCACGTCTCCCGCGACCTCCTGCTTCTCCCTCTCGTCGCCCTGGACGCCCTGGACGACGCCACGCACCGCCCCGCACCTCTCTCCCTCTCCCTTGCTCTCCCTCTTTCCCCTGGTTCTCTCCTGCGCGACCGCCCGAACACTACCGTCGCAGCCGTTCGCCGTTACCGTAGCCACCGCCTCCCCCTCACCTATCCGACCAGCCTAGAAGCTCCGCCACATCGCCGGCTACCTCTCCGTCAAGCTACGCACCTCGGGAGGCCCTAGAGAGTCGCCATCACCGCCGTCTTCAACCTCCCGACGCCGGAGATCCGCCTCGCCGCCCCGCCGACTCCAGCCCTTCCCCGAGCTCGCCGTCGGCACCGTCGAGTCCGCAGTGAGCCTCTGCTCCGTTTCCCTCTCCCCGTTCTTCCGTTCCTGCGCCGTAGCCCCCTTCCCCGCCATGGCCGTAGCTCCTCGCCGCCGGTCATGTCGCTGCTGTCGTTCTAGCACACGTTAGTCGCACCTGAGCACACGACCGTGCTCTTGGTGCCACGAGGGTGCCGCAGAGCCCCTCGGGTGGCCTCCCCATGCCCCGCAGCCCGCTCCCGCTCGAAGCCGTGCTCCGGCCGCCGCTGCGAGCTCTGCTCCGGCGAGCTCCGGCGCCCCCGCAGCCTCCCACCAGCTTCCCTGGATGCGGACGACGACGGGCTACGCCCAGGTGGTCTCCGCGCGTCCATCCGCCGCTCGTAGCGCAAGTCCGGCGAGTCGCCGCCGCAGCTCGAGGTCGTCGCCGGCCGAACTCCGGCGAGGCCGACGTGGCTGTCATTAGCGCCTAATCCCGCAGCCTAAACCACCCCACCAGCCGCTGACCGTGGGCCCCAGGGCAAGTCAAACCCTGGTCAGTGCGGGTTTGACCCGGGCTTAACCACTGTGTCACTAACGTGTGGCCCCCACATGTCAGGTTTGACCCAGGTTGACTGCTGACGCAGTGCTGATGTCATGCTGACGCAATAATATTTTCTGGAATTATTTTAACTCAGGAAATTCCAGAAAATGTTTCAAACTTAAAAAATCATAGAAATTCAACCGTAACTCAGATTGAAATAATTTATATATGAAAAATTATCAGAAAAATGCAATCTATCCATTTGTATTAGTTTCATGCATGTCAAGCCAACTTATACCTATTGTATAAGTGAAACACTAAAATGGGATATATATAAGAGCTTAATTTGGAGTTGCATTTGAACCCTTGATTCAAATGGACTTCATTCAATTTGAATACTAGTTGCATTAGCTCAAACAACATCACATCTACATGCCATGTTCATGAATCATATTGTTGCATATGTTTGTGTATTGATTGCCGACACTGTTCCTTCTCGATAGGTCCTGCTCCGGAGTCCGTTCCAGAGTACCTGTCTGAGGAGCAGTGCCTTCCTTGTTGATCTACCAGGCAAGCAAACCCCCTTGTTCATTTCGATAAAATCCTACTCTCTCGCTCCTGCTCTCAGTTATTGCATTAGGATAATTATTGCATTAGGACAACAACGATTCATCTGCTACTTTGTGTTGCGGTAGTTGAACCCATTCCTCTGCATGACCTGTCATTGCCACAGTAAATAGTTGAAACCCACTAGCATGTGTAGGAGTTGATTGAAGCCATTGTTGTGTTCCTACCATGCCATGCCTGCTATTGCTTAGAGTGTGTCAGGTCTGATTCATTGGGAATGAATTGGAGTACAGTGCTCTATGTTCTGATGCTAAGAGTGAACGTGTGAACACGATTTGGTAAAGGTAGCGATGAGAGGCCATGTAGGAGTACATGGTGGGTTGTCTCACTGGAACCGTCCTTAAGCACTGAGTTCTGTGTATGTCGTCCAATGACTCGATACTACCACACATTGGAATGCTTAAGTGCCCCTCTCGACTTATTAACCAACTTGATCTCTGTCCAGGAGTCGCAACTAGTTTCTGGTGTTTGTAGGTAGTGTTAGTAGTCTACCAAGTGGCACCCGGCCAGGTGGGCTTGGGACAGACTAGGCACAAGTGGCACGGTGTACCAAGCATAGATCCATCCGGCGAGGTGGGCCTGGGAACCCTGCACACATCATTTGGGGCCGTGAGCGACACCCCGGCCGGATATCCTTACGGATGGAACCCGAATAGGCGATAAACCTGGACTAGAGTCTTGTGTGGTTAGTCAGGTCGTGGCCGACACCCTCGCCAGGCTTCCGCTTGAAGGTTGCCGAGTTACATGACGTGTACATGGCGGTAAGTGGCGAGAGCGTGTGTGAAGAAGTACACCCCTGCAGGGTTAACATGATCTATTCGAATAGCCGGGTCCACGGTTATGGACTTCTTGGATGCTTACATGGTACATAAACAACTTGAAGTGGATACTATAAAATGCTCAAGACAAGTGTGAGTGCTATGGATGGCCTTCTCGTAGGGAGACGGGGATGAATCCATAGTAGTGTATTGTGTGGTGATTAGTGGACTCGTGTGCGCCATATCACCTCAAAGAAGTTCTGGTAGTCGTAGAACAGGTTAGCCACAGAGTCAAAGCTGGCTTGCTGCAACTAAACCCCACATTACCCTCTAGATACAAATGCATGTATGATAGGATCTAACGTAAGTCTTGCTGAGTACCTTTGTACTCATGTTGCTTTATTTATGTTTTTGCAGTGGAGACTTCGGTCTTACTAGTGTTCTCGTGGACTTCGACAAGTAGCTTGTACCTCAGCTACGATCTTGATTGGATGTTGTAGTTAGTCAGGCTCTTCAGCCTTTTTCATTTGTAGATGTCTGTACTCAGACAGGTAATGCTTCCGCTTGTTGCTTGTCTGCTCTGAATGTTGGGTCATGTGACCCCTGTTTGTAATAAATGCTATGTTGGCTCTTTGAGCCGTATCTATATGAGTTGTTGAGTTTTGCTGTGATGCCATGTTGTACAGCACATACTTGCATGTTATGCGTACGTGTAATGTGTATTGCTATGTGTGGGATCTGACTATCTAGTTGTTTATCCTTAGTAGCCTCTCTTACCGGGAAATGTCTCCTAGTGCTTCCACTGAGCCATGGTAGCGTGCTACTGCTCCGGAACACTTAGGCTGGCCGGCATGTGTCCTTCTTCGTTCTTGTGTCTGTCCCTTCGGGGAAATGTCACGCGATGAATACCGGAGTCCTGTTAGCCCGCTACAGCCTGGTTCACCGGAGTCCTGTTAGCCCAGTGCTACAGCCTGGATTCACTCGCTGATGACCGACACGTTTGATGCTGGGTCATGGATGTCTGTCCCTGTAAGTTTGTGCCACTTTGGGTTTACGACTAGCCATGTCAGCCCGGGCTCCTTATCATATGGATGCTAGCGACACTATCATATACGTGTGCCAAAAGGCGCAAACGGTCCCGGGCAAAGGTAAGGCGACACCCGTGGGGATACCGTGCGTGAGGCCGCAAAGTGATATGAGGTGTTACATGCTAGATCGATGTGGCATTGAGTCAGAGTCCTGACAGCTTTGGTATCAGAGCCTGACTGCCTGTAGGATTACCAAGCCAAACTGGTCGAAGTTGAGTCTAGAAGTTCTTTAGTTATGTAAGGGAATTGATTGTGGGATGGAATGTAAGGCTCTTTTACTCCTTATACCTCATGGCCTTCTGATCTGAGTCATCCTATCTTTCCGACGGGGTTAAGGAACTAGGCTTCTCTTCCGTCTATCAGGATCACGTGGTACTACTCCGTAGTCCCATAGGATTGGTTGGTCAGAGTCATATCCCAGTTTCGAGTACCTCCGGTGTAGTCTGTATAGTGTGATCTCAGAACCTTGAGTGGTGATGTTGAGTTGTTGTACTACTCCATTTTAGCAGGATGTCTCATTCTGAGCATTTTACTGCCGTTATGCTGCCGGAATTGCCCTAGGAGTTTGAGAGTTACTAATTTCCTTGTCCTACATTCTATAGCCTATAGTTGATGCTGATTCCGTCCTTGGTTTCGTTTCTCAGGATGCCATCAGCTAAGCGAAGTTCTGTTGCTCATAGCCAGAACCACAGAGATGGTAGGGATGAGGATCCTCCCGACCTGCCTTCGTTGGCAGAGTTCATGTTAGAGATGGAGAGGAACAAGCGTGAGTCTAACCGCTTGTTGGCACTTATCGAGGAGAACACCGCACATCAGTTCAAAGGATCTATGACCATTCATGACTTCATTAGCTTGCACCCACCCACCTTTCATCATTCCATTGAGCCACTCGATGCAGATGACTGGCTCCGTAGCATCACTCATAAGCTGCGTTCCGCGAACGTAGCTGAAGATGACAAGGTCACCTATGCCACATACCACCTGGAAGGTCCTGCTAGTCTTTGGTGGCAGAATTATGAGGCTATGCTTCCAGCTGGCCAGATTCCTACCTGGAGGGATTTCACCGAGGCTTTTCGCGAGCATCACATTCCTGAGGCCCTCATTGATTGCAAGAGAGAAGAGTTCTGTAGTTTCACCCAGAGTAAGATGGTTGTTGATGCTTACAGTAGAGAGTTTGAGAACCTCGCCCGCTATGCTTCAGAAGAGGTGTCCACGGACGCCAAGAAGCAGGCTAGGTTTCGGAAGGGTCTCAACCCCAAGTTGCGTCGTGATCTCCACCTGCATCATTGTGATACATTCCAGTCTCTTGTGAACAAGGCCATTAATGCAGAGACAGCCCAGCTCACTTACAAGGAGTCTCGTAAGCACACCCATGATTTGGGATCTTCCTCCGGTTCTAGTTCTCAGAAGCGCCGGATTTGGGTTCCAAACTCCGCTCTTCCACCCGGATATACACCGAGGCCATCTTATGTGGCACCTCACCCAGTTCAGCAGTATGCTCCACCCAGGCCTATTGGTGGACCGCCTACCAATGCGGGTCCATGTCCTACCTCCAAGATTTGTTACAAGTGCGGAGAGCCAGGCCACATTGCCCGTATTTGCACTCAGATCAGAGTTGCTCCACCCCAGCCCGAGAAGTCTATTGGCCATGGTAAACCATCACGCAAGATGATCGGTGCCAAGTCAGCTCACCTTAAACATGGACGTGTGCATCACGTCTCAGCTAAAGATGCTCATGATGATCCAGATGTTGTTCTTGGTACACTCCTTGTCAACTATCATCCAGCATCGGTTTTGTTCGATACTGGAGCGTCCCATTCCTTTATTTCTGAAAGCTATGCCCGCTTGCACGACATGTCATTTTGTGATATGCCCTCCCCACTACTTATTCAAACTCCAGGATCCAAATGGCAAACCTCTAGGATAAGTTATGGCAATGAAATCCTTGTTGATAGACTTGTATTCCTTGCTTCCTTGATATCTCTCAAGTCTTCGGATATTAACATCATCTTGGGTATGGACTGGATGACAGCTCATCATGCCAAGATTGATTGTTTCACCAGGTCTGTTCAGCTTACACACCCATCGGGTAAGATAGTCACTGTCTCCACTAGAGTTGCAAAGCATCAACTCTATTCTCTTAATGCCAGCCCTCTTCCAGACCTTGAAGATATCCCGGTAGTCCGTGACTTTCCGGATGTCTTTCCAGAGGAACTGCCAGGTGTTCCACCCGATAGAGATGTAGAGTTCGGCATAGATCTTATCCCAGGAACTGCTCCAATCTCTAGGAGACCTTACAAAATGGCACCCTTAGAACTGGCCGAGCTTAAGAAACAACTTGATGAGTCCTTGCAAAAGGGTTTCATCCGTCCCAGTTCTTCTCCTTGGGCTTGCCCCGTCCTCTTCGTCAAGAAGAAGGATGGTACGGATCAGATGGTTGTAGATTATGGTCCCGTTAATTTGGTCACGATAAAGAACAAGTATCCGCTCCCTAGGATCAACGACCTGTATGATCAGCTCGCTGGATCCTCAGTCTTTTCTAAGATGGATTTGAGGTTAGGCTACCACCAAATCAAGATCAGAAATGGGGACATTCCCAAAACGGCTTTTGTCACTCGTTATGGTCAGTATGAGTACACCGTCATGTCCTTTGGTGTAACCAACGCCCCAGGTACTTTCTCCCGCTTGATGAACTCGATCTTCATGGAGTACTTAGATAAGTTTGTCGTGGTTTACCTCGATGATATTCTTATTTACTCGAAGAACGAGGAAGAGCATGCCGAACATCTTAGACTTGTGTTAGAAAAACTCAGAGAGCACCGCCTTTATGCCAAGTTCTCCAAGTGCGAATTTTGGTTGCCAGAAGTGACCTACCTAGGCCAGGTAATCTCTGGTAAGGGCATTGCTGTCAATCCCGAGAGAGTTAAGGCCGTCCTTGATTGGACTCCACCTGAATCATTCAAACAAGTTAGGAGTTTCCTTGGTCTAGCCAGCTATTGTCGCCGCTTTGTTGAAAACTTCTCCAAAGTAGCCAAACCCCTCACGGAACTTCTCAAGAAAGATAAAAAGTTTGAGTGGTCCCCACAATGTGAGTACAGTTTTCAGGAACTGAAAAGGCGCCTGACTTCTGCTCCCATACTTGTGCCACCGGATTTCACGAAGGACTTTGTTATCTACTGCGATGCCTCACGACAGGGACTAGGTTGCATTCTTATGCAGGATCGTCATGTGATTGCCTATGCATCTCGACAGTTGCATCCACATGAGGAGAATTATCCTACACATGATCTAGAGCTTGCAGCCGTAGTCTATGCACTCAAGACTTGGCGACATTACCTTCTTGGTAAACGTTGCGAGATCTACACCGATCACCAGAGTCTCAAGTATATCTTCACCCAACCAGATTTGAACCTTAGGCAAAGACGTTGGTTGGAGTTGATCTCAGATTACGACTTAGGGATTACTTACACCCCAGGCAAAGCTAATGTCATGGCTGATGCGCTAAGTCATAAATCCTATTGCAACAATCTCATGTTGCAGCAAGGCCAACCACTTCTCCATGCGGAATTCTGTAAGCTTAACCTTCACATTGCTCCTCACGGATTCCTTTCTACCTTGGTGGCGAAACCTACCCTCGAGGATCAGATCATTACTGACCAGAAGTTTGATAGGGGTGTTATCCGCATCAAGAGAAACATTAAGAAGGGAGTTGGTGGATGTTTCTCTATGGATGATCGTGGTGTTGTTTTCTTTAAGAATCGCTTGGTGGTTCCCAAGAATCAACATCTGCGACAATTGATTCTTAAGGAGGCACATGAATCTCCTCTCATGATTCATCCCGGTAGTACTAAGATGTATCAGGACCTACGCCAGAGGTTCTGGTGGACTAGGATGAAGAGAGAAATCGCTGAGTTCATTGCTAAATGTGACGTTTGTCGTCGCGTTAAGGCAGAGCATCAAAGGCCTGCTGGCACTCTTCAGCCTTTAGCTATTCCTAAGTGGAAATGGGATAAAGTTGGTATGGACTTCATCACCGGCTTTCCCAGGACCAAGAAAGGGAATGATGCTATCTTCGTAGTCATTAATCGTCTCTCCAAAGTGGCTCACTTCCTTCCTGTTCGAGAGAGTATCACTGCTAGTCAGCTCGCTGACTTATACATTTCTCGAATAGTGTCACTTCATGGTGTTCCACTAGAGATCAATTCAGACCGTGGTAGTCTTTTCACTTCTCATTTCTGGGAGAGTTTCCAAACTGCCATGGGAACCCATCTTTCTTTCAGTACCGCTTTCCACCCTCAGTCGAGTGGTCAGGTGGAAAGGGTCAATCAAATTCTCGAAGATATGCTTAGAGCTTGCGTTATCTCATTCGGTATGGATTGGGAGAAATGTCTTCCCTTCGCCGAGTTTGCTTATAACAATAGCTATCAATCCAGTCTCAAGAAAGCTCCTTTTGAGGTTCTCTATGGACGAAGATGTCGAACACCTTTGAACTGGTCAGAAACCGGTGAAAGACAATTCTTTGGACCAGACATGATCCAGGAGGCAGAAGAGCAAGTTCGCATCATTCGTGAGAATTTGAAAACAGCCTAGTCTCGTCAAAAGAGCCAGTATGATCGTCATCATAAGGATATGACTTATGAAGTTGGCGACAAAGCTTACCTTCGGGTTACTCCTTTGAAGGGTACCCATCGTTTCGGTATCAAGGGCAAGTTGGCTCCTCGTTACATTGGTCCTTTTCGCATTCTCGCTAAACTAGGAGAGGTTGCCTACTAGTTGGAAGTACCCCCACATCTTTCCAGAGTGCACGATGTCTTCCACGTCTCTCAACTCAGGCGTTGCTTCTCGGATCCTATCCGCGGAGTGGACCACGAAACGCTTGATCTCCAAGATAACCTCACGTATCGAGAGTATCCGGTTCGCATTCTTGATCAAGCAGAGCGTGTCACTCGACGTCATAACATCAAGTTTCTCAAGGTTCAGTGGTCTCATCATTCCGAGAGAGAAGCTACTTGGGAGCGAGAAGATCGTCTTCGACTGGAGTACCCCACTTTCTTTCCGTCGACCCCTGAATCTCGGGACGAGATTCTTTCAAGTGGGGGCGAGTTGTCACATCCCTAGTTCTGGTATGCTCAAGGCTAGCTAGTCATGTGTGCATCATGTTTAAATTCCATTTAAATTTGAAATGGGGATTTGTCAAACACTCAGAATCATTTTTGGAAATGACCCAAATAAAAATTGCTCCAAAAAGGTCCAAGAAAATGCTCATGTTGCTCTCTGAAAATATTGGACAGAGATAAAAATCAAACCAATATTTTTAGGAGCTCATAAGTATTTATTTTGGGCATTTGGAATTAATCCAGTAATTAATTGCTTTGGATATATATTGTTATATATATAATATATGTCCAAAAATTCTGTTAATTGGTGAGGAGTTTTGGAGCAATCCAACTAGTTCCTACAAAAATTGATAGAAGAAAATAAAATGATTTAGTATTATTATTAAATCAAAACAAATGTCAGAAAATAGAAGAGAAAACAAAACAGGAGCAAACTTACCTACGGCCAGCTCCTGTGCTGGCCTAGCACTGTGCGGCCTGGCCGGCCCAGTTTGCCAGCCCAACCCGCCTCCTCCTCTGTCTTCTTCCTCGTGCCTACTGGCACTGTGCGTGTCGCGCGCGCGCTCGCCAGCGGCCACGTCTCCCGCCACCTCCTGCTTCTCCCTCTCGTCGCCCTGGACGCCCTGGACGACGCCACGCACCACCCCGCACCTCTCTCCCTCTCCCTCGCTCTCCCTCTTTCCCCTGGTTCTCTCCCGCGCGATAGCCCGAACACTGTCGTCACCGCCGTTCGCCGTTATCGTAGCCACCACCTCCCCCTCGCCTATCCGACCAGCCTAGAAGCTCTGCCACATCGCCGGCTACCTCTCCGTCAAGCCAGGCGCCTCAGGAGGCCCTGGAGAGTCGCCATCGCCGCCGTCTTCAACCTCCCGACGCCGGAGATCCGCCTCGCCGCCCCGCCGACTCCAGCCCTTCCCCGAGCTCGCCGTCGACACTGTCGAGTCCGCAGTGAGCCTCTGCTGCGTTTCCCTCTCCCCGTTCTTCCGTTCCCGCGCCGTAGCCCCCTTCCCTGCCATGGCCTTAGCTCCTCGCCGCCAGTCATGTCGCTGCTGTCGTTCTAGCGCGCGTTAGTCGCACCTGAGCACACGGCCGTGCTCTTGGTGCCACGAGGGTGACACAGAGCCCCTCGGGTGGCCTCCCCATGCCCCGCAGCTCGCTCCCGCTCGAAACCGTGCTCCGGCCGCCGCTGCGAGCTCCGCTCCGACGAGCTCCGGCGCCCCCGCAGCCTCCCACCTGCTTCCCTGGATGCGGACGACGACGGGCTACGCCCAGGTGGTCTCCGCGCGTCCATCCGCCGCTCGTAGCGCAAGTCCGGCGAGTCACCGCCGCGGCTCGAGGTCGTCGCCGGCCGAACTCCGGCGAGGCCGACGTGGCTGTCATTAGTGCCTAATCCCGCAGCCTAAACCACCCCACCAGCCGCTGACCGTGGGCCCCAGGGCAAGTCAAACCCTGGTCAGTGAGGGTTTGACCCGGGCTTAACCACTGTGTCACTGACGTGTGGCCCCCACATGTCAGGTTTGACCCAGGTTGACTGCTGACGCAGTGCTGACATCATGCTGACACAATAATATTTTCTGGAATTATTTTAACTCAGGAAATTCCAGAAAATGTTTCAAACTTAAAAAAATCATAGAAATTCAACCGTAACTCAGATTGAAATAATTTATATATGAAAAATTATCAGAAAAATGCAATCTATCCATTTGTACTAGTTTCATGCATGTCAAACCAACTTATACCTACTGTATAAGTGAAACACTAAAATGGCATATATAAGAGCTTAATTTGGAGTTGCATTTGAACCCTTGATTCAAATGGACTTCATTCAATTTGAATACTAGTTGCATTAGCTCAAACAGAATCACATCTAGATGCCATGTTCATGCATCATATTGTTGCATATGTTTGTGTATTGATTGCCGACACTGTTCCTTCTCGATAGGTCCTGCTCCGGAGTCCGTTCCAGAGTACCTGTCTGAGGAGCAGTGCGTTCCTTGTTGATCTACCAGGCAAGCAAACCCCCTTGTTCATTTCGATACAATCCTACTCTCTCGCTCCTGCTCTCAGTTATTGCATTAGGACAACAACGATTCATCTGCTACTTTGTGTTGCGGTAGTTGAACCCATTCCTCTGCATGACCTGTCATTGCCACAGTAAATAGTTGAAACCCACTAGCATGTGTAGGAGTTGATTGAAGCCATTGTTGTGTTCCTACCATGCCATGCCTGCTATTGCTTAGAGTGTGTCAGGTCTGATTCATTGGGAATCAATTGGAGTACAGTGCTCTATGTTCTGATGCTGAGAGTGAACGTGTGAACACGATTTGGTAAAGGTAGCGGTGAGAGGCCATGTAGGAGTACATGGTGGGTTGTCTCACTGGAACCGTCCTTAAGCACTGAGTTCTGTGTATGTCGTCCAATGACTCGATACTACCACACATTGGAATGCTTAAGTGACCCTCTCAACTGATTAACCAACTTGATCTCTGTCCAGGAGTCGCAACTAGTTTCTGGTGTTTGTAGGTAGTGTTAGTAGTCTACCAAGTGGCACCCGGCCAGGTGGGCTTGGGACAAACTAGGCACAAGTGGCACGGTGTACCAAGCGTAGATCCATCCGGCGAGGTGGGCTTGGGAACCCTGCACACATCATTTGGGGCCGTGAGCAACACCCCGGCCGGATCTCCTTACGGATGGAACCCGAATAGGCGATAAACCTGGACTAGAGTCTTGTGTGGTTAGTTAGGTCGTGGCCGACACCCTCGCCAGGCTTCCACTTGAAGGTTGCCGAGTTACATGACGTGTACATGGCGGTAAGTGGCGAGAGCGTGTGTGAAGAAGTACACCCCTGCAGGGTTAACATGATCTATTCGAATAGCCGAGTCCGCGGTTATGGACTTCTTGGATGCTTACATGGTACATAGACAACTTGAAGTGGATACTATAAAATGCTGAAGACAAGTGTGAGTGCTATGGACGGCCTTCTTGTAGGGAGACGGGGATGAATCCATAGTAGTGTATTGTGTGGTGATTAGTGGACTCGTGTGCGCCATATCACCTCAAAGAAGTTCTGGTAGTCGTAGAACAGGTTAGCCACAGAGTCAAAGTTGGCTTGCTGCAACTAAACCCCACATTACCCTCTTGATACAAATGCATGTATGATAGGATCTGACGTAAGTCTTGCTGAGTACCTTTGTACTCATGTTGCTTTATTTATGTTTTTGCAGCGGAGACTTCGGTCTTACTAGTGTTCTCGTGGACTTCGACAAGTAGCTTGTACCTCAGCTACGATCTTGATCGGATGTTGTAGTTAGTCAGGCTCTTCAGCCTTTTTCATTTGTAGATGTCTGTACTCATACATGTAATGCTTCCGCTTGTTGCTTGTCTGCTCTGAATGTTGGGTCATGTGACCCCTGTTTGTAATAAATGCTATGTTGGCTCTTTGAGCCTTATCTATATGAGTTGTTGAGTTTTGCTGTGATGCCATGTTGTACAGCACATACTTGCATGTTATGCATACGTGTAATGTGTATTGGTATGTGTGGGATCTGACTATCTAGTTGTTTATCCTTGGTAGCCTCTCTTACCGGGAAATGTCTCCTAGTGCTTCCACTAAGCCATGGTAGCGTGCTACTGCTCCGGAACACTTAGGCTGGCCGGCATGTGTCCTTCTTCGTTCCTGTGTCTGTCCCTTTCGGGAAATGTCACGCTACCGGAGTCCTGTTAGCCTGCTACAGCTCGGTTCACCGGAGTCCTGTTAGCCCAGTGCTACAGCCTGGATTCACTCGCTGATGACCGACACGTTCGATGCTGGGTCATGGACGCCTGTCCCTGTAAGTTTGTGCCACTTTGGGTTTACGACTAGCCATGTCAGCCCGGGCTCCTTATCATATGGATGCTAGCGACACTATCATATACGTGTGCCAAAAGGCACAAATGGTCCCGGGCAAAGGTAAGGCGACACTCGTGGGGATACCGTGCGTGAGGCCGCAAAGTGATATGAGGTGTTACATGCTAGATCGATGTGGCATTGAGTCGGGGTCCTGACAGGTGGCCACCTGAGGGGCCCAGGAGACAGGGGGCGCGCCCAGGAGGGGTGGGCGCGCCCTCCTATTTCCTGGTCGCCTCGTTTGCTGCTTGACATGCACTCCAAGTTCTCCGGATCACGTTCATTCCAAAAATCACGCTCCCGAAGGTTTCATTCCATTTGGACTCCGTTTGATATTCCTTTTCTTCAAAATACTGAAATAGGCAAACCAAAATAGTAGTACGGGTTGGGCCTTCGGTTAGTAGATTAGTCCCAAAAATGATATAAATGTGTCAAATAAAGCCCATAGATATCCAAAAGGGGTAATATAATAGCATGGAACAATCAAAAATTATAGATATGATGGAGACGTATCACGTGCGAACCCAGGAGCTTCGCTAGCTTAGGGTCCGCGAAATACCGCTGCAGACGAGGAGTGATCGGAAAGTACCACACCACTTTTCGAGGAGCTTTCTTCCTCTTCTTGTATCGAGTGACGCTGCACACCAGACATATGGTAGACTCCGCGTGCTCATCCCGATAAATGATGCAATTGTTCATGCACACATGGTATTTCACGTGCGGTAAATCCACAGGACACACGATTTTCTTTGCCTCCTCGAAACTGGTCGGGCACTTGTTCCCCTTGGGAAGACGTTCGTGCCAGAATGACATGTTCTCGTCGAAGCATGCGTCGGTCATTTTGTGTTTTACCTTCATCTCCAGAGCCATGAGCGTTACTTTCAGGCGGGTATCCTCGGGCCTGCATCCTTCATACAATGGAGTAACCGCATCTATCTCCAGTTGATCCAGCTTGGCTTTCTCTCGGGCGGCAGCTCTTGCGTTATCCGTCAACTTGAGAAGCAGCTCTTGAATATGAGGGTCCTGCACCCATCCCATCGATGGTCCATCGTCGTCTGCTCCGACATCTTCATCTTCATGATCATGCCCTTCGTCTGCTCTGGCATCTTCCTCATCATCATGTCCGGTAACTTCTACATGATGACTGTGTACTGCATCTACTTCATGATAATGTCCTGGAGATTCTTCGTCTTCTCGCCCGCCCTCGTCGCGGTTGTCTTGCTGCCCTTCCTCATTTCTTGCTTGGCCCCCATGGACTCATAATCATATTCATCACCTTGCCACCGATAGCCATCCATGAAACCACGCAAGAGCAGGTGGTCCTGCACCTGTACGAAATCCGAGTCCATAAGGCTCCTTAGCTTGCATTTTCGACATGGACATCTTATCTCTGTCTCATTCTTTTGAAGCATCTCGGCCTTCGCAGAGCTCAAAAACCTATTCACGATGCCTTCGGTCATCGTGCGGACCATGGTCGCCTGCTGGGTAGAGCAAAACGATATTTGAGAACCAAATTTTTTTTTGGCATGACTTTGCCTAAAAATAGGACCGAAAAGAATGCATAGTGCCAAATTCTCACCGAAACGGAAATGAATCAACATTCCAACAAAATATTGGCAACTAGCGCATTTCAAATACCGGTACCTGCAAACACAAACATATATGCAACACCACAAACATACGTAGATCTAGCTAGGCCATAAAAAGTGCATGTGCACGTTGTTGGTGGGAGAAAAAAGTATATCTACAACATAAAGAAAGCTTTCCCCTTACTTACCTATCAAAAAAGGTAATTTAACCACTTAATTTGGGTGAATCTATGGTGCAAATGAGGTGAGGAGGAGGAGGCAGCTGAGACAAGCTTGGAGGAGGAGGTGTAGAGAATGAAGTGGGGAAAGTGAGTGTGGTAGGTGGCTGTCCAAAATATCTAGCTGGTCTCAGGTTACTAATGGCGCACCACCTAAAAATGCGCCATTAGTAACCCTAGTTACTAATGGCGCATCTATTACGTGGTGCGCCATTACTAGTTTTGCAAAAAAATGTTAGTAGTGGTGCACCGTGGATGTGGTGCACCGTTACTAGTTTGAACTAGTAATGGCGCACTATACTCTGGTGCGCCATTACTAGTTTTGAAAAAAAGTAAAAAAAATTGTTAGTAGTGGCGCACAGAGTGCGTGGTGTGCCATTACTAGTTAAAACTAGTAATGGCGCACTGTGCCCTGGTGCGCCATTACTAGTTTTGGAAAAAAGAAATTGTTAGTAGTGGCGCACCTTGGGTGTGGTGCGCCATTAGTGATATGGACACTAATGGCGCACCCGCACATGGTGCGCCACTGCTATATAGCAGTGGCGCACCACATATGCGGTGCGTCATTAATGTCCATATTATCTATAGCCCTTTTCCTAGTAGTATGAGTGCCATTCTGGATGCAATGAAACTCATACGCTCCCCACCTGTTGATTCTTGTTCAGAATATCATCCTAATGACTATTCTAACCTCGAGGAGTCAAAGGCAGATGGCCTGTCCTGTTCACCCATCAAGGTGCATGTTCTAATTTGGCAAGGTTTTATTGATTACGCATATCTTGCATATGTTGTCTTGCATTTCTTCTACATTGTTGCACCTCCATCTGCTTAGTTTACTCATCATATAACTCGAGATGCCATGCCCATCCATTATCAATACATATTCCATCTGTCATCATACCATGTTTTTCCACTCAAATGCTGTTCTTGTGCATCAGACATCAAAAAGGAAGAGGGTGATTGCCAAACCTGAAGGAGCACCAGCAAAGTCCTTGAAAAATGTGGTGGTGCCAGAGAAATCAGACAGCAACCCACTTATATTGTCTGTACAACCAGTGACACAAAACGTAGGACCGACTCTAGCAGACTGTACCCATACTTCACTGGCGACACCACTAGCCCCACCACACCGGACCTGCACTCCAGCAAAAGGTATAACAATTTCATTTGCCATAGCACCAGCCGTACCACAGAAAAATCCCACTCCAGCAAAAAGTACAGCAAGTCCACGGGCCGAAGACCTATCCCACCTGTAGAGACGACCAATTCCTGCAGATTGGAACCCCATTACATTTATGCCCAGTTTAAAAGACAATGCTTTCAATGTTGTTAGGGACTACATGCATATATTCCCATCATGGGAAGATTATAGTGAATACAAACACCATTTTCACATCTTCCTGCCCAACTTACGTGTAAGTGCTATTATTCATGGTTATTATTTTCCTGTTTTCTGCTGATTGAACACATCAATGATTTACATTACATTGTTGTAAATAGGCGAGGGTCAATCTAGATAGTCATGACGAGCAAAGCTTGCTTGTGCTTTTCAAGGAAGCATTGCAGCAGTATTGGTGTTACCTAAGGAAATCACACTTTGATGGCAAGTCTATAAATGAATTTCCGGTGAAGTCTCCTATGCTAAATTTAGAAGACATTGAATGGAAAAACCTTGTTATGCACTGGTCTCGTTCCCAGGATGAGGTACTATCTATGAAATCACATGACAATTTGAACTTATACTTTTCCGCATGTGCCTTACAGATCTTTTTTGCAGGAAATCTGCTCGAAGAAGAATTCCGGTTTGAAAAGAACGATAGGATATCGCAAATATGTTGCCCACTGCTTTGCTCTTGTTAGTACCTGTTATCCTGTATCACTGTACTTGCATACATACCTGGTTCATTATGTGACAGCAGTATGCATGATATCTTGCTTATCAATTGTTCGCTCCAAATTATCTGATCTGTATGAATGGTTACATTAATGTAGAATATATCCAATGCCAATGATTTTTTTAGCTCTGCATTGTTCTTGTAAGTACATGTTGTCCTTTATCAGTGTACTTATATTGACAGGTAGTTGTTCATGTACCATCACTCTACAGCTTATTTTCCTTTACCCTCCATTTTCTACACATCAGATCTATATTTACTCTTACCATAAGGTTGGTATTGAAGAAGTTTAGCTGTGCATTGCTCTTGCCTGTGCCTTTTGCCTGTATGGCTGCACATACATTGATAGCTACTTGGTTATGTAGCATCACTCTTCATCTTCTCTTAAATATTCTCCATTTGTTCATATATTATCACATCTATATTTAATCTTAACATAATGTAGAATAAAGGCAATGCTTATGAAGAAGTTATGTGGTAAACTTCTTGAATTGCCCCCCATCAGCATGGACAAGGGCTTTATAGAGCCTGTCTTCACCAGTAATGTAAGTTTGTCCTTCTCAAGCCTTCAAACTTTGTTGTGTATATTTGGTTAGGCATGACTGAGGGAGTCCTGGACTAGGGGGTGTCCGGATAGCCGAACTGTCATCATCAACCGGACTCCAAGACTATGAAGATACAAGATTGAAGACTTCGTCCCGTGTCTGGATGGGACTTTCCTTGGTGTGGAGGGCAAGCTTGGTGATACGGATATGTAGATCTCCTACCATTGTAACCGACTCTGTGTAACCCTAGCCCTCTCCGACGTCTATATAAACCGGATGGCTTTAGTCCGTAGGACGAACAACAATCATACCATAGGCTAGCTTCTAGGGTTTAGCCTCTTTGATCTCGTGGTAGATCTACTCTTGTAACACACATCATCAATATTAATCAAGCAGGACGTAGGGTTTTACCTCCATCAAGAGGGCCCGAACCTGGGTAAAACATCGTGTCCCTTGTCTCCTGTTACCATCTGCCTAGACGCACAGTTCGGGACCCCCTACCCGAGATTCGCCGGTTTTGACACCGACATTGGTGCTTTCATTGAGAGTTCCTCTGTGTCGTCGCCGATAGGCTCGATGGCTTCTTCGATCATCATCAACGACGCAGTCCAGGGTGAGACCTTCCTCCCCGGACAGATCTTCGTATTCGGCGGCTTTGCACTGCGGGCCAATTCACTTGGCCATCTGGAGCAGATCGAAAGCTACGCCCCTGGCCGTCAGGTCAGATTTGGAAGTTTGAACTTCACGGCTGACATCCGCGGGGACTTGATCTTCGATGGATTCGAGTCACAGCCAAGCGCGCCGCACTATCACGACGGGCATGATTTAGCTCTACAGCCGGACAGTACCCTGGAGGCCGCACTCGAGCCCGCTCCGATCTTCAATTCGGAGCCGGCTGTGCAGATCGAGGACGGATGGCTAGACACCGCCTCGGGGGCTGCAACCTCTACGGCGATAGAGCCGAACACTAATCTTGTCCCTCATGAAGCTCGTGACTCCGAGGTGCCGGACTCCTTGCCGGACTCCGAACCTCCCGCGCCCCCTCCAACCGAATCCAGTTGGGCGCCGATCATGGAGTTCACCATCGCGGGCATCTTTCAACACTCACCTTTCGGCGACATCTTGAGCTCGCTAAAGTATCTCTCGTTATCAGGAGAGCCCTGGCCGGACTGCGGTCAGGGCGGTTGGGATGCGGACGACGAAGAAATTCAACGCCCACCCACCACCCACTTAGTAGCCACTGTCGACGATCTAACCGACATGCTAGACTTCGACTCCGAAGACATCGACGGTATGGACGATGATGCGGGAGACGACCAAGAACCAGCGCCTATCGGGCACTGGAAAGCCACCCCAACTCACGACGTCTACATGGTGGATACACCAAAAGGAAGCGATAATGAGGAACAACGGGACATGGCGAAGGACAACTCCCCCAGCAAACAACCAAAACGGCGACGCAAGCGCCGCCCGAAGTCCCGCCTCGATAAAAACGGCACCCATGCAGACCCGGCCCTAGAGCAGGGCGAAGCAGTGGACGGCGAACACGCCACCAAGCAATCATCCGAACACGGTGAACTGGACAAGCAACCCATCCCCAGCGAAAACAAGAGCCTAGACGATCTCACGCCGAACACATCACGAGAGCATAAGAACCTTCATAAAAGGCTCGTCGCTACTGCAAGAATTTTGGAGAAGCAAAAGCGGAAGCTCAAAACAGCAGAGGACGCACTCAGAATGAGATGGAGCAAAGTACTCAATACCGTAGATAAAAATGACGCTAGTCGCCAGGCAAAGAGTTACCCGAAGCGCAAGCTGTTGCCCGAATTCGACGAGGAGGCCTTAGAGCCCCGGCAGTCAAAAAAGAAAGAGGCCGCCTGGCCGGATAGACGGCCAAATGACAGGCTAAAAGCAGCAAGGGGCTCCGCACACAAGCCGGCACACGATCAGCATAAAGATCCTCGAAAAAAGGATGACCCGGTCAGGTCTATCTATGGGCCAAAAAAGAAGACTCCAGGAAGCAACACAACCCGCCGAGCGTTTGAAGACAATGACACACCTAAATACAGGGGCGCCGCACACCCACTATGTTTCACTGACGAGGTACTGGATCATGAATTTCCAGTGGGATTCAAACCCGTAAACATAGAGGCATATGACGGAACAACAGACCCCGGAGTCTGGATTGAGGATTATATCCTACACATACATATGGCCAGAGGAGACGATCTCCATGCCATAAAATGCCTACCCCTCAAGCTCAAAGGGCCAACTCGGCATTGGCTCAAAAGCCTCCCAGAAAATACCATTGGAAGTTGGGAAGAGCTTGAGGATGCGTTTCGAGCAAATTTTCAAGGGACTTATATCCGCCCTCCGGATGCAGACGGTCTAAGTCACATAACTCAACAGCCTGGATTGTCAGCACGCAAATTCTGGAACAGGTTCCTCACCAAAAAGAACCAAATAGTCGACTGTCCGAACGCCGAAGCCTTAGCAGCCTTTAAGCACAACGTCCGAGACGAATGGCTCACCAGACACCTCAGCCAGGAAAAACCAAGAACAATGGCCGCACTAACAAGCCTCATGACCCGCTTTTGCGCGGGGGAAGACAGCTGGCTGGCTAGATGCAGTACCAGCGACCCGAGTACATCCGAAGTCAGGGATGGAAATGGGAAATCACGACGCAGAAAAGATCAGCGCCGGAATAAGGAAGATGGCCCAAATAGCACGGCGGTCAATGCCGGATTCAAAAGCTCTCGGCCGAATAATAAAACACTGCCCCTCAAGGACAACAGCGACGAGCTATCCAACCTAAACAAAATTCTGGATAGGCTATGTCAAATACATAGTACCTCCGGGAAGCCTGCAAACCATACCCACAGAGATTGTTGGGTCTTCAAACAGTCCGGCCGACTTAACGCCGAATGCAAGGGGCTCGACACACCAAGCGAAGACGACGAACCCCACAAGCAGCACGCCGGAAAACAGAAGACTTTCCCATTAGAAGTCAAAACAATGAACTCACTTCATGTGATAACATGAAAACACAGTGCGGCACTTGCCATACCAGGACACCGTCCGCAGAATGGGGATAGACCCTACCAAAATTTGCCGTAGCAGCACTTCCTTCAAAGGAGTGACGCCAGGCCTTTAAGCCAATTGTATAGGCTCTATACCACTAGAAGTTGTGTTCGGTTCATCCGACAACCTCCGTCGCGAAAAGCTCACTCTCCATATCGCCCCATCTAACAGTGGCCCTCAAACACTACTGGGACGTGAAGCTTTCACCCGCTTTAACGCAACAACACATTACGCGTCTCTTGCGCTTAAAATGCCCGGTCCACGCGGCATAATCTCATTAAAGAGTAACTCCGGGTGTTCCTCGACCACGGAGAACGTGAGGCCGCCTTGACAGCCACACACTAATCCGACCTTGCAGGTCAAAGCCCCTAAAAATAGGCCATTCAGACCTCGGACACGGTTAGGCGAGTCCGGCATAAATAAACAAGGGGCTTCCCGGCTGCATACCCCTTTACAAGGGGCTGCGCGTATAAACGATGAGAGCCAATAAATCTCAACTTTATTCATCTTCCAAATTATACTTTATTTTAAATACAACTTTCGCACGATATTTCTTCCAAACTAAGTCCTTCTCTTTTACAAATGAAGCACGTGCTACACCCGTCCAGGATACAACACAAGGGAGACACAGGCGCAGACGTGCAGCAGGAACCCGTTGCAAGGATTCTTTTCAGATTAAGACCCTGTGTAAACCTTTCTTACTATCTCTTGTTGATACACATCCCCCGGTATCCTACCATAACCGAGGAGGAGGCTGGCATTTTGGCATCGGCCGCGTCAGAAGTTCCCGCCTGTACTTGGACACTAGGGGCTTAGGGCATTGTTCTGCCCGGTATCATAAAGACCGAACACCTTAGGGAGTGTTCGGCGTCTCGAGTTAGGCCTTATATGCATCAGCTCCGAATCATGTCTTTGGTCAAATGTTGGGTTTGCCCGGCTCCTGTGTTTTGCTGCCTTACGTTCAACTCCATCGGCTAACGCGGCACCAGGAGAACTACTGCGATTGTGCCCCGGTTCGGCCGGGCGAGCACCTTAGTAGAGAAAGCCGAAAACTGACTGTCATGATACAGCGAGAGACTGGTCAACCACTCGATCGACTATTGGAATGTTTAGAATTCCTCTGCTTTGATGAAGGACCGCTTCCCGGTCAGGCACATACGCGCCCCGTGTTCGGAGAGCGCGGTGCCTCTAGGGGCTATATGGTAGCCCCACCTTCGAGCTCCTATGGCTAAGTGAAAGTGATAAAGCATTATAGTCCGGTTGCCTAGTTTGCTACGCTATCACCTCCTTCAAAAGGACCAAGACGTTGGATTAAGTGTGAAAAAGCGCTTTTCTTTTTGCAAACACCCCCGCACCATGTGCGTGGGGGCTGAAGCCAAAGACTGCCATCTTTCAGGTTATACATACATATACGGCCGCACAGGAGATAGTTCAATACTTGAGCGCACAAGTATAAAAAGCTATTGCATTATAAACATGATCTCACAAATCATACACGTCATTTGAACATGACATCTTTCGAGCACTGCGACTCTATTAAACGAGCGCCCTGCAGGACTTCCTCAAAATCTTGCTCGGCGGGTAATCGGCTTTTGTCTGAACCCCGGGATGCAACAGCGGTGGCATCCATGTCCGCCTAGTATGTCTTCACACGGGCGAAAGCCATCCGTGCAACTTCTATGCATGCCGACCGCTTCATCGCCTTATTATGCGGCACCGCCCCAAGGAATTGCTGCAACAAGCCAAAATAACTCTTCGGCTTGGGCCTTTCCGGCCACAGATGAGCAACCACATCCGTCATGGCAAGTCCGGACAATCTATTCAGCTCAGCCCACTCAGCCAGCCGATCAGTCAACGGAAGTGGACGCTTCGGACTATAGAATTGAGACCAGTAAAGCTCTTCCATTTCGTGATCCTTCTGGCTTCGGAAGTGCACGACTGCGTCCGCCACACTCGCCGCCAAATCCAGATAAGGATCCTCCGCACCACACAACTGGCCCACTTGAGCATACTTCGGATCCGTGAACTTCCTACCCAGAAGAAAGGGCTTTCCAGCCGCAATGTCTCTGGCTTGACGCAGTTCCTCCTTCATAGCCCGCATCTCACTCCGGGCATCCTTGACTTCAGCGGCGGCCTTCTTCACGCCCTCTTGCTCCACTCGGCGTTCTCCTTCAAGAACCTCACAATGGTTGGTAGCATCTTTTAATTTCAAGGCCATTCCGGCCATCTCTTCCCTGCTTCGGCAGTGAGCAGCCTTTTCAGCTTTTAGCTCTTCTGCTGCCTTCGAGGCAGCCACGTCACTTTTCCTGGCTTGCTCCTTGGCTCGAGCAAGCTCTGCTCGAAGGTCTTCCACAGCAGCTGTAACGCCCCGGATTCGATGCGCTAGGTGTCTGCCAGTTATTCGCCATCGTTGCCATGTCATTTGATTGCGTGTTGCATTTTATCATGTCATCATGTGCATTTCATTTTGCATACGTGTTTGTCTCATGCATCCGAGCAGTTTCCCCGTTGTCCGTTTTGCAATCCGGCACTCCTATGCCCTCCAGCGTCCCCCTCTTCTCTCTTTTCGTGAGTGGGTGTTAAACTTTCTCGGAATGGACCGAGTCTTGCCAAGCGGACTTGGTATAGCACCGGTAGACCGCCTCTCAAGTTTCGTGCCATTTGGAGGTCGTTTGATACCCCAACGGTTAACCGGGTAACCGCAAAAGCTTCTTTTGTCTTGCATCCCAACACCCCTCCAAAGTGGCCCAAAACCCAGCAAACTCCCCTCCATGCTCTCGATCATTCGATCACGACCGCGTGGCCAAAAACCGCTCCTCATTTGGACTCTCGTAGCTCCCCCTACCTATAAATATGCCCCCCCCCCCGAAATTCGCGGATGAAAATCCCCTGAAACCCTAGATCTCATCCCTC